>NW_027526203.1:123501729-123974725 GCF_048455015.1 Haemaphysalis longicornis | reverse complement strand
TTCATAACGGTTGAAGTAAGTGACTGAAGCACTTTAGGCGTCCCAGCCTTCGAGGGACCTCCGGAGATATCTTTGCTTGGATGTTGTTGTTTTTTTTTTGCAATTTTCCGTATCACTTACTTTTATAGATCAGCATTGTTCATCGCAGGCTGCGGCACTTGGAGCGATTAATTTATGCGACGTGCGCAGTGCCAGGTTTAGACGAGACCCGAAGAGAGCTAAGTTTCTTGCGAAGCGAAGTGGGCACAGAGTCATTAGAGAAACAGCACTGGCGACGACTGCAGAAGGAGGAGTTCTAAGTGTCGTCTGCCAATTTGATGAATGGGGCGGAGCCGCCGGCGCGTACGCTGCCGCCCCCGGCCTGTGCACCGCTCCCCCTGAGGACACAGACTTCGGTTCTGCCAAGCCCTGTCCCCACTGACGCAGCGCCGTCGATTTTGCGCTTCTCTTCACCGCTCGAGTGAGCCTCGCGGGCCTTTCCGCGAGACTTAATGACTGAATGGAAATAGAGTGTTTCGCAGTGTCGTATCCGCGGGGGATGATGGTTCCTTTGAATTCCGCGCCTGTTTTCCTTTCTGAGCGTCTGCTGTAGCGCGTAGCACTGTCGGTCGCCTGCACGGGAGTAAAGATTATTCTCAATCGATGCAAGACCCCGAAGCTACACGATGTGACAGTGTAGATCAAGGTTGTGCGATTATTTTAGTCTTGTCGGAGCAGGCGCTACCGAGGGGATTTCAATTGTTACGGTTATATAGTCAGAAAAAGGGAGACTAAACAATACAAAACAAAAACACCGAGAAGCCACCCGGGCCCACAGACAACAGAAAAGTGTTAATGTTTTCATTCAGAAAAGGAGTGTGAATTTTCACATTTAACGAATGGAACGATTACATGGTGAAGCGAAACAGAAACTCAAGATAACTGTGTTGTGCCTGCCCTTTACATACACGTCACTTGATTGATTGACTGTGAGGTTTTAAGCGCCTACGCTACACAGGCGATGAGGCGCGCCGTAGTGGACTAGAGTGTGAAGACGGGCTAGTTGGTGCATACTGATGGCAAAAAGCAGCGCGAAGAAACTGAACGGAAGACGAGTCTCTTTCTCGTCTTCCGTTCAGTTTTTTTACGCTGTTTTTTGCCATCAGCCCGTAGTGGAGTGCTCCGGATTAATTCTGACCACCTGGGGATCTTTAACGTGAGCCGAAATCTGGAACACACGGGCGTTTTCGCTTTTCGCCTCCATCAGAAAAGCGGTCACCACGGTCGGGAATCCAACCCACGTCCTTGGGTTCATTACCATAACGCACATACACGCCCCTTAATTTCTCACAACTTTTTTTTTGTGTTTTATCAGACCATCATCCTATACCCTGTAGCAGCTGGCCGTGTGGAAAGCTGCGAAATCCTATATTAATTCTGTGTACTGAAGGCCGACCGAAACTGGAGGCGACGATAGTCTGCGACTGAGCGCCTTGGCTAGACGCGGAGGCTTACCCTGCTGCCCCAGCCATGCGCCGCTGATGATGATGATGCAGGCGCGCATGGCTCATGATGAGCGACGCGCTGAGGGCTCAACAATCCAACACAATAAGCTCCCAGTGACCTGCCTGTTGGGGCACATCAGCGCATGAGCGCATACTTGTCCGTAACTTGTCCTTACTACAACCGCACATATTCGGTCGCAATCCGCATGTGCGCTCACATAGGCGGTAAAAACCGGTTGGTGCGTTTCTAACTAACAAGCTTTCACAGATCTTGCGCTCCAAACGGCCTGTACCCGTTAGCTCCCAAATGGCTATGCGTATTAGCTTCCCGTTCGTTACGTCTGTTATCCCGGCTGGTTCATTCAAAAATTGCGATGGCGTGCAGTTTACTCCGACAGTGTCCACAAAATCTGGATTGTTTCAGCTCACTGTTTACACGGTCAATGACAAACGTTGATAAAAGTGCGCGAGAGCTCAGGGGTGCTTTGAATGAGAGCGCACGTGAGCTATCATGAATACGTGCAGAGGGATGAATAATACGCCCTCACGACTAGCTCGTCGCAAGTCGCTCACGTCGTAGAAAGTTAAGAGACCGCGGACGAAGAACCAAGCGCTCGTGTCGGCCCTATACCTTCGCGGACGCTGTCGTGGCCCTCGATACTTGGCCCCGTGTACTACTTCGATTTACAGAGCTTGGTGGACACTGGGGAACGCCGGCGACAGATCGAAAAGAGACCCTTGTTGTCGAACATCGACCCAACCGCCAGGTGCAACACGCCAGATTCTTTGATGCGGTTTGCCGTTGAGAAAGAAAAAAACACACTTTTTATGATCGAGATAAGTGTAAAGTGGTTCCATTTAGAGGGTTTCTAGCGGTTGTACGCGTTGAAACTCAACCTAAAATAAATGTCCTCTTCAGCCGTGCCATTTCTATCGCCTTCAGTTCTTCCGCAACAGTTATTGGTCGTTACTTTGTATATATGTACATACATATATACATATACACAAGCATTAGAAGAAACTTCTCGAGGAGCCAGAAGAAATAGCAGAGAAAATGGTTGACTCACCATTTAAAAGGGCCCATCTCCCCGCGAGGGGGACTCGAGTAAATGCGTCGCATAGGGGGTGGGTGTATTGCGTTAACGTTTAGTGTTTGGGGAGTTGGTGGTAGTGAATGCGTTGTATCAGCAGCTTCTTGACGTAGTTTGAATGAGTCAAGGATATAAGGCGCGTTCGTAGCCTTTCATTCTGTGTCGGTTTTGTGGCGCAGTGGGAAGAGCCCCATGTACCTCGCGTTCCGCCCACAGGTAGTGAATGCGTTGTATCAGCAGCTTCTTGACGTAGTTTGAATGAGTCAAGGATATAAAGCGCGTTCGTAGCCTTCCATTCTGTGTCGGCTTTGTGGCGCAGTGGGTAGAGCACCGTGTACCTTGCGTTACGCCCGCAGGGTCGCGGGATCAAAACCAGGCGCCGGGAAGTATTATTTTTTTATATAGTGTAGGGGTGTAGGGGGGCGGGTGCGGACCTGTTGTTGAGAGCGAGGAGGGTAGCGTGATGCGGGACAGGAGGAGTGGGGGAGAGGGCGCACCTGGAACAGCTGTTGCGGACGCCGAGGCACGCCAACGCCGGGTGACATCGTGAGTTAAAAAATGCTCTGCATTTAAAACAAAAACAGTGGTTTACTGACGTTTCGACTAGAGTACCAGTCTTCCCCTGAGTAATACATACATTATATATATATATATATATATATATATATATATATATATATATATATATATATATATATATAGCGAATCAGAATAGGAAATAAGGGGCTCGTTGAAAATAAGACAGAAATAACAATTGGCAGTCAAAAAGACCTCGGAAAGCAAAGGGGAGGATGTCGTAGCTCAAGATAAAGAATTTGGAAAATAAGAAAGTGGAGAAAAAAGAAAAAATGCCCGCCAGGTGGGATCCGAACCCACGACCTCCAGAATACCGGTCTGGTGCGATAACCACTACGCTACCGGCGCAGTGCTTTAGCCTCCACTTTCTGGGGTATTTATGTTCAGGTGTTTTTGTTTCCTGCGCTTGGGGGTGGTAGCCAGCGCCACTCGGACTACTCGGGGTGAAGGGGGCCTTCTTTTTAACCCCCGGGCCGTGACTCGAGCGTCTACGACATGTCGAGAGTGGTCGAACAGCGTTGAACCCTCTTAAGCTCCCTATGGCACCAAGACTGCCAGAACAGAGGCCCTCGCTATGCATGTAGCGAATCAGAATAGGAAATGAGGGGTTCGTTGAAAATAAGACAGAAAAATAAGGGTTGGCAGTCAAGAAAACCTCGCAAAGCAAAGGGGAGGATATGGTAGGTCATTGAAACAAATAAAGAATTTGGAAATAAAGAAAGCGGAGAAAAAATGAACGCCAGGTGGGATCCGAACCCACGACCTCCAGAATACCGGTCTGGTGCGATAACCACTACGCCACCGGCGGGGCTGCTTTAGCCTCCACTTTCTGGGGTATTTATGTTCAGGTGTTTTTGCTTCCTGCGCTTGGGGGTGGTAGCCAGCGCCACTCGGACTACTCGGGGTGAAGCGGACCTTCTTTTTAACCCCCGGGCCGTGACTCGAGCGTCTACGACATGTCGAGAGTGGTCGACCAGCGTTGAACCCTCTTAAGCTCCCTATGGCACCAAGACTGCCAGAACAGAGGCCCTCGCTATGCATGTAGCGAATCAGAATAGGAAATGAGGGGTTCGTTGAAAATAAGAACAGAAATAACAATTGGCAGTCACGAAGACCTCGGAAAGCAAAGGGGAGGATGTAGTAGCTCAAGATAAAGAATTTGGAAAATAAGAAAGCGGAGAAAAAAGGTCGTGGGTTCGGATCCCACCTGGCGGGCATTTTTTCTCCACTTTCTTATTTTCCGAATTCTTTATCTTGAGCTACTACATCCGCCCCTTTGCTTTCCGACGTCTTCTTGACTGCCAATTGTTATTTCTGCCTTATATATATATATATAAATATATATATATATATATATATATATATATATATATATATATATATATATATATATATATATATATATATATATATAGGAAATGAGGGGCTCGTTGAAAATAACACAGAAATTAGGGTTGGCAGTCGAGAAAACCTCGGAAAGCAAAGGGGAGGATGTGGTAGATCATTGAAACAGATTAAGAATTTGGAAAGAAAGAAAGAAAGTGAAGAAAAAATGCCCGCCAGGTGGGATCCGAACCCACGACCTCCAGAATACCGGTCTGGTGCGATAACCACTACGCTACCGGCGGGGCGATTTTCCCATTCACTTTCTGGGGTATTTATGTTAGGTATGTTTGTTTCCTGTGCTTGGGGGTGGTAGCCAGCGCCATTCGGACTAATCGGGGTGAAGGGGACCTTCTTTTTAACCCCCGGGTCGTGACTCGAGTGTCTACGACATGTCCAGAGTGGTCGACCAGCTTTGAACCCTCTTAAGCTCCCTTTGGCAACAAGACTGCCAGAACAGAGGCCCTCGCTATGCACCAGACCGGTATTATCGCACCAGACCGGTATTCTGGAGGTCGTGGGTTCGGATCCCACCTGGCGGGCATTTTTTTTTCTTCACTTTCTTTCTTTCTTTCCAAATTCTTAATCTGTTTCAATGATCTACCACATCCTCCCCTTTGCTTTCCGAGGTTTTCTCGACTGCCAACCCTTATTTCTGTGTTATTTTCAACGAGCCCCTCATTTCCTATTCTGATTCGCTACATGCATAGCGAGGGCCTCTGTTCTGGCAGTCTTGTTGCCAAAGGGAGCTTAAGAGGGTTCAAAGCTGGTCGACCACTCTGGACATGTCGTAGACACTCGAGTCACGACCCGGGGGTTAAAAAGAAGGTCCCCTTCACCCCGATTAGTCCGAATGGCGCTGGCTACCACCCCGAAGCACAGGAAACAAACATACCTAACATAAATACCCCAGAAAGTGAATGGGAAAATCGCCCCGCCGGTAGCGTAGTGGTTATCGCACCAGACCGGTATTCTGGAGGTCGTGGGTTCGGATCCCACCTGGCGGGCATTTTTTCTTCACTTTCTTTCTTTCTTTCCAAATTCTTAATCTGTTTCAATGATCTACCACATCCTCCCCTTTGCTTTCCGAGGTTTTCTCGACTGCCAACCCTTATTTCTGTGTTATTTTCAACGAGCCCCTCATTTCCTATTCTGATTCGCTACATGCATAGCGAGGGCCTCTGTTCTGGCAGTCTTGTTGCCAAAGGGAGCTTAAGAGGGTTCAAAGCTGGTCGACCACTCTGGACATGTCGTAGACACTCGAGTCACGACCCGGGGGTTAAAAAGAAGGTCCCCTTCACCCCGATTAGTCCGAATGGCGCTGGCTACCACCCCCAAGCACAGGAAACAAACATACCTAACATAAATACCCCAGAAAGTGAATGGGAAAATCGCCCCGCCGGTAGCGTAGTGGTTATCGCACCAGACCGGTATTCTGGAGGTCGTGGGTTCGGATCCCACCTGGCGGGCATTTTTTCTTCACTTTCTTTCTTTCTTTCCAAATTCTTAATCTGTTTCAATGATCTACCACATCCTCCCCTTTGCTTTCCGAGGTTTTCTCGACTGCCAACCCTTATTTCTATATATATATATATATATATATATATATATATATATATATATATATATATATATATATATATATATATATATATATATATATATATATATATATATATGTGTGTGTGTGTGTGTGTGTGTGTGTGTGTGTGTGTGTGTGTGTGTGTGTATAGTATAAGTAAAGAGTCGGATACACAGCAAGAACAATACCAAAGAAGGTTTACTCCGTAGCGGCAATGGGACTTGCCTTGATCATAGTACAGTTCAATGATTTTGCTGCCAGAAATATTTGGGACACATTTCTTATATATCTTTGCGGAAACTGTGAGAAGAAGAAGATGTTCCGGAAACGTAGAGTATGCGTACAGTCGGGCTATGCCCGTGGTACAACAACAACAACAGAAAAAGAGAGAAAGAGAAAGAGTTAAATTAACAAGGCAGCTCTCAGAGCTGCCTTGTTATTTCAACCCCTTTATCTAGTCTGAAAACATTGAGATTTTTTTACGTTTTTGAGCAGAATTAAACTTGTAATGAATTCCGGGAATAACTTATTGGACAGATTAGGAGCGTTCTAGGTGAACAAGAAGGGGGTAATGATGTCACCAATGAAATCAAGGACCATCATAACACTTAGGCAAAATTTGTGAGCAGGAGATAAATAAGATAGTGGCATATCACCCTCTTCAAAAAAGAAAACAAACTACAACTTGAGAGTGAACTTTGGGCCTCCACGGTTGGCCACTAAGGTTTGGGACCAGTACACAAACACTGCAGACAAACACTGGCTCTCACAACCCTTCCAGTCGGAAAATCCAAGCCCGCCGCTGCTGCTCACCGGCCAAAGCCATGCGTTGCCCAGCACGATGTGACAAGCTCGCTTCGCGGTCCCCGCAGCGGCCGGCTCCCCGGTGGGCGCAGAAAAACAAATAGTGCGCGTGTGCGCGCCATTTTGGCGCTCTTTAGAGACCCCGAGGGGGCATAAATTTAAACGTAGCCCACTCCTACAGCGTGCCTCATATAGCCAACCTGTGGCGTGGACGCGTAAAAGCCGCAATATTGCTTCTGTTCTGCGAGGACATATACAAGGATTACCAACAAGCACGTCTCTGTTGCAGGGTCCTAAATAAGTCACTTGTTCGTTGAGCAGCACCAGCTTGGCGCACAATTTATTGCTACTTTTCATTCCCAGCTCTGCGCTGCAGCACATACCGCGTCGCGGTGGGGAGAGACGCATCTGGCTCGTCAGCGGCCTGGCACTAGGGAATCGCGGCCGTCCAGGGTAGGTACCACAGGAGGTACCACGAGGCAAAACTCGAAAACTTTATACCCACCGCGGGAAACTGGAATGAGGAGGAGGAGGAATAAACGTCCCTATGAAGAAGTTCGCCTTGGTGAAGAGTCCTTATTCCAGGACCCCTTGAGACCGTCCGGCTTCTTGGGCTCTCTTCACCAGCCAAAGCTGGTCATCAGGGTCCGAGCTGGACAGTGCTCTCTCCCAGGGCTCAGGGGAGGGGAAGGGCAGAGGGGGTAGGTCAGGGTTTTTATCACAGCCCCACACAATGTGGTAAAGCGTGCCCGGAGCCTCACAGAAGCGGCATTGCGAGGAGTAGAGGGTGGGAGCCAGAATGTGGGCTCTAGTTGGGTGGGGAAAGGTATTGGTTTGGATACCTCGAAGGTGGTGTTCTTGTTCTTTGGTTAGATTTTTGTGTGGAGCAGGGTACATGGTTCGCTGCAGGCGGTAGTGCTGAGCAAGCGGACTTCATCCTAACGTTAATGCTTCCTCGTTCACAAGTAATAAGGAATGCTTAAGTGCCATCGAATTTTTTTTAAATGCGTGCATTCCTGGGCATGTAACCTGGGGTTTTGGTGGGTTCAAGCTTTATCTGGGCTTTTTGTGCTGCAGTGTTTTTTCCGGACACGAAAAACTGGTAGCGCTCTCTGCGTTCTTTTCCTAAGCGCGAACGTGAAGGTGATGGATATACAGTGAACTCCCGTAAGACGAACGCGGTTAATCCGAACAGCGTGGGACCGTTTGTTTGGTTCTCCATAGATCCAATGCACAAAAAAATCCGGTTAAGACGAACAACGTTGCACGTATTCTGCTGTTAAGACTTTCGAGGTGATCAGGAACTTTCGAGGTGATCACCACTGCTGGAGACTCTGGGTAGCGAACATGGCAGTCTTGGCGGGGTACGGCGGGGCATTCACGCGACCAGGGGGAAAGAAAAGTAAAGGAAAACCAGAGCGCCAAGCGACTTCGCGCCACGGAGGAAGAGAGGGAGAGAGAAACAAAGATATGGGGGTAAGATAAAGCTACCACTTCTCCCACCCTTCAACCACGGAGCCAGCGGCAAAGCAAAGAAAAAACAGAGAGCGAGTTTTGTAGCCGCTCTGCTCTGGAGGACAAAGGCGAAAAACTGGGAGAATAACAAAAAGTAAAAAAAAAGAGATTACTGCCCTCCCACTCCGTGAAGAATGATGACCTGCGAAGCTGAGTGTAGTCTAAGGGCCGTATAAAAGAAGACACGTTTGTTTGTAATTTGTGATTTAGCATACTTCCTAGCTAATTAGCTGAATGCA
Source organism: Haemaphysalis longicornis (assembly GCF_048455015.1). Classification (NCBI taxonomy): domain Eukaryota; kingdom Metazoa; phylum Arthropoda; class Arachnida; order Ixodida; family Ixodidae; genus Haemaphysalis; species Haemaphysalis longicornis. The sequence goes on along the minus strand of NW_027526203.1, from coordinate 123,966,051 downwards.
ACTTGGAGGGACTCGAGCTTTAGTCTGACAAACATGGAGGGGTCTGTTTTATGATTATGAGGTTTTTTAAATGCACCGACGATACGCAGGCGGCGGTGAAGAGCGCTGTAGCGGAAGACTCCCGATTAATTTGGACCACCTGGGTATGGTTAACGTTCTCCGAAATATCGAACACACAGGCGTTCTCCCTTTTCGCCTCCATCAGAAAAGCGCCCCCCGCGGCCGGGAATCGAACCCACGTCCGGTGCTCAGTACTAGAAAGAGGTGTCTATTTTACTCCCGCGTCGCAGGCATCTAACTGTTTGTGCGACACGATAACCCAATCCACTCGACCACTCAGGACACTGGACAGGTGGCATTGGGCCGTCTGACGTCCATGTTTCAACCTCTCGCCATCACAACTGACTGTTCATCGGCTGCAACCTTTTAAGTGCGCGCGCTTAGAGGTGAAAGAAACCGTCGAAAATGGCGCTCTGAAAGCCGTTTAAGCTGAATAAGATATATTTGCGCACTTCAGCATTCCAAGCGGGCAAGCTGCCGCAAAGCTGGAAGGGATTCGCAGCTACTCGAAGAACTACAACTTGAGCAGGCAACGGCTTTCGTGCGTCCCATAGCCAGTTAAACCTGGAAGGCCTCGAGCTTTATTCTAGTGGACAAACGGGACTGTCCTTGGCCCTCCCTCGTCGTAGCATTCTACTTTCTGTGTAACACAACAACACTGACCCAAACCGCTCTATTACGGAGGACAGAGGGCGCTTTGAGCCAAGAGTCTTTCGTGTTAAACCTCCCGCAAACACAACGGGCACGTCATCGGTAGTGACTTGAAGCACAGCTGTGCGTGCACGCCCCACTACTTCCACCCCCCCCCCTCCCCCGTGCACGCATAAACCGCAACCGGTGATTGGAGCACACGTAAGCGTGAAATACACCAGCGAAAATGTCGCTCGGAAAGCCTTTCAAGGTGAAGTATGGTTACGGGTTCGCGCCGGCGTTCCATCCGGGCAAGTGGCTCTTCAACCGGGATGTATTCGCACCTGCTATGCGAGGTGGAATTTCAGGCGGCAACGGGGGCGGCGGCTTTCGGTCGTTTTTATGCCCATTTGCGCTTCTGTGTACATTCTCCGCAATCATCTTATGACGGTGCTACCGCCTGTGGCAGGCAATCGCGCAATTTGTGAAATAATCATGGGTGTTGGTGAAGGGAATGACAGTTGTGATAGGGGGTCCGCGGTGGTGAGGGGGATCCATGGAGCGGCGGCGAGTAAAGCGGCTTCACTGGAAAGAAAACTGGGGTAGGGGTGGGGGGAGGGGGAGGGGAGGGTAGACATATATCCTGCTTCGCAGTGAAAAGCGACGATGGAGACCTCTTGTTAGCGAACGTAGCAGCTCTCCTGACTAATGCCTTTTCTCAGCGGGAGCATGCGAGTTCGCGTCGGTTCGCGTCGCGAGTCCCACCACGTCACCGCCGAGAAAGCGAGGAGTTTCCTCTCTGTCTCTGCTGCGTTGTCTCTTGAAGTAGCGTGTGTACGCTCTCCGTCGCCGCTTGGATTGGATAAAACCGGGCAAGAGCACTTGAAGACAGTCTTATATCAAGTTGTGCACTCAAATGCATTTTTCTTTGTTTTTTTCCTCCATTGTAAGTCTACTTCATTGACCGTCTTGAAACAAGATATTTGCGTGCACCTGGGCGTGTTGCCTATTCTATTTTTTGGAGGGCTTCTGATCAGACGAACTTCTAATAACACGAACATACCATCATGGTCCCTTCAGGTTCGTCTTTACGGGAGTTCATTGTAAAGGCAAAACCGTGAAAACTACGACCACCGCTGGCACGGGTCATATATATGAACGCTGCTTAGCGCACAGAAGCCTTGGGCAGGTAATGGAAAATCACTACTTTATAAAGAAAAACTACGGCATTTCTGCAGATAAAATTTCTGTCGAAGTGATTTTGGAAAATATAAAAGAAATGTTATGGCAAAAAATCATTGTCGAAGAGAGGCAACGTAAAAAAATAAGAACTAAATATGAAAAAGAGACCCTTCGCCGCCATGACGCGAACAGCTCCGAAACAAAAATAAAACACTAAGATCAAGATGATTTCTCGTGCTGTCGGCTTACTCGGCGCACCAAAAGTGCTTTCCGGTTGAGAACGGGGTGAAAATAAAGGGCGACGAAAAAAAATCAACCGGAAGGCTACGCACTACATGACAACTCCCCAGTACAGAGTTCTGACTCGAATTTGCCTTTCTTATTTTTTGAAGCAAAGCGCAAGCTTATTTGAATATTTATCATGAATATGTTAGGGCGATGTATTTTTAATCCAAGGTACAAGATTTAGAGTGACTGCTTTACAACAACAATATAATAGAGACGAATTTGACAGGAAGTAAAAATGATGTTTTCTCGAGTAGCCAGGCAACCTGCCTGTAACAAAGATCAAGATATTAGTTAGATGGTACAAGCTGGTGTATCAACAGGACGAATAGCAAATAAATATGAAGCGAACGAGAGGAGCCTATCATAAAATTGATAGTTTGAAAAAGCTAAAAATACAGCAAATGCACCCGTGTTTCATAATGACAAAAGAGACGAGGACCCCGTGCCGCGGATCGGCCGCAACGGAAAATATGTCCGCAATCACACTCGTCTGGAGCCGCAGGATCGATTTCGTTCCGTCGTGGTCATCAATTGCATCGAACGTACAGGAGCTGCCCGGCCGGTCGATCGGAACTGGAGCGCAGCATACACTGGTGCATTATTCAACAGCAGCGTCTGCCGCGATGGAGCCCGCCGCCCCTACGTCGCGCACGTTATACCGTGGCGGTGGCCGACGACTTACACTCGCCGGAATCGCGGGGACCATCGTGCGGTCCGCGCAAGACAGGAAATATTTAATTATGCAGAACAGCCACGCCAAGGACAACACCAGGGGAGGGAGCGATTAGGACCACTCGGTAAATACGCTGGGAAAGGTGGCGTGAGGCTGCCGCAGGGGAACTGATATCGGACACACTATGTTAGCGAGCTCGTGCTTGAACTTCACGCGGTGTCAGTTTGCTTAAGACAGCAGTGCCAGTGTCAAGATGGCCATACACAACTCGCCTGAAGGGATCATTGGCTCCGTACCGTGGCTCGCCGGATTTGCCTGTATGCAGGCTCGCACTGAGCCGAGGGCGAAGAAAAAGAAAATTCGGGAAGAAGCCATCTCCGATGACGTGCCGATGTGACGCCAATAGCATCCTTCTGATTTCAATCAAAGCGTATTGCTGGGCTAGTTGGTCCATAGTGAATGGACGCTTAGCGCAAAGAAGACGAGGACGGTGGCAGGCGATACAGGTGCTACTAACAACTGAGTTTATTTCGAAAAGGACAAGCATATATATGACATCATACACCAAAGAAAAAAAGGGGGAAAAAAAAGGTGCACCACGGGCAGCTGACACAGGGCGATAATCAGAAAAAAGTTTTTAGAAACACACTTTCCTTGTCAGATAGAAAGCGACAGCACAGTCACGCGAAGGGGCACCTTTGAATGATTCCGGCGTCAAATTTTCATATTTCTAAAGGCTCGTCTTCTACGGGTCCTGTTTGTTTCTTTTTGAATTAATAGTTTCAGATCTCTGTCCTAGGTAGAGCTTGATGATTTTGTTAGTTTATTTGTAGTTGTTTTTATTTTCTACCACATCCTTTAGTTTCCTACAGCGGACGAGAGAAGCCAGATGTGGCTGTCAATAGCTAATTTTGGCGACTTTTTGTTTTATTTTAGTTTGTTAATTTTTTCTTACTTTTTCCTGAAAATGAGCTGCATTCACGGTACCATATGAATCAAATGTCCTAACTTCCCCAATAACGCATTTTTGGGCCGATAAAATGCATTACACAGTTCGCGGCGTACACAGCAATGAATATTTACGAATTTTCTCATTAAAAGAACTTCAACCCGTAGACGAACCCTCGCGCCACGTAACTGCCCGCCTTCTCAGCAGATCATGTGACCGTATTCGCCTCTTTTCAATCCCATTAGTCCCTTCCCTCGCCCCCCAAAACAGCAGAAATTTAGAATGCAGGACCAGCGATGGCATAAAAGCACAGTAACAAAACGACGGATAGGTGCCCCAACGAAAGATCAAAAGACAACAGCCGTAGACAAAAGACGGCGGTCGTGAGATAGATTTACTGACCGCGAGGGTAAATGCCCGCCAAATGGGATTCGCACCACCCACGACCACCGTATTCCGGAGGTCGTGGGTTCGGATCCAACCCGGTGAGCATTTTTTTCTCCACTTTCTTTCTTTCTTTCAAAAAAATATATCTGTTTCGCTTTCATTGGCTTTCTTGACTGCCTACCCTTATTTCTGTCTCCCTCCCTCCCTCCTTCTCTCTCTCTCTCTCTCTCTCTCTCTCTCTCTCTCTCTATATATATATATATATATATATATATATATATATATATATATATATATATATCTATATATATATATATATATATATATATATATATATATATATATATATATATATATATATATACAGAGAGTTTGGAAAATGAGGAGCTCGTTAGGAAATACAGAAAGAAATGCCGGCAGTCTACAACGCCAAAGAAGGCATAGGGGAATGGTTAGACTATTGTTTACCGTTAGTAACGTTACATTATTTTTTTATTATTAATTACGTGCGGTCGCTGGTTCGATTCCCGGCCGCGGCTGCTGCTTTTCTGATGGAGGCGAAAAGCAAAAACGCCCGTGTGTACGAGATTTTGGCACACGTTAAAGATCCCCAGGTGGTCAAAATTAATCCGGAGCCCTTCACTACAGCGCGCCTCATCGCCTGCGTTGCGTCGGTGCGTTAAACCCTACAATCAATCAATCAATCAATCAATCATTATTAATTACGTGAGAAAGAAAGAAACAAAAACACGCGCCCAGAGTGGGGACCGAACCCACGCCTTTCGATTACATCTCTAATGCCTTACCAATTCGGCTATCTGGGCGACTGTGTTCTCCTTCACTTTCTGGGGTATTTATATTTACAACAAAAAAAATAATGTAACGTCACTAACGGTAAAAAATAGTCTAACCATTCCCCTATGCCTTCTTTGGCGTTGTAGACTGCCGGCATTTCTTTCTGTATATATATATATATATATATATATATATATATATATATATATATATAAATTGCAGAGCAGAGACGTAGGGGACGAGAGATTCCGTTAAGACACATATCCAGGTTGCAGTACTTCTTTGCCAGTGCTATTTGGTGCGTTCACAACGTTTTTATAGTGCCTAATTGGGTATGATAGCCCTTTTTTTGACACAGGTATAAATAACTGAAAATACAAGACGACGAAAAATTCGCCAGTTTTCTGGAAGCGGGACTCGAACCCACAACTCCCGCATAACGCGTGCGATGCTCTACCAATTGTGCTATTCCGCGACGGCTTCCCTATCGACTTTAGAGCAGGGGTTTTATATTTAGGACTGCTCACAGGCCAGTCAACTAGTGCCGCCCCTCGACCACCGCGGGAGAAGTAGAACGTGCTTTTCCCAGCGGCCGCCACGAAGACGTGGTCGGAAAGTAGGGGATAGCCAATGGCATGTCAGACTGCTCCAGCCAGGACCCTCGTAATGCATTTTGCAGAGCAGAGACGTACATGACGAGGGATTCTGTAAAGACACATATCAAGGTTGCAGTCCTTCTTGCCAGTGCTATTTGGTGCTTTGACAATGTTTTTGTAGTGCCGATTTGGGTATGGTTGCCCTTTGGGTATGGCAGAAAATATATCCCACCGTCATATATTTCTTGGCGGTGGCTTTAGGAATTGTCGCTACGACAGCATAAAGTCTGGGCGAGAAAGTATGTGGTAAATCGTCGCCGCTTCATCTGTGTTTCTAATATCTCGTAATTGTTTGAAGTTTGCTTTGCAATTGCGCCACTGCCCTTGGGGAACAGCAGCATTTTGAATTTTTGTTTGTATTTTGATTTGACTGTCGTTTTAAACTATTGAATATTTTTTCTAATCTCAGTGATAATTCAACTAATCGAACCGGTTCGCGAACCGGTTCCAGCTCCCGAACCGGTTTGCGAACCGGTTCGGTACGTGATTTTGTCGAACCGGAACCGAACCGGAACGCAATGATTTCGCCTGAACCAGAACCGTAACTGAACCGGCATTTTTTCGGTTCGACACACTTATATATACATGAGAGGGTGGACGCACGTATGAAAACGATGGTGGAACTAACGTTTCGACCGGGTCGAAACGTTAGTTCCACCATCGTTTTCATACGTGCGTCCACCCTCTCATGTATTTTTGAGACCAAATCCCGGAACTCATTCATCGTAATATATATATATATATATATATGCTTGCCAAGTTTTTCGAATAATTAGGTGCCATAGCAGTGTCAGACCAGTTGGCACACTTAATAAAAGACCGTTAAAACCGTTCATCGCCTTTGGAGTTGCTGGTTCGAAGGATCAGGTTACATGCCGACATTAAAGCTTGGTAACAGGCAACGCTAGCGAAGAATACTGAATTTAATAAGGGGTCCAATATACGCCGGCCCGAAATTTTCCCTAAAACATCATTGCGTTTCAGTGAAAGCACTGCACTTGAAACGAATATCTGCCGCCTTGCCCATTCTCTTGCCCACTTGTGGGTCTGCAGTTTCTGTGCATTTCTGGGGAGGGGGACTCGAACGATCTTACGCGTGGTTCGAGGCAAGGGAGCTCCGATGCCATTGCATTGCCTTTGTGCGCGCCTTCAGCCACGGCGCCACCGTCTTCGCAGTCCCCGGCATGAGGGCCTTAAGGCTGCAGTCACGGCCGGCCTCCATTACGCCGCCAGAGGGCCGGTGGAACTGCAGGGGCCGGCGCAGTCGCGGCACACGACAGCCGCTCCAGCCCGCCGCAAGGTCGAAAGCAATACCGTCCGCTCGGTTATGGTGGACACACAAACGCTCGGGTTACTCGCGGCGCGGTGGCAACAACCGCGCTGTCCGTGTCGGCTTTTTTGCCGCGAAAAAGAGCCCATGAGAGCAAACATACGAGCAAGGCCAACCAACAGCCGTCCGTTGCAAGCTCGGTAAACAGAACGCCTTGCTCCTTGTGCGAGAGTATATAGCTGTGAAGGCAAACATCGGTGAGACAAAAATAACGCTCGCGTGGTCACAACTTTTTCCTCTCTTAATTTGTGGACGTTTGTTTTTAGCTTCTACATCCCAGCATACAGCTTGCTAGACGCACGAGCTTCGTTTTCTCGGTATACTCATACAGTTAAACCTGGATGTAAGCCACTGTGTACAAATTCCTGGATTTAACGAAGTTTTTCAATTCCCCATTTCCACTCCCATTGGAACCCATGTGTTTGCGGCCTCTATGTAAGGAAGGTGTTGCGACGGGTAACCTTGATGTAACGAATTCCCTACGCTGATTAGTCATTGTTTTTTTAACTTTTTCTGTAAAAACGTGTTGCCAAAATGCACTAATTTAGCGAATTTTAACCGCACCGCAAACTAACGTTTGTTTCCACGTGTGAGTGCGGTGTCGGTTCGGTTCTAGGCCTGCCTGGCGGCGTGTAGTCACGCATCTCCACTGCTATCTGTGGTGTCGGTTAGTCGGTGATTAGTTCTGCTCGCGAGACAAGCTCGCAATTTTAAATGGACCCTGCAACACTCTTCGTGCAGTGCAAGTAAACCTGCGCGACGTTTAGATTACACTTCCAGTAACACCCGAGCTAAATAGTACACGTGCACGTGAAGCGGTAAGCGCGCAAATCGCCGTGAAAGACGCTGAAAAACCAACCGCGCCCTCTTCAATTCTCCTTTTTATGCACCCCTGGCATGGCCTCTGTGACGTCAATTGGGCCATGGCTGTCCTAGCTGTCCTATTGGTTGTCGCTGGCCAACTTCGCAGCTAAATTCTGGCATTTCCTGTGGCGATCAGCCGTCGCCGGCGCTGTGTATGAACCTCTTCTATGTGTGAACCTGCCCGCATGCTTCTGGTGTTTCTTTTGTTTTGAGTGCACGCGGAGCTTGAGTGACGAACTGAATATTCCACTTCCAACGAGCCCACTCGACAGCAAACGTTTATTGCTCCAAAAACGCCCTACCAACCTGAGCGCTTGCTTGCGAGCAGGCCACCATGCATGCTTTTTTGTGGCACCAGACCGGAAATAGACCCGTCCACGTTGCGGGGAAAAGGATGAAACTCCCCGGCCTGTGACATATCGAAGGCCGCCGAACAGAACGCCGCGCGCCGCCCCCTCTCCGGGATAGAGCGCGCAGCTTTCGTCGCGTTGCCCGCGTTTGAGTTGAGAGGGAACATTTATGCGCGAGTTTTCATTGCGCGTAGTTTCGGTGATAGCGAACGGATTTTCATAAATCTTGCGGGAGGAGATTGCTGGGCCAATAGACTTTACCCCAAAATGCATTCCGAGTAGTCGATAGTAAGTGTTGCAGGGTCCCTTCAAATGCCGTCCCCGCAGCCTGTAAGGAGAACGTCACCGCCCGGTCCCAGCTAGCACCCTCTGAACAATTTTGAGTGCGACGAAAAGCATACTCTCGCGAAATAAAAGGTGCTTTTTCAGCATAAGCTCGGTTCTTGGAACGCTTTACGGCACCGAAAAGTGTCAAAAGTCAAAAGACATACTTAAGTTATGTTTGGGAGTACGGGGGTAAGCGACCTTGCCTCTTCGGGGTGGCGTGTAGTGCCCAAGCTCGTGGGAAAGCAGCAGGCGCATATCACGCAGTTTTCCACTGTAAAATAAATCCTTTAAGTGCGTCTTCACCTTCATTGATGTCTAGCATTTCGGTTTAGTTTCTGCTGCTTTCCCGAGAGTCTTAACTCGAAACCTGCAAGCAACAAAAACCTGCGTGTCACGAAAAATTATGATTTTTTGTCAACTTCATTATATGCCGGTTTAACTGTAGAACGACTTTAAAGACTTCAAGAACCTTCCTGCCACTGTTTTCGTGGTCTCCGATGCGAGATCCAGGATTTGTAGTAGCAAGTGGAGGTTTTCACCACTGAATTTGACACCCAAAATTAGACTTCACTTCATTCGTTTCTCTATTGTTTCTGAGTCGGTATGAGGAACTGAAAGGCGTTTGCTGCAAGTGGAGGCTGAACAGCCTAGGCTGAAACAAATACTGGGCAAACATTTCAAGGCCGACAAAAACACGCAGCTCTGGCAGAAGCAGTCTGCCTCCTCCAAGACTATTAATACCGTAGCATTCTTTGACCCGTGTAAAACGTGGGCGTCGGCAGGATTTTAACTAGAGGGGGCCAAACCCATTGTATCGCGAGGGAAGAGGGAGATGGCATTGGGGAGGGTGAAAGTGCTGGGGTGTCTTGGGGGAGGGGTAAGCACCCTGCTTGCACCCCTCTGCCTACGCCCATGGTGTAAAAGTATGCTTAGCGATGGTTCAGTGACAATTGTCAGCGTTGAACTTAAAACATATCACGGGAAATTTTAAGCGCGAAATCCGAGCTCACAGCACCGCATCAAACATGCCTTCATTATCGGGCCACTTCAGGCGAACGAGTCCGCTCGAAGAAAATGCCCGGTGCTGCTCAAACTTGTAGAAAATTCACATTCTATAAAAGGGATAGCAACTCATTTGTGCCTATTTCACCGAGGCAGTTTCTGGAAGAACAAGGTTGCTTTCTTTTAAAAGTGGGCTTACCGAAAAGTAGTTACGGAAAGCAGTGCACATTTTGCTGTTGGTGAATTTTAGAATGTCACGAGAGGTAGCGGAGTTGAGTCACTTTTCGCTTGAGCAAATAATCCAGAAAAAAAAATAAACGCAGTCATTTGCTGTCTTTATGAGATCCTTCAACGCTACCTTTGATGGTATAGTGACTAGAGTCGGAAGCCTCGACAAATTTGTGCTCCCACACCGAACACCACACCGCGACCGCGGGTATTCCCGGCAAGTAAAATACGGCACACGAAATGCGGTGATGATTTTACTACGAGTATACTAACATGGGTGCAAGACGTTGTTAAGGCAAAGTAAGCAATTAGTCGCGCTCAATTTGCAACGAGCGCCGTTTTTACGAAAGTGACATTGGCAAGCGTAGTTTGATCAAAAATGGGCCAAAAAAGCATGCCGGTCAACGCACTGGGAAACAAGACCAATGAAGCACGTAAGAGACATCGTGGAGGAAATGCGGCGGCGCGTCAGTGAAAGCAAAAAAAGTAAAAAAATAGCGCGAGCTTCCCACAGGCACTGAGACATGTAAGGCGCAAGGAAAACCGATGAAAAGCCGCAAACAACGCAAACTCGAGGCACAAAAGGCTCCCTTCGAGGAACCCGAGCCAGAAAAAAAAAAAATAGAATTGCCGAGAAAGAACGCGCACGGTACCATAACGCCACAAAAGGGCCCCATAAACGCAAACACGAATATCAACATAATCCGGAAAGAATCGTTCACAGCGGTCCGGGCTGCGAATATACTCAAACATTTTGGCATGTGGACAGAAATAAAGCTCAGGGAATTAGGCGTATATAACAAAGTTATCAGTTTTAATCGCTCTACTTCAGCGACCACGGGATATTTAATTTGCTTCTCTCTTCCACATCTTTCGAAAAAGGACACTTTTGAGCGTGTCTGCAAAAATCTGGAAGTTTTTGTTATGTTTAATTGTCCGAAGTTCACGCGAAGCTTTCTTCAGTCGAGCTCTTCGCAGGGCAAGACCGCTATCACGAAGGAGAAAATAATAACTGACAGTGGCGTCTTCAGTGAGGATAAAAAAGAAAGAGAGCGTACACAGTGTTCCGCGGGCTTTCAAGGAAACGAGCCCCGACTAAGCCAGCTTAGCGAGTCTCATTCCGCTGCATCGCTTTCTTCCTCCGCCACTCTCTTTCGTAACTCACTAAGCCAGCCAGCTGCCATCCGACGTACCCTCCGCACAATTGTGTGCAGCACCCGACCGCGCAGCGGCCGCGATCCCCCGCGCGGAGTAATATATTGTCTCCGCGCCTGTCAGTTTCCGGAGAGCATGGCGACAATATATTACGCACGTCTGCGCCTATCTTGCTGACGCCACCGCAACGGCAAAGCCGCCGAATAACAGCCACGCACGGCGATTATTCCGAACTGCACCACGCCGCCGCGCCCAGCGACGGAGCTGCTGCGGTGTACTTGGTCCACGGACTGCAGCTCACACCCGCAGTCGCTCCTCCGCGGCTCGAGCGTTTGCTTGCTTTTGTAGACAAAGGCTACCTCATTACATACTGTTTGTCCGATTTTCCGTTATGTGAGGCACGTCCCCGGTTCGCGGCCACTGATAGTAAAGAGCGGTGCACACAGCGAAAGCATCTTGTGCTTCCAGCCGGACAATGCCCTGTAAGTATCTACTAGCGGACGTGCCTGCGTCTTCCTTCGTTGGTTCCTCTTTCATCCTTTCCGCCGAGGGGGCTGGTTATACGCCTACCTAAGTCTATCTCTCCCTTTTCCTTGCTTGCGCTTAATGGTTACTAATCAAGGAAAACAGTGGGAGCCGTTGAAAGACCAAGAGTAATGCGCCCTTTCCGAGAAAAAGCCGCGCTTCAAACCATTTGCGACGACGACTGAACAAGGCTGCTCATGCTCCTCGCATCTTGATACAAGCCCTGCCTCAACAACCAGTGCTACATCGTGCGGTCTTCCGCTGCGAGTATGGTGTTGCTAGTATCCACCCGTCGCAAAATTCAGTCTTTTTTTTTTGAAATGCTTGCGAACTATGTGAATTTTGGGTTTACAAATTGCGTTGTTTCAACACTCTTTTCCTGCCGGCGTGTGCCGAAATCGCAGGAATGTTTGTCCGCGACAAAGGTTCGGCCATTTGTGGCAGCTGCGGAAGGACTAATTGCGTCGCAATGTTCGGCTCGCTGGTCAATTCGGACCACGCAGAACGGGCATCAGGCGCCCCAGCGTCCCTTGTCCGCCTCAGTCGTAAGAGATGGAACGGGCTGCGAGTTTTGGTGCGTACGCACTCTTCGGCTAGTAGCCCCGAGAAGCCCGCGGGAAACGCAAAAAGCGAGGCGCCTCATAGTCGTAAAATAAAGGCATAATTGATCATGTAATTGTTGAAATATTCTATTGTGAGCACAGGCACGTTATCCCAGACATTAATGTCTCTGTGAACACCAAGGGGTGTGTTTCCCGCTGTTACGCATATCCGTGAACCTATCGCCATTATCATCTGTAGATGATGATGATCATCATCCCCTGTCCCCGACTGCTAAAGAAGGTGAGAGAGAGAGAGAGAAAGACTTTATTTATGGCCACCAGGGAGCGGGAGGTCGGGATGCGCAGAGCCTCCACATCCCACCCACGTTCACGACGTCTTCGGGACTAGGCCCCGCCGGCGTCGGCGTGAGCGGTGCGCGAAAGGTACTCGGGAGTTCGTCCCTCCCCTGACTGAACCCTGAACAACTGAATTTTATGAAGAAAACAAGAAACACCCCCAACCACAAGCTGCGCATGGGCAGAACTCAACAAGTGATACTTATCGCTTCGTACATGACTGAAGATAAAGTTCGTGCCAATGCATAAAATCGAACAACACGCAAACAAGCCAGTATCACAGATTACCCGCCAAGAAAAGAAAATTCCTTGTCAGAAAGGCTCAAAGATGCAACGCTTGCGCAGCGCTGCTGTCCCGCAGTCCTAATACAGAAAGCCTCTAAAATCTCACGCTCAATATTGGTCCGGCCACGTCCTAAGATTGCATTTTATCAATCATGGGTGTGCAGCGACTATCGCGACAATCACGACAATGGGTTGGCAAATGGGCACCGTCTGAAGAGTTAAGAGAAGCACAGTGCTCCCTATAGTCCTGTCGTTTATACATCGCCCTGTTTGGCCGATGTATACTTGTTTTTGTTCTTGTTCTTGTTTTCTTCGTAAAATTCAGTTGTTAGTCCAGCATCGCCCTGTCTGTTTCTTTCCTTGTGTCTCCGTTTTCTTGGCTGGTTTTTAATCCCTGGAACAAAAAACGTGTGACACCGTGCCGTAACAATGTCGTAGCCTTTGTAGATAATAGTAAAGCTCACCTTAAAGGGCTCCGTGTAAAGCGTAAAATGAGTGAAGGGGGCTCCATATTTTGTCAAAAGGCTGCTTACACTGCCGACAGTGAAATTTCCTATATCAGTAATGGCTCTGTATAGCACTGAAGCCGGCTTTAAAGGTGGTTGGTGCATATCAGAGTTTTAAAAAGAGGGCTTGCGCATTAAAAGAAAATATTCGGAACTTTTGTGGAATCTTGCCCCGACTTGAGCAGTCAGCAAGTTCAGCAGGCTTGTTTGAAAGAAAGCAATTACAACGCGCCGGCTCTATTCCAGGGGTAAATAAATGCCTCCTTATTGAAATCACCTAATCCTAAATGGGGCGCAGTTGGGGCCATAGCAATAAGCTGGTCAAGTTGCCTTTCCCCATCTTTAGTGTGCGTGACTTGATGGGCAGGAACAGTAGCGACCTGAGGCGCCTGCCGGCGCGCGGGATGCTCTTGCAAGCGGGCGCCGGCGCGTGGGTTAAACGTATCGCTGTCGTGACGGAACGCGTTAGGCGCGATGTTTGTATTGTTCAACTCGAAGGCGAAGGAGCGGCATGTGGAGGAAGGAAGCACCCTTTTTGGACCTCTAGCCCTCGTTGGGCTTTTTGTTTGCTCCAATGAACCTCGATGGTGTCGAGTGTGTGTACGGCAGAGGCTGCGAGATAACAAAATGTGTTATTTCTCTACTAAAGCTGGCACAGAAGGCATAGCCACGAGGAAAGGTTTTGTCTGTGCGCACAAATCGCTTGTTATTATACCGTTACTCCGGATAGCGTCCTTATGGGCGGTGCACGCAATTAGCGCGGCGCTGCTGCACCGACGGGGTGGAAGACGCCCGCCGCCTTATTGCGCGCCCAGAGACCGCTCGAACAAGCAGGCTGCCGGCGTACGCGTTTACGCATATTCCGCGCTGCGAGCAGTGAGTGACCAGCTCAGCGGGCCATGGGGCACGACTACACGGGTTATATCTGTCCCCGCGGAAGGGTCACGACCCCGTGATATTACCCCAACCGGCCGCGGGGATGCGAGCGCCTTCGCCCAGCGCTATTTCCAAAGAAGAAAAGGCACAGGGTCGCATTTTCCCTGCGTTGCTCCTTTTTTTTTTCCATTCTTGCTTTTTCGCTGCTAAATGTCTTCGCGGGCACAGCCCGTGCTTTCCATTCCATTGTTTGCGGCGGGTCATTTGTACAAAATTATTTATGTATGCTTAGTGAGATCGTTCGTTGCTTGTTAATGCCCCTGGGACGATCAATCGAGGTTAAATACATTTACTTTCTTTAGTTCTTTTATACGCACAATAAAGAGGTCCATAGGGAATATATAGTTCATCGAGGCACTCAAATCTGCTTACGTGCTTTGAAGGGGCATACTTACCAAAGACTTCCTTACAGCTCCAATGTATTTGCTTATTGTTCTTGGCGTTTGCTTCTTCGTTGTTACAGTGAATCATTTCGACGGGCCCCTTTGCGTCTACGTCTTGTTTGCGTTTCTTCGTTCGCTTTCGTTTGTTCGTCTTTTGGCGCGAATCGGTCCAACACGCAGTCTGGTAACGTGCGCCACAGCGTCCCCAAAATCTTTTGTAGCGTAAGCTACTGTCATGTGGTAAAAGTACCCATACCCGGAGGGGGATTGGCCCGAGACGAAGATTATGGAAGCAAAGACAAAGAGAAAGAAGAATCAGAGTATGAGATGCGAGATGGATTTGGAAGGGGCCAGTGAAGAACATACACGGAGTGATTAGGAGGAGGAGGAGGTTGTCTGACTATCAAATGGTGGCCTAACACGATGGAATGCGAGGCGAAGAGGAGGACGACGAAGTTGGAGTGGACAGAGTGGAACGAGGTCTTGGAGGAACGGTGACAAGTTCGGGTCGTGCCCCACGACGCACCAGCGGCATCGCACCGTTTGACAGCGGGCTGCCCGGAACCACCGATTACCAGCGGCTTCGCTCTGCTGGCCTCCTACTGACCGGCGGCATCGCACCGCCGGCGACCTGTCGAGCCGTGCCCCACGACGCACCAGCGGCATCGCACCGTCTGGCAGCGGGCAGCTCGGGACCACCTATGACCAGCGGCTTCGCACTGCTGGCCTCCTGCTCAGCCGCGCTGCTCAGCCGCGCTGCTCAGCGAAGCCGAGTCATCGCACCGCGGTCATCCGGACCACGACGCACCAGCACGGGCCATCGCGACGTTCGGCGACGTTCGGTGACGCGGAAGCCTACCCGCCGGGCCACGTCATCGGCATCGCAGCGGCTTCGACGTGCTGCAGGGTAGGACTTGTTTGACTTCGGCATAGACAGTTCATGTATTATAGTGACGTTTTGGCTAGATTTTTTGGAGTGTGAGGTCGTGCCTGTTTTTGCTGTTTAGTGTGATATATGTGTGTTCAGTCGCTATGATTCCGTTCGTTTGAGTGGTTTTGTTTTGTAAATATATTGTGTGGAAATCCAATCTTTCAAACCGAGCCTCATTTCTCTGCCGCGTGAGACGCGTGACAACATTTCCAGCACGGGCCATCGCGACGTGCTGCGACTTTCAGCAACGGGGAAGCCTACCCACCGGGACACGTCATCGGAATAGCAGCGGCTTCGACGTGCTACAGGGTGGGACTTGTTTGAATTGGTCATAGACAGTTAATGTGCTATAGTTACTATTTGAGTAGATTTTCGATAGTGTGAGTTTGTGCGTGGTTCTTTTTGGTGTAGTGTGATATGCTTGTGAGTTTTTTATGATCGCGTTCGTTTGAGGTTTTGGTGTTGTAAATATATTGTGTGTAAATCAAATGCTTCAAACCGAGCCTCATTTTCTCTGCCGCGTGAGACGCGTGACAGCTACACTGGCCGGCGTTGATCAGTTTCGCGTGGTTCTTGAAGGGCCGTGCTGCGAAAGCGCGAGGAGGATTGAATTGAATTGGGTTTGGATTGAATTTGGATTGGATTTGGATTGGATTAAATTGGATTGGATTGGATTGTAAATCCAATCCAATTGGAGTACGGGTGTGTAGAGAATTGGGTCTGCACATTCGCCCTTCTGCGCTTTCCAGAGGAGTGACGTCATAGCCGCGGCAGACGCACTGGCGCCGGCGCGTGCCCAGCTGTGCGCCTCCGTTGCGCAGTAGCCAAGTTGTACGCTGCGCCGGAGCCGCTAGATAGCCGTTTCGCGTGGCTCCTGGAGAGCCCTGCTGCGCATGCGCGAGGAGCAGTGACCTTACTGGGCTGGACTGAACTGGACCGGACTGGACTGGACTCGATTGGGTTGGTTTGGATTGGATTGCATTGGAAATCGTTTTAGCAGCAGTAAGCATGATAATCAGCTAATCCTAGACAACCAGGAAACTTAACAATAACCAGCTGAACCTTAGCTGACGCTACGTATATCCTGGCATACCCGAGCTAAGCCACTGCTAATTTTTTTTCAGCGCGCCTTGGGTGCCTCTACTTAATCACGTGCTGTGTCGTTCACATGTAGAGCAGCACGCACCGCTAGAATTTTTTTTCTATCACTGCCAACGTTTGCAGGTAGCGCGCTGGTAACGCATTCGGGTCCCACACTGGAGACCCGTATCCAAAACATACACCAACTGAGTGATGCTTTTTTTTAAAGCGAAAGCTTCAAGCTTTCGTAGCGGGAGGTGTTGTGTCCTGTCAAAAAACTGATGCATTTCCCCGTAGACCGGTTTGTCGACCGAAACGCTCCTTTGAGGTCTCTGGACACAGGGCGCGTGCGTGAAAGCGGGAGTCTATTTTGTCGAAACGGCTACTTGAAAATCGCGGAAAAGGAGAGGTTTTAGATAACACAATACACGCATCGGTCATGAAGCAGGATTACAGTAGTATTACGCAAAAAATCGTCCCACGAGCTCGCTCTTCGTTTGCGATTTCCGTCTTTGAAGGTTTGAAGGTTTCCGTCTTTGAGGCTTGAAGGTTTGACGCACTTTCAGCAAAGGTTGGAGGCACTTTTAGCGAGGGTTTTGGCGCACTTTTTACGGAGTTTTGATGTGGGAAAGCTGTCGTGGTTCTCTCGAATTTCTTTAGGCAATGATGGAAAAGTCGTTTAATTACTCCGTACAGCGGCGGCCGTTTTCTTACGGGGCAACAACAGCGACAACGGTCTTTTCGCAGAATGGGGCACCCAAGCCTTTCGTCTTAAAATATTCTGCAGCCTCCTCGCCCCCCTATACAAGGAGTTTGAGGGCCCGAGTTCAGCGTTTGCACGGAAAGACCTAATATAAACTTAACTCGAACAGCTTTGATTAATGTTACGGCTAGAATCACCTTATATGAAAGACGGAGGACGGCCTGCCTCGGAGTTCTCTAACACATCATCTACGCGACTGCAGGTCATTCGCACCGGTGTTCGCTGCAGAAAAGGACACCAACAATTTTATGGTAGAAGTGCAGAGACATGTAAATCAGGTTCTCTCTTTTAATAGCGGATCCGTTCTAACACTGGCCTTGACGACATTCTTTGCTTGTATCGTTTCACGCTCCCTCCGGAGCAGGTTCCTCCGCCCAGCAAGAACCGGTTCTCACTACATTGAAAAAAAAATATTAAACAATAAAAAAGGTCCTACAGCTTTCATATTTTGTTACAAAATGGCTCATGATGCGGCCAGAAAAATTTCTTTCCAGCAATGCACTTGTGTTCTAGGTTGAAGTCAATTTATGATCGTCGTGGGCTTCGGCTGTTCAAGCTGGGTTTCCCACATCGCCTGTTGCGCAGTGAAGCGTGGCCGCCTGCGGAGGAAGTATAATTGCAAAAAACGGCTGCTCTGACTCTTGTGTCATCCAAAGCATTTCGCAACAATTTATACGACAATCATCCGCTAAGGAAACAACTCTACCATTATGCCGAGATTCGTTTACTTGTCCAGACTGCGTAGTTCACAGTGAGGTTGTAAAGGTTGCAGAATTACTGCTCGCTGCCAATGCATGGACATCTACGGAGGGAGTATGGTTACAGAAAACGGCTGTAACTGTTGTTTTACCGGAACTATCTGGAAACAAATTATATGACAGTTATCCGCTAAGACGACTCTAGCACTAAGCACAAGAACGA
Organism: Haemaphysalis longicornis; assembly: GCF_048455015.1. NCBI lineage: Eukaryota > Metazoa > Arthropoda > Arachnida > Ixodida > Ixodidae > Haemaphysalis > Haemaphysalis longicornis. Next base: position 123,947,946 of record NW_027526203.1, on the reverse strand, counting down.
AGCCGCAGCAAAACGGGATCTTTGTAAGGACAATCCACAGCTCCCCTGTTTCGGCTAATCTCACACTGGATGGAACTGGGCTTAGTTTTTCCAATGAAATTCACTCAGTTTAAGCGATACTGTTGAAACGCGTTACACTGTTGGGTTAAAACGTTTGTTCGCAATTAACGGCTACCATACGGTATCTGCCCTGGCTGCCGTAGGAGGCGCGTCTTTCTAAGGAGCCATGAAGACAAAACAAAACTTTGTTTTATTCGAAAGATTAGATGTTTCATAGTACCCCAAGCGCTTTCCCGGAAGCGAACGATGCTTTATTCACTGAGAAATAAGGCAACTTAAAATCTAAAAAAAGCAACTTAAAAGAAATAAGGCAACTTAAATAAGGCAACTTAAAGAAATAAGGCAAATTTTAAAATCTCCTGCTAAATTGTACATTTCGTGACGTCAACAATGGCGTCATATCAGCCGGTACATGAAACAGATACTTAGTATGTCGACTCCATACAGCACCCACACGCGGGGATCAAACAGGAACCGGAACTAGTGCCGAAACCGAGACGGCGGCCATTTTAAAAATACTAGTAAAACCTAGTACACCCGCAGCTCTAGTCATGGAATCGCCTGATCCGGACAACAAAGCTCTCGCCGAGGAGCTCGGGCTTGCATTTAAACACCTCACACCACTTGAACGCTCAATGCTTCCAAGTGCACGAGCGGCAGGAGTTATGGGATACGCGGATGGACCGGAAAGCGAGCATTCCGCGATACCCACAATAGACAAACGTCCAGCCGTCGGCACCGCTGCCTCGTCATCCCCGTCGCGACGGACGAATACAGACTGGTACGTATGTGCCGTATTTTTATTATGGTTCAATTTCAGTAGCATTATAGCTTATGCCAGTTGGCCGGTGTCATGTATGGAAAGCCGTTAGCGCGAGCTTTCTCCGACAAGAAAGATACGGGCGTGAATGGGTGGTGTGTGCGGTTTTTTTTTTTTTCAAAGCTCAGACCGCTTTGACGGCGATTTGACGAAGTTGGCGACGAGCGGCGGCATGTCCCAGGACTGAGCTAACGTAAGGGTCCCTGACGTAATCACTTCGTCGGAAATGAAGCGAGCACACTCGTACTTCCTTTATTTATTTATTTATTCAGGTACCCCTAAAGGCCCTCCGTAGGAGGGTATTACATAGGGGGGAGCATGCGCATACATCGAACATAACATGAATGGGTGCTAACAGAATGATAAATTACAAACGTAGCAAAAAAAATACAAGCAATAAGAATTTTTAAAACACATAACTACAAAAACATATAACTACAAGGCAAGCACATCACAGCAAAAAAAAAAAAATAAAAAAAATAAAAAGTCAATATATGCAAGCAAGAACAGAATTAGGTCACTTCATTTTTTAAAAAGTCTTGAAATTTTGTTAGGTTAGCTTCTGTGGCAATGTGCTGCGGTAGGTTATTCCAGTCTATTATTGTGCGCGGAATGAATGAGTTTGCGAACGTAAATGAATGGCAAGTGATGCGCTTAACTTTACAAGAATGATCGCGCCGTGGAAATGTAAGAGTGGGTGAGTGAAAAAAATCGTCACGAAGGCGCTCATGATGATACATCCCTTTAGCTCCCTTTCTCCTCCGTTTGCAAAGTTCACAAAACGTAGCCACTTGCTTCGCCGAGGTTCGTCGTTGGGCAGCGCCCGACATTACCGGCGGGGATGTCGCACTCCTTCGACGATTCTCTCGTACTACATGGGTATTTCAGGACGCAGCAACGAAATTTTATTGTAAAGTACTCGAAAAAAACTAAAGTTTTCAGTTGTTATAAACTGAAAACGAGCTCGTAACGACAGCAGCAAGCCGACACGGCCACCATTCTGAAACTTCTGCGAGGAGTGGAACCAGTGGCGCTATCACGTCGCTGCTCGCTCTTCCTTACTCCCCTCGTTTCTATATTTAGCTTTGCTGGTTGGAGATATGACGGCCAACCCCCTGTGAAGGAATTAAGATACCAAGCAAGGTCGCGGCTGTACGTGCTGGAACGGTTGGTTGGCCCCAAAGAGCCGCGAAACCAAAATTCGTCTGCGCGACGGCGAGATGTCCAGCTCGGCCGGCGGTAGTTTCGTACGCATTGGCGTACATGTTTGCGTGTTCGTTCGGAACTTGAACCGTTTACTCCACCGTTCTTAGTGTCATAAAAGGAATGTGCAGTATGTTTCACGGGCATATAGCTTACTATGCAAACTGGTAAGCCCTGCCTAACTTGCGTTTGCTTTTGCCGGCCTCCGCCAATCGCAGAGCATTCTAGTATGACATCATAGGTTCTGTTGCGGGAAATGAGCTAGTGGGTCGCATGGTCATTCCCTTTTTTCCTAATTATGTAGCTTATTTGAGCGAAGTTTGCATTAAATGTGGTATCAGTATGGTTCTAACGAGGCAATCTTTCGAATGAAACAAACTTGTGTTTTCTCTTCATGGTTCCTTTACGGCGGTGGGGAGCAGTTTACGTGGCCTTCATCTGTTGTCTCACGAAGCCTCACGACTGGCTCCTCGGTCATCTTCTTCCTCTTCTTCTCTTGCTCCTCCTCCTTGAGGTTGCAGGGAGCAGACTCGGTTGGTGTGGCTAATGCGGCTTCCTACATTTACTTGGAGAGCGCAGGCCCAGCCTGCGGAGCGGCGAAGACGAACCACCGCCAAACCCCACGGTGGTGTTCTATGTACTGTGTATCACGTGTCACTGCTGACGCTGGCCAGGTACTGTGATGATGATTGTGTTGCTAGTGATGACGATGGCAATGGTGTCCCTACAATGTATTGCCGCGGTCTTAAGGAGAGGGATTGGCCAGACCTTGCAAATGGGCTGTTTAATTAAGAGTTTGTTTGCATTAGAACTGGAATACGAATGATAGCTAGAAAAAATCCAAAATTCTGTAGGGGCTGTAGAGGACCACCCCCCCCCCCCTTCCCAACATCTCTTAATTATTAGGTTGCCTGCAGCTTGGGCCGACTGGCATTGCTGGTATAATACTACCGGCATGCTCGAGAAAGAACCCACCAGCCAGACGGGGAGTTCGGCGGACCGTGGCCGGTCGGACCCCACATTAAAGGGACACCGAAGTTATTTGTAAACATTGCGGGATTACGAGCGCAAATTGTAGTCTGAAGTCTCCCAGGCCATGTTTCCACCACTCTTGCTGCGAAAAATCAATTCGGAAATGCTGTCCTCCTCCCTGCATCTTCATGATGGTAACCTGACCTGCTCCTGCATCCTCGCCCATTTTCTGTGGCGTTTCGTATGACTCGAAAAATGGTGGCTTGGTTTGACTGCGTTACTACACGGCTCGCCCACCCTCCGGAAAGTCAGTAGGCTCAGCGTTTTGTCCGCCGACCGCCCACGGGTCGTAGCAATTCGTTCGCTCAGTTAAAACGAAGCCACGACACGTTTGTGAATGGAAGATTGTGCCTTCCTTTAGTTTGTTAGTTTGTACATTGTATCAAGCTCCAAGTCCAGGTGGCTCCACACAAGCGCTCGACGCTTCGCTGACTGGTAGGCTAGTAGGAATATGTAACGTCAATTGAAGGCGGGAGAAGAGTCAGCGAAGTTTATATAGGAACTGAGGAAATAAAATCAACCGAAACTTTTACCGTACACTGTAAAACTACGGAGCAGGAAGCACTTTTTTGTTCTGGGTGGAGAAGTACAGCGGTCAGCAGCACGACCACACATCCGCGAACGCTTTTTAGTCTAAGAAATGCATGCTCGCTAAACATCCATTCGCTTCCTACCATTTGAAGATGTTAATCGGGTGCCATATGACGTTTTCGTTCTCCTGGGATCGTTTAGTTTGTGGAAGTGCCGCATGACTGATCGGCATGCGGAACCCCCTAGGCCGACCAAGTGCATTTTTCAGGAACAGGCGGCGTTGGTGCGGAGCGTTTATGCTGCGCAAAGTGATACACCAGAGTGAATGCTTGCGTTTGCTTGCCTGAGTTTTGATCTTTGTTCGACTGATGTCCTTGCCCTTTGCTGTGTGTTAGTGTTTATATTGTGTGTTAAGTGTCTTGTCTTTTGAAGTTTTCTAAAATTTTCATGCATTAAAAAAAAAAGAGATATTGTGGGTATTTGGGGGGCTTACTGCTCGAGCGCTATACAAGAAATAGTGATCTAAGCTGTTTGAAATGCTAAAACTATATAAAAATGTAAACTGCCGATGCATTATATCGCTTATATTTCCATCACCTGCAGGGCTTGCTCGTGGCCGAGCTTTTTTCGGCCTGCAGCGCTAAGTATGGTCTTTTGCACGACGCAAGTTCGAATCCCTTTTTTTTTCTTTGCTTGCTTTTCGAATCCCTTTTTTTTTCTGAGCATGCTTTTCTTTTTTTTTTGAAGTTCATTACTTTGATTCTCGCTGATAGTTTCTATACTGGATTCACAATATTTGCGCTGTAACGTTCACTGCTCCACGAACGAGCTCGCAGAACGCGGGCAGATTGACACTGACGCGCTACCGAGTTCTCGTTGGCGTGCTGTTGCTATAAGCACCGTCTGCTTGCGAGCAGTGGGCATGCTCCCGAATCAGCAGACCCTTGGCCTGGTGGCGAACACGCCTCTTGCGATGCCGGCATGAGCCAGGCACACTCCAAATATAGGGTAAAAGCGCATGGCATTTGAGTGTCTGCGGTGACGCGAAGGGTGTTCATCCATTGCGTACGCCTCGGCTAGTCATTGCTACGATTCCAAGCCGTCCTGGTAGGAGTGCTCGGCAAAGAATCCTTCGCCATAAAATATGACAAATGAATGAAGAAGTCGTTTATATGCATCGCCAGGCTTTCGCCTTCAAAGCACATAGGCGGACGTAAGCGCCCGTGAATTTTCAAGCCTGAACGAACACTTTTTCCCACTCTTCTACAGAGCAAATTTCAACCCACAGCCTACACTATTCGCAATTCCGCCGCTTCGAGGCTCCAGATCCCCTCTATGACATCATGTGTTGTTGCGATGACACCCGCCCACACTTTACTGTTCCCCTGCGGCTAGCACTGCGAGTAACACTGTCCAGCTCGGATCCTGACCACCCGCTTTGGCAAGTGAGGAGCGGATGCGAAGCCGTTTACTACAACGGGTGCTGAAATATGGACAGCTCTCGATCTCTGACTGTTCCATTGAAGCTGGCTCTTCCACCTGCTCCCCCGTTCGTGCAAGTGCTACGAACGACGAATAACTTTTTCTGAGCCCCTTGGTCTTCAATCACTTAATCATAATATATGGTGAATAAAACCCCTAAAATTTAATATATCACCAGCAAAGTGCGTGCAGTCGAATGGATAGGGCTCCCGCTACGTGCAGCGCTGGCCTGTGTTGAATCCAAAGTATGAACCAGTGTTTTAATTATTGGACGTGCGACGAACATATCAATACCCGTTTTGAGCAGTATATCCTTATAGTGGAGACAAAACTCTAAACGGCAGCTACGAAATGAAAAGGCAAATCAGAAAACGTGCACCAACGTTCAAATCCGAATAAAAATCTTTACTTAGCTTCCTGTTTACAAGGCGAGATTACAGGTGACAAGTCAGATGGGAAATAAGGCGGGTCTTCGAGGTGAGATTAGTCGAGCTGGAACTTCTTGGTTATCTGCTAGGTGGCCGGGTCGAAGAAAAAGTACGCTATGAGGTAGTACGGTGGCGTCATTGCTGTCGGCGAGGCGTATGCCATCTTGATCCAAGCGCACTCATCTTTGTGGGAGTACCACCCAGACTTGCACAGTTCGAACGCGGAGGGAATTTCTGGGAGATCCCCACCAAAATTGTGGAGTAGAAAAAAAAAAAAAGGTGTCTTCTCCGTAGCGAGCCATCTTGAGGCTCCCCAACCTTTCCCTGACGCTCTCGTCGATGGTGTGCTCGAACGGAAGACGGTTGGCGTCTTCTGGCCTCTGAGGCAGTTCGGCCCAGGGACCTCCTAACAGCGGGTGAAGGCTTGGACGAGGCCTAGCGTTGAGAGGTCACTCCCGGGGTCCAGTAAGTGCAGGTCCCTGTCCGCCGGGGGAGCTCTTGTCAAAGGCAGGAGACCAGCCATGTCGAACGGTTGAGTTACCATGCCCGGTGGGGAGCAGGTTACGCAGGTTACGTGGCCTTCATCTGTTGTCTCACGAAGCCATTCGACTGATTCCAAGGTCATCTTCTTCCTCTTCTCTTCTTCTCTTCGTCAGCCTTTCTTGAAGTAATGGCGCGTACCCACTCAGGGGGATTGGCCAGATCTGGCGAATGGGCTGTTGGGACGAGAATGCATACTTTAGATTTGAAAAAAAGAAATGATATCTAAAGAAAAAATTGTATTTCGTAGGCGCGGGGTCGGGAACATAAGGGAATGTACATATAAACACAGCAGTCTTCCTGCGGTTGTGATGGATTCATTTTTTGCAGAAATATTGGTGTACGTAGATCGCGCCGGTATCGTGGGTCGCCCCCGTATTCCTTTTACTTGCCCGATGCCGTCGCGGTACATCTGCCGCAAACACTTTGCCCATGAAGGTGGGCTGGCCGTCCAGGACCGGGTTCGGCAAGGCCGCCATCCATAAATCAGTGCGGGAATATTGCGTGAAGGCACTGTGGAATTACGTTGCCAGGAGCAAGTGCGGTTTTATAATGTAGTTTTATCCCCGCAATGTCGACACATATGCTCATATACGGTGGAAGGAATTTCGGTAAGTTTCCACGATTAAAACAGCGCAAGGGATAGGACGAGAAAAGCTCACAAGGACGAGCGCTGAGTACATACAGCCACTGAGTGTATATAAGTGTATATATATACACGATGAGTGTATATAAGTGTATATAGGCACGGAAAGATGTCTGTCTGAAAATGGTACCCGCGTACCGCCGGCTCTTTGCTGAGCTTAGGGCGAGGCGCAGGGTATTGTGTCTTATTAAGTGCAATGCACTTCTTCAGCGACCCTGAACCAGCGTCCACCGGCGATGTCCGCGCACGTGGAGATGGGCGCGCGCAGCCTGGCCGCTGATATAGCACATACCCACGTGGGGGATTGGCCAGGAATCTCCTCGTCTTCCTTGGAAACGGGGGAGATGGGCGCGCGCTGCCTGGCCGCTGACATGGCACATACCCACGTGGGGATTGGCCAAGAATCGGGCGTGAGAAGGGCTAATGCACCTGCTTAAAGGAGTACTGACACGAAATTTCAAAGCTGAGATCCGCTCTAGCAATCAAGTACAACGACAACACAAATAGGTGTCTGTGAATAAATGCATCTTTCTTTGTAGTTGTGTGTGTGTGTGGGATCTCTCTTTCGCGAACATTACCGAACCGCGCAAATTCAACTCGTGCATTCGCACTTTCACATTCTTCCCCTCTGGGAAATGCGGGGATTTTTTCCGCTTGCATAGAGGACTATGTCACCGTACCGTAATGCTCCGGTAGCCATGATTCGGCTCCCGTTCGGCACTGTGTGGCCTGGCGTTATGCTCGCTTAGTCGGACACGGTTTCTGGATGGTTTACTTGCTGGCCAGTCTGTGTGTTTTTAAATGCAGTGCATTTCAGTAACTCACGATGTCACCCGCGTTGACGTCCGTAGTCGTAGTCTGCATCGCTCCCCGTCGGTCTGTCATTGGATTGGATTCGATTGGATTGGCTTGGCTTGGCTTGGCTTGGCTTGGCTTGGCTTGGCTTGGCTTGGATTGGATTGGATTAGTTTGGATTTGGATTGTATTGGATTAAAGTGGATTGTGTTGGATTGTGTTGCGTCATAGCCGCGCCACGTTGCGTCATAGCCGCTCCACGTTGCGTCATAGCCGCGGCAGGGGGTTCACGGCACGTTTCACGTTTCACCATTTTCCTGCCTCTCGCGTGCTGTTTTGAATGCAGAGCATTTCAGTAACTCACGATGTCACCCGCGTTGACGTCCGTAGGCGTCCGTAGTCGTAGTCCGCACCACTTCCCCTACACTATATAAAAAAAAATACTATCCGGCGCCTGGTTTCGATCCCTCGACCCTGCGGGCGGAACGCAATGTACATGGTGCTCTACCCACTGCGCCACAAAGCCGACACAGAATGGGAGGCTACGAACGTGCCTTATATCCTTGACTCATTCAAATTACTGCTGACGAGCGCTCTCTCGTCAGCAGTTGCCACGAGTGCAACAACATTAACGTAACGCAAACTACTTAACGTCGTGCGCCCCCAGAAATGCTCTGCATTTGATTGTGCCCCTCGCGAGGGGGGTGTTTTTAAGGTGGATTATGTCACGTGTCATCCAAGGTGTTCGTTTGTTAATCTTCTTTCGCTTATTTGTCCGAGTTTTAGCTTCGAACACTTTCTGTTTTCTGTGTTGCCTGTGCATGAGTATTAAATGTGAAAATGTTTTACCACAGGGTACATTCCCATGTAATAAACATATGAATTATGCAGAAACACCTTTGTGTGTTATCCAGAGGATGCGTAAGGATTTGCTATTCAACTATTGCTGTTTGTCGTCAAATACAGCTGCATTCTGTAGAGAAACACCGCGAAAGCAAAGCGACAAAATAGAAACGCGGTTACAACGTTGCACGAGAAGACGAAGAGGTTGCGTTTGGTTAACAATGTTCACGCATCTCTCAAAACTTTCAGAGGGGCCACGCATGACTGAAATGGAGGGACCGACAGAACGACCCTTAGAAGCTGCACACCACAATGACGAAGAAACCAGTCGAAGTAGGCGCATTAATTCTTGGCATTTAAAAAGCCCAATTCCGTAAGCTATATCCCTCCATAGGACATTTTGCCAACGTGTCTACCTCTATGGAACCAAAATATCGCCCATCGTACACCCCTGCGCACGCACGAGCATGGTCGTTGACCTATGGTGGTTAGGGAGATCTACGCTCACATCGCCAGGAAGGCGGAAACAATGTTTGCGCGTATCCATTCCTCCACGTGCAAAGGGTTACGGTGCCTACGCTGCGTTCGAAGAACCAAACAGGAGACCAGGGATGCGAAAACAAGCGAGCCAGGTTGCGCGGGCTGCCAGGCCACGCGCGGCCCGCCGCTCGCGTGCCGTCGCCGGCACGGCGGTGGCAAGACTGCTCCGCCGTCACCGAGGCTGACCGAGACGCACAACACAGCGGCGGCCGCGCGGGTGGCTCGGGAAGCCGGTCGTTATGCGCCACATGTCCCCGTTTAATTGTGCCCCTGCTATTTCGGTGCGCCTCCTTCTCGTCTCCCTTGAAACCACGCGCCTGGCAGACGCGGTGCACTTGGGTGGAAAGGAGGAGGCTCGTTGTTATTGACCGCCGGTGGGAAAGCGAAGACCTCCCTGCGTCGCGAGTAACGCGCTGTTGTCGCGTGCGCGATGGTGACGCAGCGCGATCATCGTGGGCCGCTAGGTCGGCCGACCACCGCGAGCCCTCGCTACTTATCCGGGCATTTAATGGGAGGCAACGGCTGCGTGCAAATCGGCAAATAAAAAATTGGCTAAATTATTTTGTGTCTGTTTCTCCCGAAGCCAATCTTAACTGTCCTTAGAATTGTTTCGGGGAGCATTTATCTGAGTTCAATAAATTCGTAAATGTATCGAGAAGTAATAGTGGCCCTCTCCCTCTGCTCAACGCAAAGCCCTGTCTGCACTATTCGACTTTCTCCAGGAAATTGGTGTGCCTACGACGTTGTAGTCTTCCCTTCATTTCAAGGAACTTTTTACTCAATGCTCTGAAGCGGGACTGCATTTTTTTTCTCTTCTGCTGCTCTTCTTAAGTACACTTATTATCTTTTATCCCTATCCTCCTTTCTCGGCAGAGTAGCATGTCGGCGAACTCATGTCGGCAAACCTCTCTCCGTTTGCCCATTTAATAAAGCGTTTCTCTCTCTCTCTCTCTCTCTGTACCGAGAACATCCCTAACCAATTATATGGGTCATTCAAAGCTCTACGCGTGATAAAAAATTATGTCCAGCATTGCATTTTGCCCAATACCTGAGGAAAAACCCGCAACACACTTGTGCAAAATTTCCACGTCATCTTCGCGGATGCCGTTTCCGTGAATGCACCGAACAGTGTTTCGGTCAGTTGGGGGGCCTCATTTTTCTACTCTCTAAGTGCTGTAATCGCCGGCTTTGTACATGCCACTGCCGCGGATAGCTATACGCAATCGAGGAGGGAAAAAATGACGGCGAAAGAAGCTAGCAGCCGCTGCGCATCCTCCCTTTGTGGTCGAGTACCCAGAGCTGGGCGTGATGTGCGTTTCAAGTCCAGCGTTAGTTAATAGGATCGCTGCAGAGGAACCGCCATATTCGACACACTTTCGCGGCTACTGCAGGGACGCAACTTGATCCCGCGATACCCTGCGAGAACAGTTGCAATCGAACTCGTGGTTTTGTTACCCTGCTGACTTTATGATTTCGATTTTCGTCCCATTGAGTTTATTCGTTCTGGCTCACGTGTTTTGTCCAGTGCCAATATACCTGCTTTGAGTTACAACCTCGGTTCTCAGGATGCGGTCTTCTGACGTCACACCACGATTTTAACGGAACTGCGGCAAGCCCGGCGCTCAACGAAAACCTTATTAACGCGAGGTACTTGCTACTCTGAACGAACCATATCCCGTGGGAGCTAGCCGTCGAGAGCAGCCACGGTTATCAGCTGTGGTAATCGAGCGTCCGCGGAAAGACATCAGAACCGCCATCCGGAAACGACGACGCAGCAGCCAGAAGCGACCGCCCGGTGAATTCACGGAGAACAAGTGTCCTATCCTGCTAACTACGTCATGAACCAAAACGTATTTGCTAGAGCAGTCCCACTCGTATCAAAAATGATGTTTGTCTTACAGGAGGCAGCTCTGGCCAGCTCTAGCCTGGGAGACCAGCTCCATCTGATCAACCTGGCCTAGGAAAACGCCAGACTCACTGGTTTCCACAACTACCGACCCCACCCATCAACCGCAACAAAAGCCCTCTGTTTCAATAAAAGTTCATTCATTCATTCATGCCCTTGCGGATGAGGTAGCAATGTGATCCTCGGTATGTGCTATCGACCTCCAGCCTTCCCAGCGAGGTCTTCTTGTTAATTATTACTGGGGCGTTGCGACCCACGTTCTAATTAGATCGGCTCGAGGCTTCTCCCGAAGAAGTACCTACTATATTATACGATTAACTTGGTTTACAGTCATTCCAATTAGTCCAGCGCCGTTTGCTGTTGGCACGAGAAAAACACGAGAACCGGGACGCATAATTTAGGAGGCCGCTGGTGGGGAAGTATAAGCTATGCAGGACTGCCTGGGAGCGGCGTGCATAGCTGTCTCACTCCATCGTAAATATTCAACTTGGCCGATTGCTGTTCTTAGAGAGAAATGCGAAGTATCCTTCCTTCCGCGGGATTGAATGGGAGAAGAGGCACGGCTGACGCTAAATAGTAAACGCTGCGCCGAAAGCTTTTCTCTAGATCTGCGTCCTTTTCTCCCGTCTCCGCGCAGCACCGCTGCCCGAATGTAAACAAATAAAGTTAAAATTAAACTATCTGTCAAAGGGAACGGAAGCCCACCATGAAAGCGCTAGAAAGCGATAGGCGGCTTGGTTTTGTTTCCGGGTGGTTAGGAAAGAGACACGACAGTGGATAGATTACGATCGCGATCACGATCACGACTGCGGACTGTAATATACGTGCGGATCAATTTAATTTCGTTAGTTCAGCGATTATTGCAAATGATGGTTTTTGGTTCTACTATGTTGCCACAGCAACGAAATAAATGTTTCAGCGGCATCATATTCAGAGGTGGAGGGAGGAGACGACGGGAGGGGATTGAAGGAAAGGGGCTCAACTGTAGACCATCCAGTTCCAAGCAAAGGAAAGCGCAGCTGACCACCCTAATCCCTTTTCAGTGTTTTTCTTTTCCAAAGGGCCTTCTCCTTAAAGGCTCCCATGAAATCAGCCGTCATATCTACAAGCTGCCAAAACTTTTGAAGCAAAGAGGTAAGCGTCCAAAGGGGCTGCAGCATTTCTTCTTTTTCATTCCGGTCGCCACACTCACAGTTGTCCTTACACTGCATTGCCATCCATGAGCAAACTCTCGATTAATGGCTGATTGCTATGAAGGGCGACCCTAGGTTTAATACCAAGAAAGCCGAAGCCTGGCGACCGTGCTTCACTGCCGATGGCAGCAGAGGCAATGCGCAACAATACCACCCCTTAAGCCACGGTTGCAAACTAGGAAATGCGAAAATAAGGAACGCTGCAATAGCATTATCTGTTCCAAAATTTCGTTAGTGGACGTTTTCATTTGGTGTTTCGAGGGCTTAAAATTTAGAGTACGGAAAAAAGTGGTGCACTCAGAGATATGATTTTGACCAGCGTGCGAGATAGCCTTGAACGCGAAACTTTATGGGTAAGCAGGATCGCAAGGTAGTCCTAAATTTATAGCTATTCAGAACACATAATACGATAGTTACACAGCACGTAAATAGACGGGCGCAGGACAAGGAAAATTAGAGGTAGTGAACACCCCCCCTTTCTACACCCTCATATAAATTACAAATGCTCAGCTAAAGAGAAGGTAACTATACGTATTAATAAATAACAATAAGAAGTCTGAAAAAAAAATTTTACAAACTTGCCCTAAAAATTGTGAGAAATGATTGTAGGAAATATCATTCAAATGTGACCAGCAATAAATGAACATGGCACAAAACAGAAGCCTGGCCATGCTGGTGTACAGATGCTTACGTGAGACAGACACCACTCGTCGCAAGCCTACCTCTCCCCGCCCCCTTTTTTTTAAAGAAAAAAAAATCACCCGAGAAAGCTAGCCGGTTGCTGTTCAGACTACGCACGCTGACCTTGTGAACCGTCTTTTTTAGCGACTAGGTGCGACAGTAAGATTGCCTCTGTATTCGAGACAACGAAACACTTCCTACCAACTCAAGTTCACTTTATACTGTGGCACACATTTGCGGTTGTTGGAGTTGCTTTCTCGGGTAACAGCATTATCAAGGCTTTTTTTAACAGCCACGCTGTTTACCAAAGCGTAGTTTTTCGTGTCCGCAGTTAAAAATACCAAGAAATTACAACGCACGAGCACGTGAGCGCGGGCCTCGCGACGACTGCCCGGCGTTTAACAGAACCAAGAAAACGCTGAGCGCTCGCGTGTGCGTTCCTTGCGACGACCGCCCAGCGTCCCCTGCGCACGTTTGTCAAGTTAAGCATACCCGCTTGGGGAGACTGGCCAAGATTGCGGCGATGGCCCGCCAGTTAAAAAAACAAGGAAATATCGAGCGCTCGCGTGTGTGTGCCTGGCAGCGACCGTCCAGGGTCCCCGGTGCATGTTTGCCAAGCCGAGCATACCCGCTTGGGGCGATTGGTAGAGATTGGCGAATGAAATAATAAAAAAAAAACCCTCCAGCGTTCGCTGTAATCGTGGCAACCTTGCTCGGAACGAGAAAATCACGCGATTGTGTACACCCCCCCCCCCCCCCCCCCCCCAGTTTTTTTTTTTTTTAATCACACGAGACGCCGACCAGTCAAAAATCGTTCTTGACGTTTCGGCTTCCAGCACGGACGCCTTGATTGAGACTTCCGTGCTGGAAGCCGAAACGTCAAGAACGATTTTTGACTGGTCGGCGTCTCGTGTGTTTGAAATGTATTCTCCCGGCCAGACGGGATTCCGTCACTGTCTCGACTTCACCCCCCCCCCCCCAAGGTGTACCCAATGATTATCCCTTCCAAAAAATCAAAGTAGCTCACAGCTATAGCAACAATGATGGGGTAAAGGTGGTTGCGGCAGGGAAGGAGAAGCAAATTGGTAACAATCGTGGACTCAAACCATCGTGATGGTCGAGAAGGTTGCGTACGGCTTCACTACCTTCAAGTCTTATGCGCTACTGTGAGCTTCCTTCCTCTTTTTTTTTTGTTTTTGTTTTTTTTTGCAAATGACCCAAGTTAGCACATATTACGGCAATATAGTAATTTTGATGAAATAAAACTACAACGCTACACAAGATCGACGCAAGGTCACACGTAGGCATACCTACACATGCATGGCTACGCTATTTCTTTTTGTGCCACGGGCAAGTTCTCACATGTGAATGGAGTTACGCGTTTGTCAAAATTTTTATAATCTGTTTTTACCCTATTATTTTGGACGTTTAATGTTATAATTTATAGCGCAAAGTTCATTTTGTTTCTTGTATGATGTGAGAGTCATCGTTGGTTTACTACCATCATTTGTTTAGGCCTGCGCCCGTCTCCCCCCGTGTTGCATAACTGTCGTAGTGCGTTTCCGTGTTTCACAATAAATCAGGGAGTGCTTCCTGCAGGAAATTTTATAAAATTTTATTGGAGGCACGCAGCGCACTTTTAATTGCGAACCAAGCGCTGATAAATTAATAACACGTTTCCGCCTAAGCAATGAATACGAGTCCGGTTAGTATTTACGGCGTGGAAGAAGGGGCGCACGAGACGCACAGGTTGCCAAGCCTCTTGACGCGGATTTTGCAACTTCAATGTGCAGCGGCGTGGTCTCAGCCAACGGTATAGCCCACTCGATAGCACCGCATTTTGCATGCAGGACTAACTGAAGCCACGAAGTGCTTTCGTATGCAATCAATACTGTATACAAATAGCTAGAACGATAGAACAAGCGTGTTAGTGTACAGTGCACTATTTTGTCTCCGTCATGAGAGGTTGTGGTTACCCTCTTCGCGCCGCTGCCATTTCGTGTAGTTATGTACCTCCTCTCTACGAATTTGTTCTGTGAACAGAGGCAACCAAAACAAAACGGGACTGGAAACTATTCCTTGTTCATTATTCTCACTCCGACAGCACGATCCGGTCAGCGAGTACGTACGACACGAAAAGCAATACACATTCGCGGTCGGCGCTGTCCTTGATCATATCATCTGTGAAGAAGCTTCGCTTTCCCACAAACACTGGAAGCAGCTGTTTATCGTACGAGTCCGGTACTGATTTCGCCACTAAAGCAATGCACTTACTTTAGCGTGTTTTCACGGGCACTGCTTCATTAGGCCGAGTCGGCTAATGCCACGGGGCAGTTTCCACGGGAACAACCCACTGCATTGCCTGCGCATCTTGTTACTTGCCCCACTTCCCAAGTTCCAAAAAGAAAACGTTGTTTTTCTATGAACACTTTTGCGTAGACTCACCGCGCTTTACTTTGCGAATTCAGATACTACCTGTATGTGAGAAATGTGGAGTCGTAGCAGTTGCTGTTGAGCTCAGCAACCTGTGGGTGCGGGAGGGCAGAAAGAGGGGATTAAGAAAGGGGATTTTATGACATCGGAAAAAACCTTGGCGGGCCGCGGAGTATACGGGGCTAGGATTTGTAACGATCACTATGCACAAGCACTGCTCACAAACACATTGCAAATCCAGATTGCATCTGTATACGTCCAGGTCCCCGCGAGATGGCTAAATTGCGCTGCGTATTCAACAAAACCGTAAAATGTTACGTGGCCTGGGATTAACTACATGCAACCGGGCCGAAGTAAACATTGATCATCTAGCAGCCATGGCGAAAGGACAGGTATGGTCACCAGCCCATCTGATTGCACGAAATTGAGTAAGGGGGTTGTTGTTCGACAAGGTAGCGGGTTATTTTTATATTTCCGCTTAGACTTGGAAGACGACTTCAACAAAACAAGATCCCAGCATCTTATTACAGATCAATTGAATTCGCATTCTCTCAGAATAGAAATAGTTAAAAAATTGCGCCCATCTTCCCGCGAGGGAACCCTGATGTGATGCGACGCATCGGGGGGTTCAGTTGGTCGTAACGTTGCCTTGAGCGTTTGCGCTGGCGCTGGTATTGGATTGTGTCAGCCCACTCGCTGAAGGGAAAGTCGCTTCCATCACGTCTTCATCGGAAGAATCAAGTCAAGCACGGAGTCGTCAAGCAAAGTCACGCGGAGTTGAACGAGAGCGAGCGCTGACTGAACCGCCGCAGCGCGCTACCCGCTTTATATTCACAGCGCCTGAAGGAGAGGAGACAGCGGAGGAGAGTCGCGCATGCGCGCACTTGCGGACACCGCGCGCGCCGGAGCAGTTGTTAACGCAGTGAAGCGCGCCCAAACAAGCGCGCCAGCTGTGGTATGCTAACGAGCCGGAGTGAGAGCGTTGCACACAGCTGTGGGAGAGAACGGAGGAGGGCTGAGGACGGACGGGGCGACGACGCAGGAGGGACATGCCTCAGAGCAAGAGATGCGTCGCATCTAAAAAGCGCTGTTCACCCTGTGGCGAACACGCTGCTGAGCAGTGCAGAAAAAAAGGGCATAATTCAGGTCGTACGTATACATACATATCGTTCGTATCCCTTCGTATATTATGCACGTAGGTATGCGGGGTATAAATACCAAGAAATAATAATGATATATGACTGTATACAGTGAGCGGAACCGTCAGCTTGAGAGCGTAGCAGGGAAAAGTGCTGTCCAAAGAAATTTCAAATTGGGTTGAAAGCGCGGAAATTAACCGTGGATACGGGCACGATGCAGTAGAGGGTTCCGTATTCTTTGAAACAACCAGAAAATATGGGAAAAGAAGTCTGAGGCACTTCGTATGATTCGCGAACGAGAAAGCGTTGATGGCCAATTGAATGGCGCTCGGTGCAGCTTCCAGTTTTGCGCGGCTGCTGCGCCGCTGCTTGAGGTCAGCGGGCGCGTGGTCGATGTGCTGCCGAACACCGCACTCGCAGCCACAGCTGTAACTCTCCGCTTTCAGTTCGGCACTGCGTTGCCTAGTAGAGCGGTCCTCAGCTCTATTGCAAAGCTCACGTTATAAATGGCTTGCACATGACGTCCCCGCCGTCCCTTCTGGTGCATTGCTCTTGGCCTCCTCAGCGCTGCTTGGGAAAAGAGCGGCACTTACGTTCACGTCCTTCCAGCGTGTGCACCAACATGGCAGCTTCGGGGATTTCGCTGCAAGTTATCCATAGTACGCGAAAGACGTCATGCGTTCAAACGCTTCTCAAGGAGCCTTTTTCTGCCCCGGACGGCAACGCCGATGCCGGGTGCTGACTTTTAAAGCGAAGCTATCTTTCCCTCACTAATGGAGCTTGGTGTAGCGCTACAACGCACAGCAGGAAAGCCGTCTTTACGCAGTGGGTTTCACAAAACGATGATGATAAAGAGCGTAGGAACTGCAAGTGCCTCAAGAAAAAAACGCTTCCCGTGGACGGAATCGAGCCTAGGTCCGTCGAATTTTGAAGCCGACGTCTATTCGATTGCGCCATTGCGCCTCAGCCGGGGCAGTTTGTATGTGGGACTGGCTTTTACTGCTTGATTGTAGGGTGTAACGCGCCGACGCAGCGTGGGCGATGAGGCGCGCCGTAGTGAAGAGCTCCGGATGAATTTTCGCCACCTGGGGATCTTTAACGTACGCCGCAATCTCGTACACACGGGTGTTTTTGCTTTTCGCCTCCATCAGAAAAGCGGCCGCCGCGGCCGGAAATCGAACCCGCGTCCTCGTACTCAGCAGTGCAACGCCTTAGCCACTGAGCCGCAGCGGCGGGTCTGGCTTTTACTCAGCTTGCACGGGAGAGGGCTTCGCGTTTAAATTGTGTTTCTCTTACGAAAGGGGCTTTGATTTTTTTTTTCGTACGATTTATTGCTTTCGCACGAAAATCTAGGACAAACGAACCATTCGCTCTTCGCCTCCTGCATAAGAAACGCCTGGAAAGAGGAGTTCGTACCCGTGACCTTTGATCATTAACGCAACACCTATCCATTATGCTAGCACGACGACAGATTTTCGTTTATAGGGTGTACTTGGTGAAATGCGTACATACGTACAGGTACTCGTCAGGTCCCATCCAACACTCACTACACGACCAGAATTGCACAGCGAGAACAGGTGGCGTATAGAAAGCGCGAAAACACATTAAGAAGGCACGAAAACAAGTTTCAGTGTTTAAACTGAACGGAAGGACCCCTGAGAGGAAATTAAGGTTCTGAATGTTGTTCGCTGTAATTACCGCTTCCATCCCGATGTGCCTAAAAGTACTACAGTGGCGCTATTTCCCGCTTACCCTCTCGCGGCTGGCATGTTTCCGACTACACATTTCATATACGCACTGTAGACGTGCATACGTTCGTTGATCCACAATGGAAGTCAGACTCTTTATTTGCAGCGACCATAGAACGTATGCATGTCTCAAAACCTCATAGCACCGTGGCATGGTCACCATCCACTGAAGTCGACGTTTTTATTCGCCCTCTAACAGCGCTTCAATCAAATATATAAGGCCGCACCCTTAAAGAAGAAGGCATTTCGCTGCTGGCTAATATGTTGGTAACATTTAGCGTTTCGAACAAGAGTTCTGGAAACGGTTAGCAGTGTTCGCGGTGGTATCACCTTACAAACAAGTCAAATAATTGGGTCAAAAATTATCCATTTACTAAAAAAATTACGCCCACCTCCCCTCGCGGGAACCCTGGTGTGATGCAACGCATCTCATGGGGGGTTCCATTGGCGTTTTCCATCGTATTGATTACGCTTATAGCAGGGATTCTCACGCGAAGGGGAGCTGGGCGTAATTTTCCATTTTCACCATGCAATACACATGCAGTACACGTATGCTCAGGTACGGTCTTTATTGCAGACGAGAATGAGTGCCTTGTGGTCCGTAGAGTGCACAGTTAGGGGCTCGACGATTGCATCAAGCAATCGCCGAGTACTGCGAGAGAGTGCAAACGTAACGCGGACGACCGTCGACTGAGATCGTCGGAGCGCGGCATGCCGCTTTATATTCACAGCGCCCGAAGGAGAGGAGAGCGCGGAGAGAGAGAGTACTGCACATGCGCAGCGCTGCCCACCGGCGCCTAGAAACGGAGTGAGAGCACGCTGCGCCAACACGCAGCTGTTTGGGAGAGAGTGTTCGCTATCGGAGAGAGGAGAGGAGGAGAGGCGCAGCTGTGCGCACAACGCCGGACAGACGCAGGAAGGACAGAGGGGCGAGCATGAGATGCGTTGCATCTAATAGTGTCCATTCATTGGAAATGTGTAGATGAATAGATGTAAGTATTTAATCAACCACACCTGGTACATTGAAGGTCACACAGCAAAATTAGTTACGCCGCCTGATCAAAATATATAACCAATCTTTGAGACGCACACTTCGAAACATTCCCCGCAGACGATATTAGAACCCGCCACGATATTAGGACCCCTTATACGATATTAGAACGAACTTCGTCCCTTGTTTCTTCATATTCATGATGCAGTTTCCTAAACAGGTTTACGTAGACTTGTACCTGTGATAATATTTCTAATGTGGAATTATGATTATTCACATTAAAATTTAAAATTCATAATATAGTAATTGTATGCGCAGATTAAAATGCCTGCATGGTGAACGCCAATGACAAAGGACAGTGCATAGAGAATTTTCATAGAGAACGCAAAGTGTACCCCCCCCCCCCTTCCTCATTTACTGGTTTCCACGAATGTTCCTAAATGATTGGATTGGATTGGAAAAGACTTTATTGAAAAATATCCTGCAGTAGGCGGGGGCCGATTTACGGCTCCGCCTCAACGCGGCCTAACGTTGCATCTCCTTTCGCAGCCCTACTGAGTACTAGCTCCTTTTCGGAGGCCATGCCTTTCAAGCGCAGTGAAGATCTGCTAGATGGCCCATTTTTGATCTATCTTGCTGGCTGACAAGATGGCTCCTTAACGTTTCGCTGGATACTTCTCGAAACTGGCACTGTCCGATTCGGTGGCACAGTCCCACATAACGTGCCACCGGTTGGCCGGTCCCTTCTTGCACACACTGCACAGGGCCTCGGGGTATTCGTCCGGGAACATCTGATGCAACACTGCCGGTGATGTGACCGATGCTGTTTGTAGTCTTCTTAGCCACACCACTTCCTCGCGACCCAGAGACCGATGTGGCGGCGGGTACGCCCGTCTCGAAAGCCACATGTTCTTGAGTGTTTCGCCATAGCCTCTCGCTCGGTCCTTGGTCTCCGACCACCATTCGCACTCGGGATGACTCTCCACATTGGGAGCACGGTGAGTAATAGCACGCGCATCCCTGTAGGCCGTCTCGTTGTGGTTGGGTGTATTCGGAGAGCATTAACCCGCGTGCGCAGGGATCCACCTGACTTCCACTCTTCTTTCTTCCTGAGCAACCAGTCGTTCGATTATCTAGGCTGCCTTGTCACTGATCTGGCCGTTGGCTAGGTTTCGGACGGCTTCTAGCGAACCGCTTAGGACGGTGTCACACCACGGCTCGGCCATTTCTAGGGCGATGGCGATCTCCTCTGCTTCGGACGAATTCAGCAATAATTCTGCCGATAGCAACTAGTGGGCTGGACAAACGAAATTAATGGCGACTAAAGGACACACAAGTACTGAGCGAATTCTAACTTTAAGCCGACTATGTCATTGTTGGTGCCGCGCAAAATCACAACCTTTATAGAGGCCATACAAACAAAATACAAGTTTGTTTTATTCGGAAGATTTGTTGTTTTATAGGTCCCTCAGCGCTTGTCCGGCAGCGAGTGATGCGTTATTCGCTGAGAAATTAATCAAATTAAATTACAATTTTGGTTCTCCAACCAAATAGTGTGTTTTCTGACGTCTCCAATGACGTCACAAGGACGGTGTTTAAGCGAACTTCAAGTGCGCTGTTCAGCGTGCAGCGGACTGTGGAGCCTTGTTTGCCGTCAGTCCTCCTAGATGGCGCCACCATACTGCTTCACATCGCGTCTGCCTTTGCTTTGTTTTTGACCATATTTACATCTGGCATGTTTTTGTTACATTATTTTGCAATCGTTTCGTGAAACATGGGTATGTTGAACAAATAGGGTCACGTAAGACAATGCCGCTTACGCCAATCGGACAGTGTCGTGGGAGACAACCCCAAATCGCGCACTGCTGTGCTGCTATAACAAGCATAGTGCGCGCAGTACCAAAGGGCTGTTACTTCAGTGTTTACATGTACTTTCGTAACTTCCATTGTTTACTCCACCATTCGTACTGCTCTAAAATGAATGTGAATTACACGTACGCGAAAATAGCTCGTTCTGCAAGCTTATAAGCCCAGCCTAAATTGCGTTTGCTTTTGCGGGCCTCAGCCAATCGCACGGCTGTGCATATGACGCCTAATGTTCTAGTGCGGCAAATGAGCTAGTGAGTCGCTTGGCTATACCTCTTTCCCCTAATTATGTGCTTATTTGAGCGAATTTTACATTAAAATGGGTGTCAGCATGATTCTAACGCTCTAATCTTTCGAATGAACAAAACTAGAGTTTTGTCTGTATGGCCCGTTTAAGTTTGCTTGACAATTCCGCCTAGTGTATCAAGGGTGTCTCTGATCATTTTTTTCATGCGTTGTGTATATAGTGGGATGTGCTTCTCTGTTTGTAGCCTTGCAGACCACCTTCCTCCACGGGGACCGGAGATAAACTCGACCCCAAATGACACTCCTTCTGGTTCGTGGTACCAAATATCCGCCTTACACTAAATAAGGGACTCTTTACATTGCCCAAACTATGGTACACGCCACAAGCTGTCGCAGCCATCCACTCGGCCTACGGCTTCGAAGTCACAAGTCCGCCAAAATACGGTTTGCTAAACTCCAGAAGAAATGGAAGCCGATGCTACATCTTATTCCACGCTGATCTAAGTAAACATCGCGGTGCTCAACAACATGCCTGGTTTAAAATGAACTCGCTCGGTTGCAGACGGCAAGTTCACTTAAGGAGCCCTGCTGTGTGACGCACACTGAACTTGTCAATGTCCTTCATTGATTAACGCCGCGCACCACCTCGAGCCTCCCCAAGCACACTGTAAAGGGAGGCCCCTGAAAGAGCCACCCATTCATTCCCACTGACCGAGCGAAACAAGCTGATCTCAAACCCAGACAGCGCACACGCCGATTCATTCGCACGTTCACCACCCGATCCCTCTGAATCCATGTGCTCTTCCACTCTCCATCCCAGACGGCCGGGAAAGCTGCTCATCGAAATGGAAAGCCCGTCTGTTCCAGACACCTACGAATGCTCAACGCGAGCCACCTGTTTGGCAAGCTAGATGTCTGCACGGGCGCCACAACCACTGACCCCCAAATGGATAGGATGGACATCTATCTGTTCTGGTAGCGCCTTCCTTAGTGCTTCCGCCTCACACGTCACCCCTCACCTGACCCGACTAGCGGCGGAACAACTTGAAGTCAGCCATGTGCTTAAATCACATTAGCTTTGATATCTCGCAAGCCACTCCGACTTCCGCGTCAATCCTAATTCTCGCGGATTCTCGTTCTTACGCTTCTACTAGAACTCCCTAAACAACTGTCACTTCACCCTTTTTGGAAGCAGACCCGATTACACATTCCAATACTCAAACAAAATGACACCGCCATACGCGTGGTTAGCCCAAGTGGCAGGGCATGATCCTGCCTCTGAGCACAGTCTAGCCACCCATGCAGCTGCGCGCGACTGTTCGCGTATTTTATCTCCTCCGGTTGACCCGGGAGCCCCAGCTTGTGGCTTCACCATCTTTAAAACTGGCTAGCTGCAGGCATGTTAAACAGCTTCACTGTACCTCCGCTGTATCTTCGGGGTATACCTCGAATGCACAGCCCCTGCATCTCGTTCCGGATAAATTGTCCTTAATACGCGCTACGCAAACGCCGCGCACACCCCCCTTTCACACACCCCTTTCCACTACCACATAGCTCGCAAATAGCGCGCTCCCAACTTGCTGACGAAATGAACTTTTTGTAACGTTCATTCGAAGCCATTTACATAGTCTTCTGTGAAGGTATGACGTGTTTCCCAAGCTTAGACTGAGGACTGGGACACTCCCTCCCAGAAATAATGTCTGTGGTGATTACCAATCTATCGGCAGGCCATTTAACAGCGCCATTTGCCGCACAAAGTGGCCTGGCACGCGCAGTGTAGCGCGAGCGCGGCCGACACACTCCCACACTCGCCTCATTAACCAAGCAGCCGCGGGACGGACTCTCGGGCCACGGCTCGCCTGAAGACCCCGCACCCTTTCACCTGATTGCCTTTGGAGCCTTCGGCCTATGTACTTTCGTTTCAATATAAGTCCTTCTACTGCTGCCACTACTACTACTTCTAGTACTGCTACTAGTACTGCTACAATTGCTACAGCCCACAGCTGAATATTGTGGGCAACTAACCCCAATGTTAGCGTTTATAGCCGTGTGCGCGAGATCAGATAGTTCCCCGCTGCGGCGTGCCCCATACCCCAAACTTACCAAATCACCCCAAAAACTTCAGGTCGCTTCCGTCGCACTAGACGAACGTGTTTCTAGAGTGTCGCCCATACCCGCCGTGAGTTGCCCAGTCAGCAATGCTTCCAGCCAGCGATACCTTAGAGCAGGAAAGAACACACCGTGGAGTACTTTGTTTTCTATTGATCATTCACTTCTCCTTGTGCAATTTGTGCAAAGAGATTTTAATCGCGGGTAGATTTCATTTGGAAATCTAAGCAGAAATAAATCTGCTCTCTGGGTGTATGGGCTTGTTTTTGCGTCGATTAAAACGATGCGGCCCAAGCGTCGATCTCTAACTTTCACGCAAGCGTAGTGCGCGTACATCATGTCTCTGGTAGCTCGGTTCTGTGCCTGCGTATTGCATCTTCCTCTAAACGCGGCTCAATTCAGAAGGGGGGCGGAATAAGTAAGGGAATGAACATCGGGGAGTTTAAAGCCCTCGCCGGGATGGGAGAAGAGACACGAATTCTGCCTAGTCGTTCTCTCCTCCCTATACTGTGCGCGCTCTTCACGCTCGTTTTCTCAGCCAGCGCGCCAATGAAGCGTCGTACGTCCACCATTACGGCGTGGAGCCCTCGACGCGAAAAAATGACGTTTTTTTTTCGTTTATTTGCTCTCAGTGCCATTTAGGCGTCACAGAGAGGAATGGGGACACTTCAGCACAATGAAATAACAGTGGGTATGGAAGGTCGATTAGTGCAGCCTCGTCCATTAATGGAGACGATGAAGGCATGAAGGATGTTTCAGTCCCCGCTGGTAAGTAGAACGACAGGATGAAATTACCCGTGTACAGTGCTGCTGTGAAAACCGGATTTCAATCGGTTGTAGGTATTAGTTTAAGTCATATGCATGGTTAGCGAAACGACGTTGTTTTAATGCGAATCTGTCGATGCCTCACTAATGGCGCTTGATGTCAGGCCGAATTGCGCTGCACGACAACCAACTTTACAGAATGTGTTTCCCGAAACAATTATGATGATAAGCGAAGGCACATCAAGGCCCTCAACAACAGCAACAACAACAAAACGCTCGCTGTGGCCGGAGTCGAACGTGGGTCCCTCGCTTCATGAAGCTGACGTATATCTGATGGCGCAATTCCGACACGGTCAAAGAAGCTACGTGTGTTAACCGTGTTTTTCTTAAGAAATGGGTTTTGATTTCAAAGTTTGAGTGTTGTAATACCTCGGGAAAAGACAAAAAAGCAAGAAGCACCATCGCATTGTAAGAATGGAAAGGTGAACCTTTTTTTTTTTTACGTTTTTTACCACTTCATTGCTAGGTGTTCGCTGGCAGTTAGAAAACATAAAAAATGCAGCTTCTTTCAGGGTATTTTGAGGGGTTTTGTTAGCCATGGATTTTATGAATCCCTTAGGGATGCGGCATATACCGTAACAAAGGCATAACTCATAATTTAAGCAGGAGTAATTGCTGTGACCTAAGGGCTCGCGAAAAATTGCAGGTAAATTGACTTTACGGCGCGCTTATCCTACATTACAGCGTTGCGAGGTTACCGTAAAACTTTCCCAATGCAGTTCTGTGGGTTTTTGTACGAAGCTTCACCGGAACGCTACCGCTTCCGTACTTTGCAGGGAAGAAAGCGAAGGAGGCTTCTCTTTTTCAGCCATGCTATTGCTTAAAATGTGAGTAGCAGCAGTATCCCATCGATTGCCGGCAACGTACGCTGTTTCGCCTTCTTGTAAGGCAGTAAGCATGCTCGCGTATAGCGAAAAGGAAGAAAGGAACTTTATTTCCACGAGGAATCCCTAGTCGAGAGCTCCCGGGATATATTTGACAGGGCCATCTCTGCGTGTTCAAATGCCTGCAGAGTGGGTTGGCTGCCACCTGTAGACTGGGGGACATAACCGAACCCAGTGGAAATGGTTGATGCTTGTTGTTCGGAGAAAAAGTCAGCCTGCAGTTTAGTAATGGATCAGAACATGAATTACAGCGAAAGCTTGTTTTTTGCATATTCTTAGATACGTCTGGCTCGCGCTAGCTTTTTCAGTGTTAATTCGGTCTGAATTCACTTGAACTGGGCAAAGTCCGCCTCCAGAATTTTTCTCACTATAGCGATCGTCAATTTTGGCATATTTGCGACGCGAGATCCAAGACGAAAAAAAAGCTAGGAAAATTTTACAATCTCTTCAGCTGTTGACTCGATGTAACAACATTGCTCGGCTAAAACGGACGCCGTGTCAAGCCCCGTCCAAAGCAATAAAAAGGAACCACCCGGAAAAATATGAAACAAAAGTAGCGCGTTCCATGGCCCACAGGAGCGACATAGCAACAAGTCTGCTTAGGCCTTTTTGAGGTAAAACATATGCTACTTTGTTACAACATGTAGGCAAAGACAGCCGAGTTATTGAAATAGGTTACTTAAAGAAGTGGATTGTCATTACACTACCGGAGATGGGCAAGATTATGTGTGGTCAGAAAATTGTGCTGTCGACGACCACCCAATGGCTCTTGCAAAGTAAAGACGCGTTGAAGACAGAAAGCTTAGCGGTAATTCTTATTCAATTCCGAGAATGCGGCTACATCGAATCATTTTACCGCTACGAAATCCGGTTTCCTAAGCAGAAGGCATGCGAGAGTTTGCGGGGAAGACATACGGAAATCATTTCTGCATGCTTAAAAGGCGGCTCTTGTAGTTTACATCGACCAAGGCCTGTCCAAAACATTTGCACGGTATTAGTACCACTTCTAAATCTTTCTGCTTCGCTGATACCAGTTATTTTCTTACGCTACCACAGAAAACTCTCTACGAGTAATAGCAGGTACTATCGTTGGAGAAAATTACAAAAAAAGACTATAAACATGCCACTGAACACTTGACTTCTTTCCAAATCATAACTTCAAAAAAAAAAAAAACTTCCCATTTTCACAGAATTTTGAAAACGAAAATAAGTTGAAAATTAAAATGCCCAATTTAGGAGTCGTAGCCTTAGAGCGCTGTTGCAATACAGGAAAGCATAATTACTCCCTCCTTAATCAGGCGCCTCGGCGGCGCTAATTTATGAGGTTAAGCCGCGCGGTAAAACGTGAGGGCTGTGGTCCCAGCACTAAAATTTAGTGCTTCTTTCCCCCAATCTCACACGAAAATCAGGCTGCTTAGATGTGTTCGATTTTTTGTTACTTTGTCTTCTCCTCTGCATCGTTGCGGTCTTTTGTATTTATTTTTTTTATTTTTCTACGGTGCGCTTCCGCTCGTTTCGTGTCCTTTTTCCATATTCTGCTTCGCACCTCACTGCTATTTCTTCATTCTCTCTCTCTCTCTCTCTCTCTCTCTCGTTTGTGCACATTTCAGCTTCTCTAACTATTTTTATTCCTTCATTTCTGGTGCTTTTTTTCTTTAGCTGTCTAGTGTTTCGAGGCCGTCGGCGATGCCCCTGTATCAATCTAGCTATCGTGTTCTACCCATCAGAGAGTCCAGCGAGAAGACGACACGGTTCGTGTGTCGTCGAAGAAAGCAGGACAGTGTCAGCCTAGGGGAAATACTTCGTTTGCGCTGATAAACGGGCACGGCAAAAGGAGGACACGCTTACCCTCCAAAAGTAACCGGCCCACTTGCACCTATATTGCGGACCGACAAAACAGAAGTAGTGCAGCCTTGGTGCCAGAAAAAGAAGTCTTTCTCGTCTGTGAGCTGAGCTGCAAGATTCCATAGCAAAGCGATGAACCACTCACGAAACTAGCGAAGACAAGAGAGACAGGGCCACCAGCAAGCGCTGACTCGAACCGTGTTTGTTTACAATTTTCTGTGCGCTGCACTCCATGTATACGCAGAGGGCGTGGAAGAGTTATCTCTTGACCTGTCCGCTTTGTGGTGCTTATTTGGCAGCGTTGTAATGTTTGCTTGCTGCTTCGATGCGCGGTGCCCTACCGGCCTAGCTCTCGAGTTTACATCTACCTAAATGTCGTGTAATACAAACGAAATTTGTAAGACAATGTGGAGTTCACTGGATTTTAGGAGCTCTATTTATGCCGATACGTTAAATTAATTAGGCGAAGAGAGTTAAACACGCTTTTTAAAGGGACACTGAAGTGAATTTGTCAAGCTCCCGTTTTTGCTTGCACTGTGTAGACTGGCTCAAATTAACACACTATTCATCGTTTATCCGGTTGACAAATCGGTAATTATTTTACAAAGCGCGAAAGAAGAAAAACTACTATCGCGGTTTGCGGCGGCCGCACCAACTAAAGGCTGTGACGTCAGGAGGGGGGGCACCATGATTGGACGATGCCCAAGGTTAGCAATCAAAAGTTTCGGTTTCGGTTTCGGTTCTGTAAAACAACATGCTTGACATCTGATGGCGTTGATGGGCATTCTCGATTTCTCAATTATCGCCGTACCGCGCTTCTGCCATGTTGTCGGCTGTCAAATGTCTAAGATAAACCTCCCAGGATGGCTTGGAATCGTAGAAATCTCTAGACGAGGCCTACGCAGTGGATGAACGCCCTCCGCGTCACCGCAGACTCTCAAATGCCATGCGCTTTTCCCGCGTATTCGGAGCTTGCCTCACTCATGTCTGTTCGTAAAAAGCTAGTTCGCACCAGGCCAAGGGTGTGCTGATTCAGGCCTGGGCCCGCTGCACGCAAGCAGTCGGTGCTTGTGGCAACAGCACGCCAACGAGAACTCGCTAGCGCGTCATTGTCAGTATGCGCGCGTTCTGCGATCTCGCTCGTGGAGCAGTGAACGTTACGGCCCAAAAATGGTGAACGAAGTTCAGAAAACATCGGCCGCATGCGAAAAAATCAACTTACAAAAAAAAAATACATGTACCCTCGGGGATTTAAACTTGCGACTTTTAAAACAAATTCCAGCGCCTCAGACCGCTAGGCCACAAGCCTTTTTTTTTTTTTTTTTGATGCCATTTTCTTTTGGGACGTCCTCATGAGAACCCTAAAGAAGGAGTATCCGGTGACACCCTGTGGAATCAGGTTCCTCAGTGTAAGCAATGAAGACGATGTACCGCATGATATGATCATGCTTTTAGGATTGTATAGTATCTGGCGCTCTCGAATGGCGGTGCGCCATGCGGATGTCAATGCGCAAACTGTGAGCGCATATTTCAGGGAAAAAGTGAACTATCTGTGCGAGTTGTACGAAGTGGAAAATCCTGACGCGGGAATTTTGCCAGTGCTTCAAAAATTGACATCATTTGATGTTTACAATAGTTCCCGCCAGCCAAAACATGGCAGGCGCTTTTTATTAAATCGCTGACTTGTAAAAATGTTTAAAAAAAAGGAAATAAAGACAAAAAAGCGCCGTGGCTAGGCCACAAGCCGGCGCTGGCCGGTTTGGATATATAAGGTTTATAATGTATGACCAGTTTACACTTTTATTTATTTTAAGCATTTTAAGTACTTTATGTGACTATTTGTTGTATATCACTCCTGCAGTAAGTGTCCCCCAAACTTCCACAATATCTCACGTCTAGCAATTGCATTTCTTTGACGGAAAAGCGTTCGCAGATGTGCGGTCGTGCTGCTGACCGCTGTGCTTGTTTACCCAGCGCGAAAAGTGCTTCCTGCTCCCTAGTTTTGCGCTGTACGGTAAAAGTTTCAGGTGATTTTATTTTCTTAGTACCTATATTGACTTCGCTGACTCTTCTCCCGCCTTCAATTGGACTTAGATTTTCCTACTAGCGTAAAGTCAGCGAAGCGTCGCATGTGCACTTGTGCAGCGCTTGTGTGGAGCGACCCGGACTCTGAATTTGACACAGTGTACAACCTAACAAAGCAAGGAAAGGCACATTCTTTCATTCACAAAGGTGTTGCGGCTTAGTTTCAATTGAGCGAGCGAATAGCGACGACCCGTCGGCGGCCGGCGGACGAAACGCTGGGCCGACTGACTCGATCGGTAGGTCGGCTGGTCGGCGAACCGTGCAGTAGCGCAGCCATTTTCCAGCTCATCTCCTGCTGACGTCACACGAAAACGCCACAGAAAATGGGCGAGCGTAAGAGAGGAGGACAGCATCTTCGAATTGATTTTTCTACTAAATAAATTTGCGTAAACGCGGCCAGAGTGCTCGAAACAATGCCTACGGACTCCGAACTACAATTTGCGCTAGTAATCCCGCAATGTTTACAAATCACTTCAGTGTCCCTTTAAGCCTAGCTTTATTCAATTCGTTTAAACTGATTTTTAAAACAACATTCTTCATGTTGATTTGAGGAGCTCATGCTGGTAGAAAGAAGACGTCTGTCACCAATGATGTTATCTAGAAGCAAATAAATCGTGCCTCTAGTGCGAATTCGCGCACGTTCCAGGCTTAATCTTAATCCGGGCTTAATTATTGTCCATTGCAGTTGTAAACCTAATTCTACGCGCTTTGTAATCTATTGAGCGGGCTGTCAAGCTTGTGTTAGCAGACCAGTCGTGGCTCTGGCTCAAAGGCGTTTCCATGCAGGGCCCCTGCGGAGTACCCGTCTAAGCGCTTTTGCCGAGCCAACAGAACCCCCTTTTCGGCGGCCCGGACATGGGCCGTTTCAAATAAAGTTTTCTGTTTATCTCTCCTTTAAGGGAAATTATATGAGGCATGACAGTTGAAATGACTTCTAACCATGCGAAACGCCCTAAATCTGGGTACGCTAAAATATTATTGGATTCAAGTTTCAGAATTACGTTCATTTTGCATTTGTGCCGCTTCACGGTCTCTGTCCACACAAGCGGCGATGCCAAAGCATTGGCCGCAAGCGATCCCCCACGTTGGACTTAAACGAGGTTTCTTTCCAGAGTTTCTGCCTGTAAAACGTTATTGGAAAACGTTATTAGTGGTTAATAGGTGAGGTAATGTTTCTATAGTGCGCATTGCCAGATAAAATCTTGTCCTGCCTAGTGCCGTCATTTGACGACTCTACACAAAATATCCTCTCGCGCCTCCAGAACACAACAAAAGCTGCTAGTTTTCTGGGCGAGGGTTCTTCAAGGATGCCTCTTGACACCGCCACTGTTACTCTTTCGCGGGGCGGGACGATACGAAAGAGAAGAAACACGAGTACACACCGGGCTTGGCGACGGGTCGGGTAAGGAAACTGAAATCCTCGTTTGTCAAAATGGCTATAAATCTCCAAATATAAGCTCTACCATCTTAATTATTTCCCCTGTACAGACAAGGTGTCGTAGCTTCAAAGATAAACATAAAAAAGCGTTTTTATTTCGAAGAAAATTCCATAATATAAACGAAAAGGTCATTCCTCGTCCTCCTAGTGATCAAATTAATTATCATGCCTCTAAATTGATAAATACTTTACTATCGGAGTAATTTTTCGTTCCCATGCTTCTGAAATCCAAAACTCTGCGAAAAGGTGCAGGAAAACAATTTCCGCTTGAAATAAAAATTTCAGGGCTGTAAAGGCTACAGAGGGTGGCGGAGAGCACTAATATTTTCTGTCTTAACGTGCACATACGTATACGGTGGTGCAGGGGACACACCGGTAATAAACTAGGTTTTTTCATACCGTAACAATAAATGCATTTGCAACAAGGCGAATGGATGACGACGTTCCGTAGAGTGGTCTCTACCGGGACGGGCCAATGTCAGGTTCGCATCCCTTGAGCGCCCTTTTAAGAAGAGCTCCTGCTTTGTTGTTTTTAGGGCGAAAGCTTTCGTAGTTGAACCGATAGCATTCTATTAAAAAAAACTAATGCATAGAGCTGTTCGTCGACCGAAAAGCTCTGATGAGATTTCTAGACACATGGCGCGAACGTGAAACTGGCTTCCTTGTGTGAAAACGGTTGCTTGAAAATCGTGAAGGAGGAACTTTTCTAGACAAAAAAATACACGCATCGACCATGAAGGAGCAGCGCAATGGCATACCTTTGTCTCAGAAACCACGTATCGGTGCACATTTAGATCGTTCGCAGATGCGTTTACTTAGTGCGCAAAAAATCGTCGCATTGGTTCTTTGCTTGTTTCTAATTTGGGTCTTTGAAAGGGACCTGCAACACTTTTTGTACCTTTCTTCTAAATCTTAAATGCTTTCAGAACTTAGTCAACAAAGGCACCCAGTACTTAGATTAGGTAGTCGCAAAGTACCTCAGCCAAAAATTACTGCTCCATGCCCTTCAGTTACTTGTAAACCTGTTCCGATTATTTTCCTCGTTTTCCCGAGCCTTAGCGCTCTTTGAGCGCTCGAATTACGTCATTACAGCATTGTAGCGGCTATTGGCCGCTTCCCCTCTGTTGCAGCAATAACCGCATACGATAGTCAGTTTGGAACAAAGCCACAAATCAAAACAGAAACGGAAGGCGGAAAGTCATGTTGCCACGAGAAAATCACGCAGTGCCGCTCCATACTGTTGGTGACTGTGGCCTGGACAATCCTTCCAGGCACCAAGGAAAGAGGGAAAGCGCTTCTAGGAAGTGTTGCAGAGTCCCTTGAAGGTTTGACGATTGATTGGCGCACTTTCGGCGAAGGTTGGACGCACTTTTAAAGCAAGATTTTGACGCAATTTTGACGCAGGTTTGATGCTACAAAGCATCCCGCTTCTCTCAACTTTCCTTGGGAAAGGATATTGAAGTTTTCGCACTTTTCGTACCTTCGTATGTCGTATGTTTTCGTATACTTTTCGTATGTTCGCACTTTTTGTTTTAAGTTTGTATGTTCTTTTTGAACAAAGCGCTATCCTAGCGGGTTCTGTTCACTCCCGTTGAATCATAACTTTAACCTTTTTTTCTGTTTAACCGCTTCGCATAAACCTGTCAACACTCCGGGTTCCCATGTCGCCTCGGCGTGCCACGCCGGCCTGAGCCGACGCCTGAATTCCCCCCTCGCATAGATTTCGATGACGAAACAGTGCATGGTGGACTCTTTAGACATCTGGATACGGACTATGTTTCTCGTGCAGGGAGGAATACTCCTTTGTTCGTCTACATTTACGCACGGTAGAATGGCGAAAATGGTCTAACGGTCAGAGTGAAATGTCGCTTGAAAACGTTCGAAGCAGCTATCCTTTTGTATTTTTTTAATTTCTTCTGCGTACGATTACCCACCAGTTACCTAGCCGGAAATATTGGATACAAACCTCCTGTGCAGCTTTACATGAAAAAGCTGGAAGACCTGACGCACATCGCAGTCGAAGTACCACAACCGTGTTCAAATTGCCGGAAGTGCTTACACGGAAATGTCGCCGGTCGGGATCGGCTATAACGGCCCAGCATGGATGCGGCCCAGCGTGTAGAGCTTTTATTACTGCGATGTGCCTCACATTTTCCTCTCCGCAAACTAGGAGGGGCGTTACACACCTCCCTCACCGGGAGGTGAGCGGGGGAGGCAGGTTGGCGAAGTCGCTCCACGCACTTTCGCTCGCATCTGGGCTGCCGTGGTGCCCTTGTGTCCTCACAACAGTGTTGGTGAGGCGGCCAAAAGCGCACTTGGAGGCTCTTTCATCGCAGCGTTCCGTGCAGGTGGGGCTTTGTCGGAAGGAAGCGAATCGAAGCCTGTGTCGAACCCACAGCGCCTCACTTTCGAGACATTCTGGTCAACGTCGCGCAGTCTTGGAGATTCGTTTTTCCAACTCCGAAGAACACATGCACTTGTTTTCTCAACATAGGCTCGACATTTGTCGAAGACGGAGGCACACAATAGGAAATTTTGTGACGCCACTGGGAACATGGATGTATGCACCGACTCCCGTCTCAGGTGCACAACGCGATCCTTACCGTGCGTGAAATACGGCAGAGAGCAAAAAAAGGGGTCCACACCACACTGTGAACGTGGTTGGACTGCGAAGCTGAAACGATACCCACAACCATTACCCATGCAACGTCCCGTGAATTGACACACGTGGCTCTACAAAGAGTGAAACCAGAGACGACCGAACGCAGCAGCAATGGCAGGAAGAAAACGGAGAGGAGCGAGCGTCTGGCGAAGGGTGAGGAGGAAGGCGGAACGCGCGGCTATGGCGTCATCTCTCTCACTGCCTCCCCCTCGCTCTTGTTTAATGCGTCGCCGCCAAAGAGCGCCCTCGCCGCCCTCTCCCTCCCCAGACGTGTTCCGTTCGCCGCTAACCTAAACCACGTGGACGCCGTTATCATACATTATATGCCGTTTGCATTTCACACGATGGCTTTGAATAAGCGCAGGTGGTAGACCCGCCGCTGTGCTCGTTGAGTGCACCGTCCGTCTCCCTCGCTCCTGGTATGGGCGTAGCTTAGTGGGTAGAGAGAGAGAGAGAATAACTTTATTTCTGAAGAGGCTCAGTCCTAGCGAGTGTCCCTCAGGTGAGGGAGGCGCACCAGGTAATCCTGAGCCCTAGTGGCGGTCAGGAGCTGTAGGTCGGGCGAGGAGCTCCCGGTCACCTCCAGCCAGGTAGTGGGAGGGTTGGGTAAACGGAGCGGGGGTAAAGACGGGCATTCCCAAATGGCGTGTGGCGTGGTATCTCGAGCGCCACATGCTGGGCAGTTTGGGCGGGGATATAATCTGGGATAGATGTGGTGGAGGACGTGTCTGGTGGGGAGGTAATGGGTCTGTAATTGTCGCCATAGTCTGTCCAAGGGTGGAGGAAGAGACGTGTGAGGGGGCGGTAGTTCTAGCCGCTGTAGGCGGTAATGTCTGGTATTAGAGAGTTTTAGCAGTACGTATGCTCCGGCCGTTCCGTTCGTTACGTTGCTACCGGGTTTACCGGGACCCGACTGCGCATGCGCGCGCACGTACCGGGCTCTTTCCGTATAGTCAGACGGAAAACGTGTTTTAGCACTCCGTAGCGTCGTACCGTTCGTTCCGTGTGACGGCTGATTAGCCGAGTTGTTGCAAAAATCCACACGCTAAAAATACGTAAATAAAGAATGCAGTTTCCCCTAAAGCATTGCAAATCTAAAATAAATCGCGCTCGGCCGGACGCATTGTGAGGCAGGGGCTGCGGCGGCGGCGGCGGCGACGGCACCAGAGCGAGCGCAGGTGACGACATGGTCGCGCGCCATTCACGTGGAGGAATGGCCTTGGCCTTGCCCGATTGAAGCGCTAGACACATGTACGATTGGTACACGCGATTCGTATGCGACTGATCGTTACGACTGTCACCACGACTAGTCGTACGCGCGAATTTGAGACACATGGCCCGATGCGGGTGTGCGATGCCTCGTCGGCGCCGCTCCGCCCACTGTTTTTGCTCCATGGTCAACTACGACGATCGCTGAGCTGAATTTGTAGATTCCGCGCGTTTGTACGCAAGAAATGGATAAAGCAGGCAATCGTGAAGCGTTTTCTGCATCGGAAACAGTCCGCGCACACGCCGGTCGCGCCTGCCAGCTCGGCACACTCAGCGGCTCGAGCCGGCGCAGACCACGGTAGCAACCGCTTCTCGCTGCTCTTCCGAATCAATCTGATCACTAAAACGAAGTTCCACCTGCGAGAAAGTAGGTGTTAGTGTGGTGAAAAATTGTGCTAGGGATTGTTCTCAGGGCTTATTTTAAAAGCGGCGATCAGATATATCTGCCGCGATGCAAGCCTATGCTACCCGGCCGTGGATGCCGCGGCGCGCGGTGCGGCGAGCGGCCGAGAGATGGCGATACCTGCGCGGAAGCATCGAAACAGGCTACGCACATTTCCTCCATGGCTACGCAGATGTCTCGGTCACCGATCGCTCACGGCAGTTGTAGCTCAAATAAAGTTTCACATGCGAGAAAGGGGATGATAGTGTGGTGAAAAGTTGTGTTACGGATTGTCATTCGCAGTTGCACCAATAGCGGCGATCAAATATTTGCCAGGACGCTAAGGCTAAAGTTTCCAACACCCGAGCAAGCCGGTTGCGGGCTCCGGATACGGTAACACGGAAGCAGAGCGCCGGGAGAGACGCCGGCCGCGTACGGAACAAATGGCGCATGCGCAGTCGGGTCCCGGTAAACCCGGTAGCAACGTAACGAACGGAACGGCCGGAGCATACGTACTGCTAAAACTCTCTATTGTCCCTAAAAGTAAGCAGGGGTTCGCGAGCGTTTCGTGCGCCGTGCTGTGAGACGTCCACGTCTGGTGCTCGGTAAATGAGTCCTCGAGCGGCCAGGTGGGCCGTTTCCGCACCGCCAAAGCCCACGTGGCCGGGGGTCCAGTGCAGGATTATGATTTTATTGGGAGAAGGGCGGGATAGGAGAATTTGGCGAGCAGGGAAAAAGATGTGTCCCCGCGCGAAATTTCATACGGCCGTCTTAGAATCGGAGAATATGTGAGATGGGGGTGGTTGGTGTGTTATGGCCAGAGCTATTGCCGCTTCCTCGGCCTCGTGGGGCTGGGCTGTCGCATTAAGAGTTTCCCGAGGCAGCCGTCACCCGACGACTGCCTCGGGGAAGGAGAAGTGCATTTTAAATACGGTAATCTTTCTTGGGCTACTTAAATTCGTTAATTTTGGCCTGTCTGTCTGTCTGTCTGTCTGTCTGTCTGTCTGTCTGTCTGTCTGTCTGTCTGTCTGTCTGTCTCTCTGTCTGTCTGTCTGTCCGTCCGTCCGTCCGTCCGTCCGTCCGTCCCTTGATTCAGCCTTCCGGGGAAAAGTTAAAAAAAAACAATCTTGAACGGTACGTTTATATAGGCAGAACTTTCGCTAACCACTAAATCTTTAAACACACTTCATACCAGTCAACATGGTCCAGAAAACAAAATAGGGACATCCGAGGCAAAACATCAATTTATAAGTGGTATGTGCAGTGCTCTTTTAAATAAATATACATAGCCGCTCGTTTTTTGCAATAAAGAAGAGAGACTTGCTGGTTGACAACAATGTTATGACCCAAAATACAAAACGCGCTTGAGTCCGTGGCTCGCACCTCGTGGCGGCGTTCCCAGAGGTCCCACACTAACGAGTGGTTCGAGTAGAGTTCGCGCGAGCAGCGGAACGAGCAGCGGCAAATTGAATTTACTAGAGCAAGTCTCCATTGTGTCTATCGCGGGACGGGCGAGACGGGAGGGGAAGAGCGTGAGAAGTCTGCGGGAGAGAGACGAAAGGCACTCGCTTGGCAACAGCAGCAGCAGCACAGGTCTATCGTCTTTCGACAACGTTTGCAGCGAAGTAAGGAGGCACGCGGCAATTTCTTTCGCTTACGTTTACAAGGCCACACCATGCAGTAACAGTTGATCTGAGACGCTAATGAACAGTAGATTGGTGGAATCCTTACATTTGCAGTCAGGAGTAATGTTCGCTTCGACAATATTTTCATGGTGGCAGAATAGTTCATTACAATAACCTACATGAGCATTTCAAATTGCGTTACAAGAGACGCTATAACAAAACATTTGTGTTTGAAAGAAAGTTAGTAACGGACATTAAAAAGCCACGTGCGTAATTAAGCTAGCTTTGGTGCAATCTTACAGGTTATTTATAAGCTGTACGATTTATGTTTATATTTATGTGCTTGGGGCTATGTATTAACTTTCCATTCTTCAGCTGCTGACACACTCTGTGACTACATAAATAGGTTGAAGTATAGGCAAAAGAAACCTGGTGGAATTGCGAATACCTGTTCCGTTTATAAGAAATTCGACTTATCGAGACTGCGCACGTAAGTTGTTACATTCGGCTACAGGGGCTGCTTCACTGAAACTTCGATTTCCGCCAATAAAAATCACAACCAACTATGAGCCAAGCCAAAAGGGCCAGGCGGGGCTGCTGCCTTTGACGAACATCCAGAAGTAGACATAGTAGCTAATGTGACTGACTATTTAGAGAAAAAGTCAGTGTGTGAGTGCTTGAGCCCTTGCAACCTCTTTCTGTGAAGCACACGGCGTCGCTAGGATGCGCAGAAATATTACTCAACTTTCCTATTCTTCAGGTAAAATTCCTAGTGTTTGGCAACGCCCAGTATTCCTGATCAACGCTGAAAACCTACTGCGCTGTACCGCTTATCTCAAGTGCCAAAATGTTCTTTCCTTAAACGGGAGTATTTTTACATTACGTAAATACTAACCAAATGATTCCAAGCCGCTTGTTCCGTGTAAGTGGAAATTTTGTTCACGGAGGACGAACTGTAACTGACTGTCCTTTCCTGAGCGTCCACTCACCTTTATGCTTTCCGCAAATATTTGGCCGTTTTAATTCGCGGGAGGGACAGAAATGTGGAACCAGTGCCATTAAGTAGGGCGCTGCCATCATACCAATACAAAAAAGGCTGTGTTCTTTTGCCAATGTTTTGCTACATTGTTTGTACACGTATTCAACAATTATGAACCTATAAAGCGGCCGGACAGAACGCGTTCGGGGTAGTAGGTGGAATTTTTTATTGGTCCCGTGTGCGCATGTTTCAATACTGGTTTTCAGAACTAACGTCAATGAATTAAAGGTGTACTGACACGAATTTTTGGTCTTAATACTGTTACGCAGTTGCTTCCTTTACTTGCGATGCGACGCGTGGGGCATGCGATGCGACTTGCGATGCGACGCGATGCGATGCCATGTGACGCGTGGAACATACTTAAATTCGAAGGCATTTATCGCCGACGGAACAGCACGCGGAGCGACGCCCAGCAAATGGACATCAGAGTGACATCACTCCGTGAGAAGGAAAAGAATTGAGGTATCCCTGTGCCTGCAACGCTCGTCGGAAACTCGTGACGTCACTTTTGACGCAACCGGGCGAGCGGCGATGGGGTGCTGGCGCGTTCACAAACCGATGCACGTAGGCATAACCGCTGAACACAAAGGCACTCTTGCCATAAATAAAATTCCACACGCGGGAAAGGAGCCGATAATATAGCCCAGATAATATAGCCGATAATATAGCCCAGTCGCGATCGGGACTTTTATTGAAAGCTGACATGAAATCTCCGCCGCAATGGTAGGACTAAACGCCTTCAGGCAGCTCTGCCGCTCATGGTGGCGGGGCAGTTGAAAGACTCGAAACACGCCCCCGCCGGCCACGCAGTGTTTTGACGTCCGCACCAAACGGAGAGGTCATATCGTGGTTTTGCCATATGCGCGCCTTCGGGCTGGAAGCGCGGGAAATAATTTTCAGGCCGTTCAATATAAATATTTATCGTGCACTCAAGTATTTAAAGCGCTGTTTCGGGTTTGCCAGGCCTTTAACCATCAATTACACCAATAAAAAGAACATGGAATTTTCGTGTCCGTATTCCATTAAGGTACAACGTATACGATACGTGTAGAGTTTATCTACTCAGATAAGACCGGGTTATCAACCAAAAAGCTTTGCGAAAATAACATGGTTATTATTGATTGCTCAGCACCGCAGGAAGAACAACTTAATTATCCGAACATGGAAAATTAAGTGAACTCATTAATAACGTTTGCACACCCCGACAGTAGCATTAGTTCTCACACTGAAAGCTTTTTTTTTAAATTAGAATGAATTAGCGAACTGCTGTGGGCATTGCTCCACGGATATTACTTTCCACACTGTTTCCATCCTGGTTTCGAGAATGTTTGTTTTTGTCTTCCCGCTGTCAAAATCAGCTGCCTGAAAGAAGCCCGTCCGCTCGAACCGATATGCAAGCAGATACTTAATGACCATGATTTTGCATGTTATTTACTCGTCGGAAGCTGCCGTATTTACTTCATAGGCATACCACCGCACAAAAACTAAAAAGATGCCTTTCTTTTCAACCCATTTTTTTCTGGTTACGTTCTGACGTGTTCGGCAGCTGAGAAAGGATTCATTAATCAATGTCATCAAAAGCTTTGACACGCCATCCCGGCAACTATGTGATAGCAAGTTGTAAAAAAAAAAAAACATCGCCGAACTTTTGCCCTACGTGTGCGAAGCCGTCGACAGCAGAGGCTGAATTAAGTTTACCACAAGGCGGTCGAAGTGCAAGGGGCTGTTACAAACAACAAACCAGTGGAATGCATGAACCGCAGTGATTTTCGAATCCCATTCAGCACAATATGAAATTGGCGCCTACGGGTTCGTGCACATCACGGACGCAGGGCTGGCCCCATGTCACAGGCCAACGCAGTCGGTACACGCTTCCCTGGTTGCAACCTTCCCTTTCATCCTTTTCTTCTACGCTGCTGAACGTACTCTCCATCTCTCTCG
Organism: Haemaphysalis longicornis; assembly: GCF_048455015.1. Lineage (NCBI taxonomy): Eukaryota > Metazoa > Arthropoda > Arachnida > Ixodida > Ixodidae > Haemaphysalis > Haemaphysalis longicornis. Next base: position 123,908,719 of record NW_027526203.1, on the reverse strand, counting down.
TTTAATGGAGGTGGAGCCACAAAAAGGGGAGGCCCCACGCCTGACAGGATTGCGCCTTGCATTGTCCTTGCATTTTCTTCGCATTTCCTTGCATTTCACAGAAAAAAAACTGGGGGAACACGAAAGAAGGTTGAAGAGGCTGTGTCCGAACCCGTCGTCACTGATCGAGAATCTGTCACTTATTCTGCAAGGCATTCGCAACGTCTTTACGTCGCCCACGCTTCTAAAATTTCTCACGCTCGTTCGTCGCGGTACTCGTTCTGCACTGTGGACTCAAAACGAGGGAAACGCTTACAAGTGTGTCAATTAACGCACAGGCACGTTGCTTTAACTGCAAGCGCGGAGAGCGTAGGAGTGTTTCTTCAGGTGCTTCTTCAGGCAGCTGCTAGTCTGCCAACAGGTATGGCACCGCCTGTGCAGGATGCCCCGTATACAACGCAATCACGGCGTGGCACGAAGCGCTTGGCGCGCTTCTAGTGCGGGACGGCTAGATGGGCAGTTTTTGCTAAAGCGATGTTTATGACGACTTGTTAGGGAGACGACTTGTCAGGGAGAGAGTTTCCAGCCATCAAGAAAAAGGAGGCCCCGTCTCCGTTGCTGCGAAACGTCCAGGGAGATTGGACAATTGCAAGCGGCTCGCCTGGTACCAACGGACATGAACCCGCCGCGGTGGCTCAGTGGCTAAGGCGTTGTGCTGCTGAGCACGAGGTCGCGGTTTCGATTCGCGGCCGCGGCGGCCGCTTTTATGATGGAGGCGAAAATCAAAAAACGCCCGTGTGTACGAGATTTTGGCGCACGTTAAAGATCCCCAGGAGGTCGACATTAATCCGGCGCCCTCCAATACGGCGCTCCTCATCGCCTTCGTTGCGTCGGCGCGTTGAACCCTACAATCGATCAATCAATCAACCAGCGAAGATAACTGGAACTGTGAAAAAAAAAAACGGTAACAGGGAAGAGCACACAGACAATGCCGAGTGTGTCCTCTTCCCTGGGCCCATTTTTTTTTTTTTGGTGTGCAGTGCCAGTTATGAACAATTTTTACCTAGCCAGGCTTTCCACTTTGCACCAACGGAGAGGCACCCTCACCTTTTGTGTAGTCTTTTTTTTTTCTCTTTCTTGTTCGTCATTTCCTCTTCCACCTCGTTCAGCTCTTTCCGCTCACTGCTATCGGACGCGTGCGCTCGATCGCTCTCGCACTACCACCGGTGGATCGGCTGTCCACTTTATTCTTGCTAAGCAGCATTAAAGGCCCAGCCCCTTCACGCCCTTGAAGAGGCTTTTATGCATGTTGCGGTTGAAAACAGAGTTCGCACGCGTTCTCCTTTTCTAATCCGGTTTTCAAAGCACCCTCGATTTACTGCAGGTAACTAACTTAGAAGAACACGTGCAGACATTGACAGCTAAGCTGGGTATCAGTGTGGAAAAGTCGGAGATCGATCTGATCCATCGGGTGCCCTCCAAGGACAAAGCTAAGCCAAACATTTTGATTAAGTTCGTGTCTCGCTCATCGCGTAAAAAAGTTTTTCAAGCCTCTAAGAAGAACAGTGTTACTGCGTCAGACTTCGGCTTCCAGGAGACTGACGCTGTGTACATAAATGAGCATTTGTGCCCAGAAAAAAAAGTTCTGCTTGGAAAGGCAACAAGTTTGCGCAAAGAAAAACAGTGGAAGTTCTCTTGGGCACAGCAAGGAAGAGAGAGAGAGAGAAACAACGTTTTTTATTGTCCGGCAAAAAGACGCGGCCTGAACGTCACGCTGGACGGCCACCCGGCGCTCGCTACCTACTCGCACCCAGCCTCCGAGGAGAACGTGCTGTCGGCCGCTGGCGCTCGAGAGCCTCCAGCGCTTGCTAGACGGCCTCGCGCTGGGCGTCGTAGTCCACACTCGCCACCGCACTCGCTAGGCGCGGCGGCAACGCGTCTGTGACACCGTCCTCTACTTTGCATTTCCACAGCATGTGCGCCATGGTGGCTCGGTCCTCGCCACACACCGCACACACGTCACTGGCGTACACCTCTGGGCATACATGTTTCGCCACCAACGGGGTCCACACCGCTCGCGTCTGTAGCTGCCGCAGCGTCACCTCCTCCTGTCTCGTGAGCTTACGGAAGGATTCTTGCGCGAAAAACTGAAAACTCGCCTATCGTTCACATAGCCTCTGAAGACGACTTGGCAAAGATTGTGTAGGCGTAGCGCCTGTCAAACCGAGAAATGACGACCTCACTTGAACACTTAAGCGATAGATACAGTGGTAGCTACAACGTAGCAATTCTGCATTGCAATATACGCAGCGTTAATAAAAATATGAATAGCCTTAAGGTGCTTCTACGGGAACACAAATTTGCTTATGATGTGATTGCGTTGACAGAAACATGACTCCAACCTAACCAGGTTGTAAATATTCCAGGATATAATGTAGCGTCCCTTTCCAGGCCAACACAAACGAGGGGAGGTGGTTTGATAATATATATAAAATAAAACTTGAAATTCAACACGTGTACCCACCTAACCAACCAAGTACCCTCTGAATACGACATGCTGTTCGTTGAGCTAGGCATAGGGCTAACAATTGGCGTGTTATATCGTTCACCAAACTCTCGGCTTCCTTCTTTCTTGGAAAAATTAGAAATAATCCTAGATAACTTGGCTGCTAATAATAAAAAAACAGCTCTGCGGAGATTTTAACCTTTATTTGTTGCCAAATTCCAACCTTGTGTACAAAACGATGTATGAATCTTACGGATTCAGAAACACCATCACGCACGCAACACGCATTACCGATCATTCCTCGACTCATATCGACCAAATGCTGTGCAACTACGATGCCGGCGATACTTTTTCTGGCGTTCTACAATCAGACATCACAGATCATTTTGCTTTTTTCTTCCTTACGTCATTCCGCTGTGACATGCCCGCACCAACTGCCGTTCAGTCTGCCACTCGGATTGATAGCGGTCGACTGCCAGATAGTTTACACGCTTTACGGGATGAAATTTTCAATGGCACAGACGTGAACAAAATGTACGAATGATTTCGGGACGTGCTCGATGATAGCGCAACAATAACGTCTGCTCACCCGCGTCAGAACGAGCGAACAAGCCACCCTTGGATAACACACAGCATCCTTAACCTCTCTCGTACTAAAGAGTATTGGTACCGAAAACACAAGCGAAACAAAGAAAATGAATATTATCGCTGGCAGTACAAACCTACGAAAAACAAGTTAACAGCTTTAGTGCGCCGCAGTAAAAAGGCATACTATTGTAGCCTTATCGCAGCAAACCACAGAAATTCAAGAAAACTTTGGCAGGTAATAAATTCCGTAATAAAGGGAAACACGCGCTCTTCACCACTTCCGGATTTATCTTTGTTTGGTGCATCAAACGCAGAACTGTCTTCCAGATTTAATGAGTACTTTACCAAAGCTAGCCCCAATCTTGCATTACAGCTACCCCCTCGGAGCAGCTTCAGATTGCCTTCTAGCATTGTAAATTGTTTTTGTGTTTTTTGAAATTACTTCAGAAGAGATAATGTCTACTATAAACGCTACGCCTACTGCCGAAGCATCGGGGTATGATGGCATAACCACGCGAATTTTAAAACTTAATGCAGAGGTAATCAGCCCATTCCTTGAAAAAATATTTATAAGGCACTCTATGATGGTGTATACCCCGACATGCTTAAGATTGCAAAAATAACGCCTGCATATAAAAATGGTGATGCCAACCTAATTGAAAACTATAGGCCTCGAGCGCGGCCTGTAGGGGCGCCACTGAAATCCCCCTAGCGGCCCGTTTCGAAAGCAGGCGCGGGAGTCGGCGTCCGGCTCCCAAGGGTCGCCGCTGCTTTTGCGGCACGTCCACGACTGAGATTTGCCGTGTGCGGGTGTTTGAAATCCATGTTTATGTGAAGCAGTCACTCTGTTCGCAAATGAGGCGTGTTTACGAGAGTGTAAATGTTTCTGACGCGATCTTAGTGTGGTATATTCGGTCTGTATAAGCGCCCGGTATGTGTCACAGGCCAGCGGCGCGGAACCGGCGTGTGATGGAGCCGATTGTAGTTACTATGACCTGAATTTACTAGCAGTGTCTCCGTAACCACTGGTTCCTCAGATGTTCATGCTACGGCTATACACAACGATTTAAATTGGTTTTGTGCGCTTACATAATCAGCGGGGCACTCATACTTGACAGCACGCCAGTTACGTTTGCCAATATTATACCTCAGATATTGATCACCACCATTTACAAGCCAGTCTGTGTTAATTTCTGGAATATTCAACAAAAGTACAATGGACAATGCATAATTATACTCGGGGATCAGCACACGACAAAGTCGTCTTGTTGTGAGGTGAGCGCCCGCAAACATTCATCTGTTCCTCTGCGAGCAGCGCGGAGACGGGCTTAGAATATAATCCGCGTCCGCGACTAATGCTTCTTCGAAATATCGCCATATGGCGGGAGCCAGCAGAATAAAGCATAAACTGAAATCAGAGGGCCTTATCACATACCACTCTCTTCCTACGACACCTTTCATCGCTTGTTCGACAGCCTACCCTGTATACTTCCAAAAATGCGGCCGCCGTATGATCAGCTGTTCGTTGAAGTAGAAAAACAATGAAAGTGAACGCAAGATTTGCGTGTGTGTGATTACTAAATGTTCATTGCTTGATTACGCTCCGCATTTGTACACAGCGTCCCCCTCCCCGCCCCCTCTACCGATGTCTCGCGAAATGGCAGTGCGTTTCGCGTATAGTTGGTCTAGTGAACCCTACCTGGCTTAAGTTTCGACGAACGTCTTTAGCATGTCAGAAGCTGCACTGTTTTTTTTATTTCCGTTATAAAATTATGTTTCTTAATTCCGCACTTGCACAGCACTTATTTTTCCTTGGTTTCATTAACTTGCCTTTGTGTGTGGTCACATAATTTAACGACGCACAGCTAGGCTTGGAATATACTTAACATTTTTGCATGGTTTATATGCTTATAAAAGGCATAATTTATTGTCCGGGATTGGATAATCACATCCCCGAAACATATTTTTCTGCGACGTATATATTCGAAACGAAGCCGCATTCGTTGTCCACGCTGCAAAATGAAGCCAACCTCTCATTGTGCCAGTATCAGGTCTAAACGAGGCGACAGTAGAATTCATTTGTGCCTGATTTTTTGGAGGTGACAGGGGTGATATGTTGCTACCATCGTCGACGGCCGGAAGAGCGGCGAGTCGACGAAGCGCGCAGCACCGCGTCTCCGGGTAGCTCTTGCAGGCGATCGCGTACTCTACGAAGACACACAGATGCTTTTTAAGTGACCTAAACGTACTCTTTGCCTATAGACGTCACCATAAGAAGTTTTTTTCAGGGCGCGGAAAGGCGCAAAGAAGCGAAACAGAACCTAAACACTGCACGCGGCCCTATCAGCCACGCAGCGCAAATCCCGTCAACGCCGCGGAGGAGCGGCGGCAGGCGGCGCAGCGATCGCGAAGCTCGAGGCGTATAGACCTATTTCAGTACTTTCTGCAATAAATAAATTATTTGAAAAGCTGATAGCAAAGCGCATTCTTAAATTTTTAGTTAGATATAATGTTATAGCCCCCCAGCAGCATGGATTCTGTCCAAACAAATCAACATCCACAGCTGTTATTAACGTTGCGAATATCATTATTACCGCACTAAACGAAGGAAAAATGGCTGTCGGTATATTTTTAGATGTGCGAAAAGCTTTGACACTGTAGATTATGATATACTTTTTAAGAAACTTCATTGTTATGGTTTCCGGGAATCTTTTCTAAATTTGATTCAAAGTTATTTGTCCCAACGCAAACAATGTGTTTCCATAAATGGTACTTGTTCAAATTTTCTAGCCATAGCAGCTGGAGTGCCTCAGGGTTCCGTCTTGGGACCTATTCTATTTTCTCTTTATGTAAACGATTTTCCGAATTGCTTAGTAAAAGGGGAAGCCATGACGTACGCTGATGACACGGTTATTTTATTCGTAGGAAATAGGATTGCGCATCTAGAAATAGAAGCGAATAGTGATTTAATAAATATCGCGAAATGGTTTGATGAAAACAGGCTGCCGCTATGTAACCAAAACAAAATATATTCTTTTTTCATCTTTAGGTGCGAAGAGCAATAATTCAATAAACCTGAAACTGGGAACTGATCAGATTCAGAAAGTAGATAGTTATAAATATCTCGGCATAGTCCTTGACGCGGCCGTGAGTTATAAACAGCATATCAGTATCCTGTGTAAAAAATTAAGTTTTGCTTGTTTCACGTTATACCAGGCAAGACAGCATTTCCCCTTGCCAACGTTAAAAACAATTTACTTCGCTGTCTTTCACTTTCACTTAATATACTGCATTGAAACTTGGGGCAGCACATATTTATCGTATCTTTCCCCAGTTATAAAATTACAAAAACGAGCACTCTGCATTATAACCTTTTCAAAATGTACCAACCACACAGCTCCTTTATTCAGTAAGCTAGAAATAACGCCTTTTTTGGTCGCCCGAGATTACAAAATAGCCTGCGTCACTCATAATATTTTGTCAGAAAACAGCCCTTTGCCATAAAATATTTTTATAAAATCACGTCAAGTAACACGAAGTCACGCAAACATCAATTTTAGCATACCGCTTGTACACAACGTGTATGGCAGACGTACAATACCGTATCTTGGTACTAAGATATGGAACGCTATTTCTGTTGACCTTAAAGAAAGCCGCAATTTTTCTCGAGCGTTGAAAAACACTATCAAAGGTAACAATTTCGAATCGCTAGCTTGACCTGGATATAACTAAGGTTACCACCTGTAAAACATGTATGTTCTCTTTTAAATGATTGGTCCTGGACAAAATATGGGCTACATTCAGTTGCGAGACTAGATTTGCCGTTTCTGCTCTTTCACGTGAGCATATATATGTCTATGTATGAGTATCTGCACTTGCATTCATGCTCATGGATGATTGTATATATGCTATGGTTAAGTACATTGATGTGTACGGGTGTGTTACGGTTCTGGCGATCGCTTTCTTTTGTTGTCCGTGTTGAATTACTTTAAAAGCTGAGTTGCTACAATATGATGTATTTATTGCATGGGCCCGCAACTAGCAAGGTTGCTATAGGCCCAGATGATGTATTGCAAATCAAAATGTATCCCCTTCTGGGTAAATAAAGTTGAATTGAAATAAAAAAACCGAAATGTAGAATATGAGATAATAGACGAAAATCCGGGAGGAGGAAACGGAAGGAATACATCGAAAAAAAAAAGAGAAAAACAGCGAAGGAATCAGAGAAAATAAAAAGGCAGAGAGGAAAGTTAAAAAGAAAAGCCGACAAAGAACGCAACAGGCAGCCTCGCTGTTCAGGGGCCTGGTGAATATAGCGCATGTTTGGTATACCACTTACGTGAGTCTGGCTGTGTAGCTGCCCAGAAATTAAACGTCCAAATAAGGCACCGTTCTTTCGCCTCAAGCTTCTTTACCGTAAGCTTTGTACCTTTATTTGTATTTGCTTGTATTTCTTCTTTTCTCCTGATGGAGACTGGCTCAACATAGCCAATTATGCCCTATGCAGAAAGTTGGAGCGTCCCTGCGTTTCTGCCTTAAAAACTTTTCCAGCTGCATCGGTCTTTCGCACTTTTTACTCACGGTTCATCATCCTCCCTCTCGGTCTTCGTCCCCGTCCAAGGCGGCCGTGTGACCGTCGCTGTAATTAGCCCCAGCCGTGACGAGGGCCAGCAGAAACTTCTTTGCAGCGCGATAGTGGGCGAGCACCCGTTACCAGTGGTGGTCCAAGATAACGGTGTCGCCAGGCTGCGGCACGGGCACACAGGTATGCCTTGAATATTTCTGTTGCCCCATCTCATTGACCCTGGTGTCGCTACCACGGTTCGTGTGCTGAACGTTCTCGGCTATAATTGACGAAAAAGGAAATTCGTGTTTCGCTGGAGGCAAGCACACTTTGCTATCGGGTGTAGTGCAGTAAAGCGGTATAACGTCAGCCCACCTAGAGTGTGGGACTCGATCCCGCTCACTAACAGAACTCCGTAGCCGCTGAACACCGCGGTGAGCATCGATAAAGATGCTTAGGTCCTCTCCCGCTCTCTGATTCTTTCTCTCCACCTCCAAATCTCTGTCTCCCCCCTCCTTTACCCTCCCCTGCCTCCCTCTTCCATGGTTTCGTTGTATAGTTAGTTTTCTTGTATTAATGCAGTGACATTTGTACCTGCGATCAGCCACTTGTCGTTCGCCGTGCTTTAAACACCGGCAAGCAACATTAATCTTGAACAAAACTGAGACGGCTACGCTTCAAGAAAATATAGCCACACAAATACAAACACTTGAGCACAACAGCAACTTCTTGGTCTTTCGCCAACGCGCAGCCGCACGGAAGCCAACCGTTATAATTTTTGTTGCAGAATTCTCCACAACTGTCCTTTCCCAAAAACAAAAAAGGTTTCACGCTGCGACAGGGTCGCTTCACCGCTATTCTAGCCGCCGGACAGGTAACAAAATAGAGTTGAAAATGCCGCTCCCTTACTACGCTGGCCGTTTGCAGTCTTCCCAAAATAGCGCTGGTATGATTGCAGCGGTCACGCGGTGGCAGTTCGCTTAAGCGCATGCGACCACCCGCATTACGTAATTAACTTCCGACGTGTGGCTCGCGAGAAGGTCAGAGGGCTTCCGGCAAGGACGTGCAATATTATTGACGCCCCTTCGCAATGAAAATCTCCATACGCGCAGCCGCGTACTCTCGCCGGGCAGACCGCGCTGCGGTCGATCTGGTTATTAGGCGAAACCAGTGCAAAGACTGCGCAACGGAGCAGGAAGGCGGTCAGCGTGGGAGAAAGAACTTCGGTCTAAGGCGAGCCTGTGTGAGAGAGGGTGCGATGGCGTAACATGCGTTGCTGCGCCTTGGCCCGTTGTGGTGAAAACAATCAATGGATGTTGTGCATCGAGGGCATGCGGTCGCGGGAGCGTGGTTTGTAAATCGACCCACGAAAAAGCGTTCAAATGATCCCAGTTGGGTTTTAATGCTTAGGACAAAACGTTAATGCGCCCTCAACACCTTCACAAGAAAAGCGACATGTATTGCAGTAATTCTTCGATGAATTAACAACTATTCCTGAAGGTTCATTTAGGGGGATTAACACGTTCTATGGACGAGTTTACTCGTTGGTTTCTCACGCGATATTACAATGGCGCGAATGAGGCGGGGTGATCAATTTGACGAGGGAATTCAGCTCATGACGGACGTAAGCAACATGATTATCTCGTAGAAATTCAGATTCCCATGCGCCTCACTCCAAGGCCTGCGTAAAAGTCTCATAACCAACCAAGTCTCATAACCAAGTATCATAACCAACTAATCAGTAGTTTTCACCATCCTCATCCTATGTAGGTTCACTGCGATATGGGAGGCTTTGGTCGGGTGGCCAAATGCCGCTCTCATGAGTGTCACGCTACGTGTTCTCACTATTTTGGGTGAGACCATTTCGTCTCGCAGTATACGCACGCTGTTACTGCGGGGGACCAGGCATCATTCCCTACCGGTGGATGTGTCAGACGCAATTACACGCATAACTGCTCGAGAATGCGCAAGAGTGTCACGCCGAATGTGTGGCTTCCCACCACCAAACCTGCGGGAAACCACGTCCGTGTTGACGGGTGGCGCAAATGCGCGTCTTGAGGAACCTAAATTTCTCGGAAGGCTCACGCCACTCTCTCCTTCTCGTAGTGCCGTTAGAAATGTTCAATCAATGCATTGCTCTTCCGTCGGAAAACTATAAGCTTCTGGTTAAGTTAACGTGCATCGGGCCCACGTTTTCAACGCTCTCAATAAACGCTTGATTTGACCCACTAGGAAAGTCCAAAGAACACGCAATTAGGCTCTCAAAAGCTTCATCATCGTTTAACGGCGCTTCGCTCAAGAACCGAGTCGAAAAGCAATGGCACGAGGTCCTTCTTTCTTTGCTTTTGTTACAAAGCCCCAGGCTGCAGATTTTCCGCTAGACATTGTCACGCGGCTCCACTGACTCTACAGCACCATGTCGCCGAAGCTCTTGCGCTTTTTTTTCTGCTCAGTGAACCAGCCAGTTCTTCCTTCCGGGCGGATTCACGCGTGTGCATAGATGTTCTGCCGAGTGGAATCGGGAGCGCATCCGCCGGACGTGAGAGAAGGGTTTCTTTTCCTCCATCGGCTAGATCAATATTTCTATCCATATATATTATTTTTAATTTTCATGCAAAGAAACTGGAAGGCAAGATAGACTACATATTTGAAGCACGAGCTCCCCGACGGCAGGCACTGCTTTTACTGATCTAATTTGGCCTTACGAAATTTCAAATTGGGGCTGATGACATTTTTAACGGCAACCATTGCTGCTGTCGGCTCGTCAGTTGCTTGCTCGTCACGAGTGTCATGCTATATTGGAACGCTGAATGCAACAGCCCTAAACGGATCGTGGAGTGAAAAAGCTGCCGTCCCAGAGAAGTCGTGCACAAATTCCCCATTGGTGACAACCGGTTCCACAGCGCGTGTCTCAGAAATAAAACAGAAGAACCGCGCGACGCAGGGCGACGCCTTGGCAAGGCCAGAACCACGTGGAGGAGCGGGGGAGACAGCGGTAGCGGTGTCAGGTGTTCGGCTGCCGCGTCGAGCTTCGCACTACCGCGGCCTCTATCCTACCTAACCTAGCCTAACCTGAACTACGCTTTCTCGCCCAGCAGGGCGGTAGTCACTAGTGAGTGCTCTTCAGTATGACATGAATGCTTTCACAGTGACGACTCATTGCAAGTGCAATTAGGAGCCCCCCACCCCACCAAGAAGCTTTTTTTTTCATTATTTAGCGTGAAGCGAGCTTGTAATGATAGAATTACCTGCGGCATATCTCGCGGCGCACTCATGCGCGCACACACAGGAAAAAAGCGCGTAATATTTAAAACTGCTGTTACGGGGATATTAACAAGTTCGTTCTATTATTGTCCAAATATGCACGAGTAGTGTTTTATGGGTTCACCCTAAATTTGTAAGTTTAAACCGCTGGTCTCACCCCCTCAGTACCAAAAAGGAAAATATCTTTGTAGCCGGTTCCTGGCAATGTAAAACAAAAAGGGGCGAAATAAAAAAATTACAGCCGTTCCACTCAATGTGAAAGCTGTCGGAGGTGCAGAGCAGTGATTCGCCATAATTGGCCGCAGCGCCGTTATCCGCTCACTGCTTCCAACCTATGCATTTCAAATTTCCCGCCTTCGCAGTGCTCCCGCGCCCCCTGCCTGAAACTGCGCTAGCCGAAGTCTGCTCTTTTTGTGCTTGCTATAATTTCGTATGCTGCAGCTGTTTTGCGTCATTTCGAACTCGCCATTTTTTTCTTGCGCGGCTGGAGCCTTTCTGCGTCATTTAGAGAGCGTCATTTCTTTCTTGCGCGGCCGTTTGTTTTTTTTTTTTTCGCTTACTACCGTAAAAATCAACCCAACGATCGTTCCTAACTAAATGAACGCGAGGGCTGCCGGTTATATACACAGATTTTGCCTGAAATGTGCCCGAAGTTTTCTTTGCGCTGAATAACGGGGTAATGTATGACAAGCGCCAGCGGTTCACGAGGTTCCAACGGTTATGAATATTTAAACCGCGTGGGTTTTGGAAGCCTCAGTGTGACTCCCTGGCGCCGGTACAGACGGCTCTACTTGGGTCCGTTATCTCGCTGCGCCGCCTGATTGCGGCAGTCACATCGACCGTCAGCGAGCTAAGACGACAAGGCGAGCCCATAAAGTGCCATAAAGTGCTCTATTGGTTGCGCAAACGCAACCGTGGGCATTTTTTCTTCATCCCAACGTACTCTCCATACCGGCCGCGCTACCTTGGTGTCTACAGCGTTGCCGTACTTGCGCTAGTGAGCATGTTGTTCTTCCCTATACGGCGGCGATTATTCTGATGAAGGCGAGAACTCAAAACCCGCTTGTCTCAAGATATCCCACCCGTCGAATATGCCAAGTGAGCTTAATTAATTCGTATCCTGGTTGTAACAGTGCAAGAGGAGACAGCGGACGAAAGAGAAAAATAGACAGGACAACTGAAGTCTTACAATCTGCTCTCAACTTACGTGCTTTGTCCTTTCCTGCGTACTTGTAGTCATGGTGGCTCCAAAATATCAATCCCAGCAATCTGCTATATTTAGATACACCGTAGCCTTCTACTATGTCTAAACTCAAGTGTTTCCGTGGTGCGTGAAGAAACACAACAGGACTCAATCCTAAGTATCCTTGCCACGTGCCTGATATTATTCTTGCTCATCAGAGCATCAATACGTCATCAGACGCGCAATTTTGGCAGCTTTGATATGACAATTTTTTCCGTTATTCGAGGACAAAATTTCCGACTCCAGATGATGTCTCGCGTATTCTTTAATCTTTAAACATTCTTTAATCTTTTTTCGAAATCTTAAATGCTTGCAGAATGCTTGCAGAATTAGGCGATCGCGAAGTGCCTCAGCCAAAAATTACTGCTCTATGCCCAAGAGATAGCTTCGGAACTTGCTCAATACATTTTTCTCTCTTTCCCAGTCTTGGCATTCTTCGACCGCTGGAAGTTCGCGATTGCAGCGGTGTAGCGGCTGTTGGCCGGCTTTCCTATTAGCCCGGAATACATGGAGCGTTTATGCGACGAATAGTCGACGAACTTCGCCCGGCGGCGTCCGCTGGACGCCCGGCGACGGAAAAAATTCCCCCGCATTTCCCCGAGGGGGAGAATGTTTAAGTGCGAATGCACGGTTGTCGGGCCGCTTGCGGCGCTTGCGCTCGGCCCCCGCAGCCCACCGCCTCGCCGCCTTCTCTTCCATCTCTTCCATCGGGTTTGTAGTATCACGTGTACACCACGCAGTTATCAAGCCGCTATAACGCCGCTGAGTCGCCAACGCACGCCGCTGACGACGTAGTTTGAATGCGTTAAAGATATAAGGCGCGTCAACACTGATATCACCGTCGCGTCCGTGGCTTGATCGGTAGAGCGTCGCGCTGCGGCCGCAAAGTCCGCGGATCGAAACCTGGCGCCGGATGCTGTTTCTTTATAGAGGAGCACTGCGGACGCCGCCGCCGGCGGTGGATGGTTTGGGGTCGCTTATAAAGTGTAGTCACACTTAAAACATCGTCCGCCGCCGATCTAGCCGGGGCAGAAAAAGTTCGTCGCCGTCGACGGCAGCGGGAAAGCGTTGCCAAACATGGCGGCGCCCTCTCCGCCCGCTTCACAGCGATAACAGCTTCGTCGCTAATCCCTCAATGCGATATCGTGTTCTAAACCGTTTACTTCAAATTAAATTTGTCCACTCTTGCCCTCACATGAATTTTTACGCGACAAATAGCCTTCTTTTTTCAGATAGAAGAGCGTTTTTCTAGCTGTTAAGCCTGACGCAGTAGCGTTTGTCGTCCTCATAGCAACGGTCGTCGTCATAGCAAATACAACAAAAACATTAAAAACTTCTTCTACACAACATTTTACGCCTTTCTAGAGGGTTTTGCAACTAAAAAGCAATACTAATAGTCTTGACGGCTTTTTTTGCTTCTCCTGTGTTTCACTGCAATGTATTTTCCTCGTCTAGCCACACTGACAGCAGCGCAGCGGCGAGGCGGCGGCGGCCGCCGTACTTTGCTACATGTAGCGCAGCCCGACGAACATTCGGCGTCGTGACGCGGCTGGTCTTCCGCCGCGCGAACTTCGTCGTGAAAGATCGCTCCATGTATTCTAGCGCTTAGTTGGAGCAATGAACGCATTCGATAGCCACTTTAAAAAGAAGGCTAGAAAATCAAAACACAAGGCGTATTTGCTGCGACGAGCAAATCACGCAGTGCCGCTCCGTGCTGGCGATAACTATAGCTTTCGCAGTGCTTCCAGATGGCAAGGAAAGAGTGAAAGTGTTTATCGGAGGTGTTGCAGAGTCCCTTTAATAATAACAATATAATTTCATATATTAATATTATTATCATAATACCCGGTAATAATAGAGTAATAATATTAGCGTTTTTCGTTTCATATTTATGGTTATCATCAGCCTGGTTGCGTCCACGGCAGGGCGAAGGCCTCTCCCAAAGATCTCCAGCCACGTCTATCGAGTGATAGCTGAGTTTACTATTTGCCCCTGAATTTTCGTACACCTCCAGTTGGGGCAATACAGTCACTGGGGGAGGGTCAAGGTCAATGGTACTGTGTTTGGAACTTCATTTCGGAATTTTCTGGGACCAGGGACCAGGGTTACCAGGGTTACCAGGGTTGGCAAATCTATGTCTTGTGAGGAAATGCGTTATTTTTGTCCCGGGAAGGGACACAAACACGGACGGGGGTTTATCAACATTGTCAATACGTTATCGTTAATTTGGTTTGGAATATCGTTTCTTGTTTTTTGGGTTTTTTTTTTTTTTGCATACGCAGCAGCGAGCCATTTCGTAGTATCGCCCACCCGTATCTCGCATTAGTAGGGGAGTATTCCCTCTTCAAATGCGGTAATTGTTTTGTTCTCTTAATTATATAAACCTATTCCCTTATCAAGTCCAATTTTTCAACTCAGCAAACGCGGCATACGTGTATAGGTCGCATCTACGTCGAGGACCATACGGCTATATTTAAGGGCAGGCATAGGATCCAAGGGCGCATGTGACTCATCACCAGGAGGCTTCGCTCTTTACTGACCGCCACCTACATCTGTCAATTCTGGCATTGCAGTGGGCTTATAATTTATATACTTCGCAAAACCATTTTTCAGAGCTTTCACTCGATACGCAATAACGTAGTACTAACCCTTTCATTATCAAATCGCTACACGAACACTTTATTAACAAGGTGCATTTTTCGTAATTGTCCTTTTCAGCGCTGGAGCTTCCTCGAGGCAATGAGGCGCTCCGTACATCTGACTTTGTGCCACAACGTCAGGAGGTAAGGGTGCTTTCATATCTTGCCACATTCAGGAAGAAAGCGCGGCTCGACTGGCCATTCAAGGGGTATCCTTGCTTGCAATTTAGGAAAGCACCCTAGAGACTGAACCGCCGCGGGGAAGGTCGAAATTGTTCAATTTGTTCCATCAGAAATTATTTTTGTCGGTGCAACCCCTGGTGGTAGCGTTAACGGTGAGGCACTAGAGAATAAAATTTCGGATTAAAGTAAGAGCGCAGTGCATGTGGGTAAAAGAAACAATGCAACGCCTGTCAGAAATTTCACTGTCCCTTTGCTTTCATGATAAACAGTTCCCTCATTTAAAATTTGTTCGCACGGCATCGGCACGGAATAAGAACGTACAGCAGGGTAAATAGGTCGTCTTTGTGACCTCGTCGTTACCGTTTTACTTTCACTTTCCTACTATTTTTTGTAAGTCATTCTCCCCCGAAAAAAAGTCTGCTTTGGGGAATGAAAACGACGTTACAAAAGCCCTTAGCGTAATTGAGGTAGTGGTCCTCAAAATTCTGCTTATTACATATATTACAAAGAATTCAGCCCGCACACAACGGACGTTGCCCTCCTATGTAGCCGTTTTAACTCAAGTCTTCAACTTATTGCAGGGAAATCTCCTTTTTCTCGTGTATTTAATGGCTTCCACTCCTGTCCACGTTGAGGAAAGATAATATTGTTACATAATTGGGCGGTATGTCCCACCAATTACCACAACTACTTGCCACTTGCTGGACCCATCATGAGGTCAGATTATCATATTTGCCGTATACTTACAGTTTCGTGT
This sequence comes from Haemaphysalis longicornis, assembly GCF_048455015.1. Taxonomy (NCBI): domain Eukaryota; kingdom Metazoa; phylum Arthropoda; class Arachnida; order Ixodida; family Ixodidae; genus Haemaphysalis; species Haemaphysalis longicornis. Next base: position 123,892,996 of record NW_027526203.1, on the reverse strand, counting down.
AGCCACTAGAGTCAGCGCTGGAGTCACTATTTTGTCCAATAGCGCTAAATCTGTTGCATAATTTTTCCCGGGCAGAAGCACATTTAAACTAATATTCCCTGTTTTCAGTGCTAAAACTAACTTTTCTTCAAACAGATATTGCTATAAAACATTAAAAATAACCCCGATTATAAAAAAACGCTTCAATTCCTTTAGAAATACTCCCACAACTACAGCCTTTTTTGTTGTTACGCCAAGTAGAACTAAGAAAAAGCACCGAAGCCGTCTCAGACAGAGCGACGGAAAACCGTTATCAAATTTTCAGCATTAAACAGGTTTTAATTGGCGCCTCGAGCAAAAATAATAACGGGGAAAGGTTAGCGACTCCTGAAATACTGAACACATTCGGAAACTTGCTGCGTATGTTAACAAATTGCTTTTCTTGTGATATTTCGGGTTTTGGTGCTAATGGGTTCCTACTTGCTGGGATCCGATAGAAAAAAATGTTTGGCCTAGAATTGAAGAACGAATTACTGCAACCTTTTTTGTTACGCCAAGTAGAAATAGCGCTCGATTTTCCTACAAGTTTATTGTGAAAAGCCCCCCACATGCTTCACATGCACATCAATTCCTCCTTAAAGTGCATGAGGGCACAGCTGGGCTGCACCGTCATGCATTTTGTAGGTGACGAGGCACCGTGTTTTCCTCCCAGTCGAAAATTTCCATGGTGAAGACACAAGGCAAGCACTGCCCCCAAATGACGCGATGCCACGGAAGAAAGACCTCTGAGAGCCTGCCTCACGAAATAGCAAACAGGCAGCAAAGCAATACTAACAGGGCCGTAGCAGGCCCTCTGCGTTTTGAGGTTTTTTCCAAGGCCAAACCGTTACAATTTATTTTTGATGGCAGCAGGCACTTTTTTAACGAGTTTTCACAAAGTGAAAACAATTTTGCCTTGGTACTTGTCACTTCTGAGACCACGTTTCGGAGCATGAGCGTGCGCTTTTTCAATTTGCGCAGCGTGCGTGGAGGCGGCACTCACAGTAGGTGGACTCCTCGAGTTCTCGGATCTCGTCCTTGTTGAGCTTGCTGGCCCGTTTGCCCATGATTCCGAAGAAGCGACGTCCTTGTTCCATGGCACTACGGCGGCGGCATCAGACGGGCGTCGCTGTCAGCCGGTCGTCCAGCCTTGCCACCATGCTCACCGAAGCTGCGACACGTGACAGCCCGCTCCGCTGTGCACAGCCGACGGGGCGCGAACTTGGACTCGGGCTAAGGCGATGCAGATGCCTTATGACTCGAGGAATCGTTTCGGGGAAACTGTTCGCTCGTCGCTAGATGCTAGTGTTTGAGCCAACGCCTTTTCTGGTAGGTGAGATGGTTTTTAAAAGCGCCTTTCTTTTATCACAACCAGCCGAGCTATACAAAGTAACAGTCTACACTTGTTTCAGCTAAAACACACACTGGTCCAATACGGAAAAAAATCGAAGTGGTGAACGGCCACAGCTTCAATTTTCTCGCACCGTAACGTCGCAGAAAAGAGCGCTAAGAGTGTCGTCTGCCACGAGTCACGCACGAAAACGAGTCTGTAGCAGGAGAGTTATCGTATGGTGACTTTGACCAGTCTCGTTGAAAGGTGCTGGATCGCTACACGGCCTAGCGCGTCGGCACTCAACTTTCGCAGCCTGTATCGCGCTGGCGTCTCGCGGGACAGTCACGTTGTTCTTCACTCGCAACTCCGGCACAGCCGAAGAGCACACTCAGGAAGTCCCAAACAAATCCTCTCTCCCAGCTGTCTGGCGGCCACACTGCGCTGGACTCGCTACGGGCGCACCGTCCACACCACCGATAGTCGTCAGCAGTGGCCGGTTGGCGGACGCTGCGGCGGCGCAAGAAACTTCCCGCCTTTTTCGCTCCCGAGCGCAGGTAACAGGTTGCCACCCGGTCCTGCCCCGGTCACGCCCAGCGGTGTGCCGCGAAGCGACTTCTGACTCGGCCTGGAAGCCGTGAGGGACGAGCGTCTTCTGTCGGGGAGTTGGGGCCCGCCGGCGCGTACACCCGTCGAGCACGATTCCTCGGCGCGGCCGAGTTTCGACTGGCCCGGGGTCCGGAGCCGCACTTGGCAAAAAAGCGCGAGAGCGGAAAGGTGAGGAGGCAGCGCCGGGGAGCGGAACCGTCCCGTTGCCACGGGCAACGAGGCACCGATCCCGACTTTTTCCCCTCCGGCCTCCTTCGCTTCCTTCCTCGGGTCACCCGCGAGGGTCGCCGGCGCCCTCTGGCGTTCGTCAATACAGACACCGTCGAGCGTACACAGTGCGCTGTGCTGTTCAGCGCTGGCCATCCTCGAGCAACCAAGGTATTTGGAATAAACGTCCGGTATTCATGCCCCCACTATCCGTGGAAGACTTGAAATTCCTTACGGATGTCAATTTTTGTACGCCATGCTTGTGCAAAGCTAGAACTTATTTGTTAAGGAAGTTCAAACACCTGCGTTGGCACGTCGTGCGCTGTCCGACCACTTTGCCCCTGAATTCCATACCCAAAAAATCACGGCTTGAAAATCTGGCGCAAACCGATTGAGGGTATTCGTGTCACTGCGTTCGAAATGACAACAGAAGTAGCAACAAAATCTGAACTCAAAAAGTTTATTTTCGGAGTTTTCAGACAAACAGCTAGTTTGATTATTATTTCCTTATTGTAGCGGCTCAGAGTTTACATGCTCTGGCCACGCCCATTTCTTCGTCTCAATTTCTACTAATATATTCTTAACACGCATTTGTTCCCTAACCCACTCCGCTCTCTTCTTGTCCCTTAACGTTGAACCTATCAACTTCCGTTCCATTACTCGCTGAGTCGCCCTCAAATTAAGTTGAACCCTCTTAGTGATCCTCCAAGTTACTGCCCCGTAGGTGAGTTTCTTCTTCAGGGACAATGGTAGGCTGCCATTCATTATCTGAGAATGCCTGCCCAATGCACTCCAGCCCATTCTTATCTTTCTAATTATCTCTGCCTCATGGTTGTGATGCGGGGTCACTACTTGGCCTAAGTAGATATATTCGCTTGCCCCTTCCACTGCCTCGCCACCTATCTCAAACCGCTGTGTTCTCCTTTTTCTGCATATTGAGACAGACCGGTTGTTCCTGGAGACCACGTTTACTAGATTGCTGACTCCGAAAGTTCCGAGGAGACGGAGCGCACGATGACGGTGGTTATCCAGAGATAATGACGATGGGAGGATTGCTATGAGTGGTTGAGGAGCATACCCCTTGGTGACCACAATCGATGATGATGATGTCGGGTTCACGGGGAATATTCTGAATGCACATCCGTGATGCTTACAATATTAATTTTCAGGGCCATGATTCTACTCTCCTTGCCCAGTGCGGAAAGAATGCTTTGCAATTCGTCCCCCGAGTTACTTAGCAAGGCAACGTCATCAGCAAATCTGAGGTTACTGAGGTATTCTCCGTTAACCCTTACGGCCACGTGTGCCCAATCCAATGTTCCGAACCCATTCTATTGAAGGCTACTTAGAAACAGCTCATTGATAAAAAAGCGTAAAGGGCAACATAGCATTCGGAAGCCCTACATTTGTTATTTTAAACGTGCCGTTTAATTATACTAATGGGAGGGATAAACGTTGCAAATATTGTAAAGTACACGCATGAAACGTGTCAGATTTTGTGCAAGCTGCAGTTTTTCACACGTACAAAAATCGCTACGCTCTACGCGAGCAAAAACCGTTTCCACCTTAATTTTCACGTCGCTTCAATCTCCTCAATAACCCGAACCTCGCTAATGTCAAGCCGGACGTCTTGGGTTCGGTTTCCGCACTCCCTGGGAAAAGCGAGGTGCAGTGAAAACAACGCAATGGTTGGATTTAGCACGGCAGCAACACCAGGACAATAGCGAGTTTTAGCTGACCGCTTTTGACGGTCTGCTCCGCTCCGTAGCGAGCGGGAGCGCCATTGCGCATGGATGGCGCGCTTCGCGGCGAACGGAATTGGCTCCGGTTGCGTTGAGCGACCCGCCGGTACCGGAGCGGACCGTCAAAAGCGGTCAGCTAAAACTCTCTAATGTCGCCTTACGTGCCTTTACTTGTGCAGGTTTTGACGGAATGGTTTTTTGCAGACGGAGCAGCGGCCCTTGTTATCTCCGGACAACGGGACGAATGTGCCCCGATGTAAAGTGCGCACCAAACCTCGAAGGAGCCCGTCCACTGAGCAGCGAGATCACCTGTGGCGACAACGATGCTGTGCCACGTGGACTTCGTCGACTGCGCACTCCTGTTGAGCAAGATGACGTCCTTGGCCTCCCCGGTAGCAAGCTTCCCGGAGCACATAAAAGCGAGGGCTACCGCCTCAACCTTGAGTGGACACGGCAACACCACCGTGACAAAGTCGCCTTACGTGCCTCTACTTGCGCAGTTTCGTGACAGAAAATATGGCCTTTGTAGTAACTGTATCTGCTTGATCGTGCTGCCGTGTCCACGTACTGTTCTTGATTGCTTGAATGAATGTGTTTCAGTTGTAAGCCTGTTTTTGGAATTGTCCGGTGACGTAGAGAAAAATCCTGGTCCCGAAGTTGAAGAAAGATTGGAGGCAATATTAAGTCATCATCATCATCATCATCATCATCATCTTTTTTTTTATTACGCAAGTACGCCCTTTGGCATAAACTAGATGTAGTCTAGCAGTCCCGTCTCCACAATGAAGTCGAGGAGGGGCCGGTATTGGGGACCGTGCGTCCAGCGGTGAAGGTCAGGTGGTCGTCCTGGGTGGTACCCAAGGGCCCTCATGTGATGAACTCGTGCTGGCTGGAGGCCCGAGCATGAACCCAGGAGGTGGTAGAGGGTCGCTTCAGTGGCAGGGGTTTTACAGAAGGGGCATGTTTCTGGGGGAACTTGCGTCCTCCATGAGACCTTTATCGCCGGGGTCAAAGCTGCGCCCACGCGGATTCTCCGAAGCGCCACCTCCTCGCGGCGGGTTAAACCGCCAGGAAAGTGCGACCCGCGCGGGGAAAGAAGGGCACGCGTGGAGCGCCGGAGAGACTCCTTGTGAATGATGAGGGTGTCACTCTGCGACAACTGGAGCAGGGGTAGCGGCCCAGTTACCCTCTGGGGATGGCAGGCCGCGTCAGCGTCAGTGTGGGCAGGTGTCGAACGTCTATTCCACAGAACTCGCACGGGACACGGAAATGAGTTCACAATGCGATGCACATCGCAGGTCAAGTCGAGCGACTTGGCGACGCGTCGGAGTTCCCGGACTGCCTGTGTGGAGTCTGTGTACAGGTGAAGGCACGACGGCGGGCTTATGCGTAATCGAGGCTCTAATGAGGATAACCCATCTCGGATGGCCAGACGTTCTGCCATGATTGAAGGAAGAGGTGCCTCGGTGAGGTATGAGCAGGTCTGCTGCACTTCTGGATGAGTGGGGCACACAAGGCTGGTGTGTAGGAGATTTTGGGCCATGCCTGCGTCGACGTACACTTGCATTGCACCGGCTGTACCATACGACTCTGAGGGAAAAGAGGTGGGCTGCAGTGACTGATTATGAAAACGGCGTATCCGGGTCAGTGGCCGGTTGTCTGTGGATTGGCTTCGGCTCCAAGGGGGAAGGGCAGGCGATTTTCGTAATATAACAGGTGACTTAGAATCGGTAGTGGGCCAATGCCGCAGCAACGGGAACTGTTTGAATTTTCAGGCGACGTGCCCTCCTCCGCTGTTGAACAAGCTCGTCGAGGGTGTTCAGCTGGGCCTCCGCTTGTAGCACCGGAATTGGGGTCATACGAGGCAAGCCTGTGATAACTCGCATAGCCTCACGGTTTACACTTTCCAGTAGGCCCCAGTCCCTTCCTGTGAGATGCTGAAACTGAGCTTGGTATGTCAGCCGGGGTTGCAAGACAGATCGAACTAGTATACGTGCCATGCGACTACAGGCACCGCCGGTCTTTTGTGAGATTCGTCGGAAGAGATGAAGCGTCTTGTAGGCTTTGCCGCGCGCGCAGCGGATCCATGGAGCCGTGGGACCAGAGGCGTCTATTTCTACTCCAAGCACTCGTATTGACGATGCGGGATTGGGGGCACGGCCGTTTAAGGCCAAGGAGAGGGGCGTCTGGGAAAGACGACGTCGGCCCCACCTATTTGTGATCGACATGAAGGTCGTCTTTGCAGCCGAAAGTGTCAATCCAATCTTGGCGCACCAATGCTCCGTTTTGTCTAGGGCCGCCTGGAGGCCTGCCTGCTGTCTGTTCAAATCTGCGTGTACTGACCAGACTGTAATGTCATCGGCGTAGATTAGAAAGAAAATGTCCGGAATGGTAGCTAACTGCCACGTGAGGGGAAGGAGTGCCACATTAAACAACACTGGTGCCAACACAGAGCCCTGGGGTACTCCCCGCTCTGAGGTGAAATGCCCTACCTTTCCTTGCGGATTCGTATAGAAAAGGTACGACTGTCGAGGAAAGACCGCACCAAGTTGCAGACCATGACTGGAACACTCAGCTGACGTAAGATGGTAAGGATCGCTGAGTGACTGACATGGTCATAAGCCTTTAGGGCATCCATGGTTAGGAGCGTTCGTATGCTGCGAGCTCTGCCACCCAAAAGTACCATGTTCGAAAAATGTTCAAGGCCATCTTCTGTACCGAGGTGTTGGCGGAAGCCTATCTGAGCTGGATGATACCACAGGTAGCCTTCAAGCCACCAGGACAGGCGAGTAGCGAGCATACGCTCCAGCAGCTTGCAGATAGTGCCCGTCAATGCAATCAGCCTAAGGTTACTCATGCGGTCCACTGGCTTGCCTGGTTTTGGTATCGGCACCACCTCCGCATGTTTCCAGGAAGCTGGGAGCTCCCCTGAAGCCCAGATGGCGTTGAGTGAGTCAAGCATCCACTGAAGAGCTGGGCCATAAGCGTTCTTGAACACTTCATAGGGGATACCATCTGGTCCCGGAGCTGGGCGCAACTTTGCCTAGTCGATGGCGGCCACAAATTCCGCCATTGTAAAGGGCCCTTGTATGCCATCAATGTCCACCTGAGCTGCGCACGCACCTGCTTCAGGAGGGAGGCAAAGTTGGCCGATGAATTGTGGTGGAGCCTGGTCGAACGCCGGGAAGAATGCTTTGGCTAACTCTGGGGCAAATTTTTTTGGCGTTTTCCCAGAGGCAAGGCACGCACTAGTGGCAGGGTCCGGTGGTCGTGCACCAGCTTCCATGCTGCGGAATGTCCGCCAGATGGAAGATGTCGTTGAAGACGGTCCAATGCACGCACGCCTATCTAACCACCTTTGTCTAGAAAGGCACTTCTCGTGGCGGCGGGCAGCGGCTGTGGCACGATTTAAAGAAGCTCGCAAATCTGGAGATCCTGGATACTGGTTCACACCCCGTTCAGCACGACGACGAGCTGCCCATAATCGAAGGAGATGCAGGTCAGGAACTGGCCTAGACTCGTCCACCCAAGCTGTCCGCGTTGCATCCTTAAGGGCGGCGCATAAAATAGGCACTGCATCGCATAGGGTTCCAGGTAGGGAGCTGTCTAACTCCCTCCTAAATAAGTCCCAGTCAGTCACACGACAGCGGCGCCGTAGGCATCGTTGGGACCCTGGAGCTAAACCAAGACGTAGGGGATAGTGGTCACTGCCCCAACAGTCCGGCTCACGGTCCCATGGGACCGGAGTTATGCCTGTCCACCAGGAAAGGTCCGGGGCATAGCGGGACGCGCGAGGATAATCCCAGCGATGTGTCGATATGTGCGGAGCATTGAGTAGCACAACCTGCTGGCTCGTAAATGTGTCTCAGACTGCCACACCACGCGCACTGGACGAAGGGTAACCCCATGCCTCATGAGGCGCATTAAAGTCCCCACCGACTAGCACAGGGCGTCCGGGGTACGTGCGGCGAAGGTGAGCAAGCCAGCCCATTCGCAGTCGGGGTGCACTGCCACTCTACGGACGCACGTAGCACGACACCAGGATCACGTCTGTGCGGTGTAGGCGAACCAATACAGCAACCACTTCCTGCCACGCACTGCACCAAGACACCCACGGTACTTGAGTCTGGGGGTAACAGGTGGCTACGTACACCGCCACTTTACCAGCTGGACCAGATGCATTGCTGCAACGGCGGTCCGGAATGGTAGGTGAAGAGTACGCAGTGAATCCCTTAATGCGTGGCATTGAGTTGGTCTCCTGCAAGAGCAGAGCCCACGCTTGAAGTGTGCCCATGCGGAGACGAGACTGCAGCTCACCTACCTTGGTTGCGAGACCTCTGCAGTTCCACTGGAGTACACACTTGTGTCGTAGCGGGCTTGGGGAAGCATTCGCACCTTGAGGGGCCACTGAAGACATCATGGACGTAGGTGCGCCACGAGAACCGTCGCCAGATGTTGCAGTTGCTCCGCTACGAAAGTGATAAGTTCTGTGGCCGTAAGGTTAGAAGAATCAGGATGTAATTGCCGAAGCGGCGCTGCAGTGGCGGGTGGAGGAGCAAGTGCATCATGGTGCTGTCCCCGTTGCGCAAAGGTCGCGCGACGTTGCACTGATGTGGCAGTTGTTGAAACAGGTGTTTCCTGGTGCTTCGCCCGTTGCGCTAAGGTTGCACGACGTTGTCGGATACGCTTCATTTCTGCTTCTAGCTCCGCCAAACGGTGGTCCAAAGCGGCAGCGCTATCCGCGCAATCCGTAGTTGAAGGCAATGGTTCCTTGCGGGTATTGCCTGGTGGTTGACGTCGCCGCTTCACCGCAGTAGCGTAGGTGTGGTCGCCGAGTGGTTGGCTCCCATTTGGCTCCGTAGATTCGTCACATTCCTGGTCTTCTGCTAATACTTCATACCTGTTCGACAGTGCTAACATAGTGCCAGTGTCTGCCGTAGCTTTGTTTTGGCGCGTTTCTCGGCGGTTTTCCCGCAGTTTCTCTGTTGCGCGGCACTTTGTTGGGCACTTCGCAGACATTCTGTCGTCGTCGTTGCTGCGACACAATGAGCAGCGATATTCTGGCGTTGTCGGCGCTTCCATGTCTGCGTCCTTTGGAGGAGTCGGACAAGATGCCTTCATATGTCCAGGACGTAAACACTGGTAGCAGAATATCGCGGACGGCCGGTACGGGCGAACCCGAAGGATAACCCCAAAGTAATAAAGGCAGGAAGGTGGTTTCGAAGGCCCACTTAAGGTGACGAGGCATGCACGGCTGCGTCCTAGGTATCGCACCGACCTTATGAGTGGGACAAGTGAGGTCCGCACTTAGAGCCGCTTGATCCTGCCCGACATCTACTCCACTGACGACGTGCCTTTTGAGGTCGGTTCCGGAGGTGAGGTAGGCTTGGACTGGGAGGGTAAATGTTTCTGTGACCGGTATCAATTGGAGGGTCTGCAGTTTGGCGGTGGGTTCCAGGGTAGGCACCCACATAGAGATCGTGTTGGTGGGGCGGTGGTAATTGTAGCCACTAAACCCTGCGGTGCCGAGACAACCATCAAGAGTGCGTTGCATGACTTGATTGGGCAGCTTGGACTTATCGTACGCGCAGCGTGGCTTGACAACCACCTCGTACAACCCTGCAGATGTCGATGTTAGGAGACCAGTTGATGGGAGAGTCGGACACTGGCGCTTGGCGCTGCAATTTTGTGAGGTCAGGTCGGATGCTGGTACCGACGGGCATTCCATCGCCCTCTTAGAAGGCCGCGTAGTTGCAGGAACCGTTGGGGTACCTCGTAGCTGGCCAGAATTCAATGAGACACAATCCATTGCTGGCGAGGACTCCGGGGCCACGCCCGGCGTCGATGAGTCATGGTCCATAGGCGAGCCATGTTCCGCCGGTGGAGGAGTCAACAAGGGCGGCGTAAGCCCACGTGCGCTCGCCGGTGTGCCAGAGCAGCCAGCTCGAGAAATGGTAGCGCGTGCAGCAGCGGCAGACATCGGGCGGCGTTCGCGGATCTTGAAGCGGCGAGTTAGGCCTAGCTGGCGAGCGACCGGCAAGGCATTCATTGCAGAAGGCGGTGGGCGCCGAAGCGCCCTCCGAGGTACCGGTTTCGAAGCCAGGAGCAGTCAGAACGTTGATGGTGTCCGTTCTCGTGCACAAGGAGTTGTATGGCCGCAGGAGAGTCGATGCAAACGGGAGCAGCACAGAGACACGCCCCCACCCGGCTTACGGTGCCGGGTGTGGACGTGTGGACGTGGACCAGCCTATCTACGCCCACTGCAGGGCAAAGGCCTCTCCCATTAATCTCCAATTACCCCGGTCCTGTGCTAACTGCGACCAATTTATTCCCGCAAACTTGACCTCATCTGCCCATCTAACTTTCTGCCGCGCCCTGCAACACTTGCCTTCTCTAGGGATCCACTCTGTTACCCTTAATGACCAACGGTTATCTTGCCTTCGCATTACATGCCCTGCCCACGTCCATTTCTCCTTATTATTAATATCGGGAAATATTAAGTAACCACAGTAAATTATTAGCAAGAAGTAATGAAATTCAGGCAAAGCCGACATCTACGGATGCCTGCATTTCTCGCATGCAGGTTAGGCTTCAGACTACCGAAAAATTCGTGCCACTCCCCCCTGCGAATGTAGATAGAAAGCAAAGCTCCAAACGGCACCCACAACGATTACCCATGAGACGTCACTTAAACTAACATGGCTCTACAAATAGTAAAACCAGAGAGCAGTGAAATGCACTTAACCACACTCTTCTTTACTTCAAATAGATGTGCTTTGCTATGGTTGAATCAATGCATGATGCATGAACGGTGGTTGGTTGAGTTGTATTGGTGTAGCACATAAGATAGAAACTCTTTTTTTATAAAATAAAAGCAAGCTCAAACCCGCTGTTACACGATGTCACTTCTCCATCTCGGCCGCCGCGGACGGAGGCGACGAGATCGGCGGCAGAGACGGAGGAGGAGGAGGAGGAGCAGGAGGAAGAGGAAGAAGAACAAGAAGCAGAAGAAGAAGAGGAGGAAGAAGAAGAAGAAGGAGCAGGAGGAGGTGGCGGGGGAGGGGAAATATTATTATTCCGATTTCTGAACGGTCCAGAGGGCGCCACAGGGGAGTGCTTCCTTCACTTGAGCCCATATGCAGTACGCGCCATCTGTGCTGTGTCCACCAGCTGAGGCTGGGTAGGCAGATAGGGTCTGCACACAGCCTCTCCCATTGCTCTTCTTGGTAGTTGACGGGAAGAGGGGAGGGTACTCAGGGCAAAAGTTGCATACCCTGATTATGTGGCGGAGTGTTCCTACTTCTGAGCAATATTTACATTCAGCGTCGCAGCGCTTTCGGGTGTTTTAAGTGAAGACGCCTTGGGTGTGGGAAGGAGCCGCATTGTACGAGCCGTAGGGTAGTTTGTTGTTCTCTTAAAAAGTCAGGGAAAGGCGAGGGTAAGGTCATAGCCTCCTTTATACTTTCTGTGCCTGCGACGTGCGCCGCCAGCGACCGTCGGCGGTCCGCTCGCCGACTGCCACCGGCCGCCGAGTGGCGGCGCTAGTCACGTAGGGCTGGCGCCGCGCCGCCGCTACCCCGCTGCCGCCGCCGATATCTGTTCCCGCACTAGCCACTCCGAGCGGGGTGGCGTGCTGCTCCCGCAACGAGTTATTTTCTTGGAGAATCGCACGTTGCTTCTCCTCCACGTGTAATGTTGAGTACCTGCACCCTTTAGTGCATGGTTCTTTCGTTTCGGACGCCGGATGGATGTGGAAGAAGTCCTGTCATCACCAGGAAGTCCCCATAGAATCTCTGTTCGGCACTTTGCGGAGGTCACTGCGTTCCAACGACCAGTTAGATGTTCGTTAGGCAGCTATCAGCGAACAGCAGCTGTCGCACATGTGATGTGCCACAGCTGCTGTTTGCTGACTACGGAGCCACTGTCCGATCAGCCACTCCAGCAATTAACACGGAACCAAGACAGAGGCGGACTGCTGTACCCTTCTGATAAGCTCGTCTATGTCTTGGACATGTCCTGCGCCTATTCATAGAAACTGCCCTGAAGGAGGAGCCGAAGCTGAAGAAGCCATTGAGGACACTTCAGGAAGCGGCTATACTTGCCATTGTTGATTCTGGCCTCCTCAGCTGCCCCCACAATGAACAGCTGCACCACAAGGAGCTGGCACAGCTGATCTGCCTGAAATTTATCAGGCCACTACTTGTGAACTATACCTGTGCAGCCACCGACAAAAATGACGTGTATAAATCATTTTCAAAAAAGCCTTTTTGCAGAAACTATGTAAAGCTTTAAAAAGCAGCCTTTATTTGTTGTCTCTTGTTCTTGAGAATAAAATGTTTCAGTGCTTTTTGGTTTCCACTGAATGAGTTAATTGCCTGGTCTTTCGCGCTCCTTAGCACGATGTCGCGGGTTCGATTCCCGGCCGCTTTTCTGATGGAGGCGAAAAGCAAAAAACGCCCGTGTGTACGAGATTTCGGCGCACGTTAAAGATCCCCAGGTGGTCAAAATTAATCCGGAGCCCTCCACTACAGCGCGCCTCATCGTGTCTCATTGCCTGCGTTGCGTCGGCGCGTTCAACCCTACAATCAATCAATCAGTTGCCTACTGGATTGCACCCCATTTCAACTTAACATGCTTTCCTGCCTGTTTCATTTGTTTCACTTAGCATGCCGCACGCTCGATAAAAAAAAAGACGCGAGTCACGACATCCATCACGGGCTTCTCCAACAAAAAAATGCGATGCTGTTTGTAACAGCAGGTTTATATGCACTTAAGCATTTTATTTTCCTTCTTTTATAGTACTTTTTTGGGTCTTGGTAATCGTAAGCCAACTCCGCACAGTGCCCACCATAGAGTACCCACCGCAGTCTGTGAAGGCTTCGTGCTGCTACGCATAATGTTGGTGTTCATTAAGTGTTCATGTGTACGCAAGTGTTCATTAAATATTACTCTTACGTTTGACACCACTTGAACCCTTGTACCTTGTACCTTGTACCACCTGTACCTCTTCCTGTATTTCCACCAGTAGAGATTTTGTTAGAAAGCACGCAACCTGCAAGCAAGAGAGCTCTATAACGGTGCGTTAACGGGTGCACGCGGCACTTTTGCGCGCTCGCCATCAGCGCGCCGACGGCTCCGTGGCGCCCCCACCAAAGTGAGCGGCCGCTCTCCGCAACTCGAGCGACGGAGCCCTCCTATTGTTCTCCCGGCGACGTCGCAGGCACAGAAAGTATAAAGGAGGCTATGGTAGGGTCTGTCTCTCAAGGCGATAATGCTGGGTTTTGTCCTTGAACGTGACAAGCGGTTGACTGCCTTCGTACAGCTCCATAGCCGGGGAGGTCAAAGCGCTGGCGTGTTGGTGGCCGTATTCGTTGCCCTCCATGGAAGCGTGAGCGGGCGTCAAGATGAGTTTAATTCACTCGGTTGGGGAGTGGTTTTTTAGCACACGCTGTGCAGCTCGGGACACCCACCCTGACAGGTAATACCGGTAGTATTGCTGGGAATCGGTGACGACCTTCGGAACCCCTGGTTGAGTGAGAGCCAAGGCGATGGCTGCCTCTTTTGCTGCCATAATGTCTTGGGTCTTGAGTGAGGCACACGCAAGGAGGTTGTTTCTGGAGGTAGCCACGATGATGGCGTATTGCTACCCTCGATGTTGGGAGGTGTCAGTATAGATAACTGCATGATCCCCGCTGAGGATGATGTTGACCGCTTGAGCCCGTGCTTGTCGGCGACCCTCGTCGTGTGAAGAGTTCATATTTCTAAGCAAAGGGAGCCAGTTTAGTTCTTGTCGCCAAGAGGCCGAGAGTACATCACGTGGTGTCATGTTCTGTGCTACCGAGCCAATCTGGTGACGATTGCGGGGACACACTGCAGGTCTGCTCAATTGTAGGTTGTGATTAGAAAAATGGCCTTCTATTAGCTCTTCCACCGTGTTGTGGGGTCCCATCCTAAGCAGCGTTTCCGTGGACGCACTCACGGGAAGACCAATGGCCTGCACAACCGCCTTTCTAATCATTACATCAAGAATCTTTATGTCCTCCTTGCCGAGAAGAAAACGGAAGGGTGACGTAAGTGATTCTCTAGAGGACAAAAGTTTCAATTAATCGAAAGGTATCGTCTTCCTTGAGGCCTCGCTTCTTGGTGGCAACTCGCCTGACCATGTGTATGATTTGATTGGTGCTGTGTTTGAGGTGCTGCAAGGATACGTCACTCTTGGTGTTTGCCTGGAAATGTAGTCCCAGGATCTTGATGCAGGGGTTTGGAATGGTGGCCTGGCCATCAAGCAGTATTTGAATGTCTTCCTTGGTGTGGCGTTTGGTGTGAGGCCGGAGGACAAGGATATCTGATTTTTTGGTGAACACTGGACGCCACAGGCTTTAGCACATTCACGTACTAGAAGTAAGATGCCATGCGTTTTGTTAGCTTCCTTTAATTTTTGCAGCCCCTTGCGCATGCGCAAGGCGCGTACACGGCCGCTACACGTGCCGTGGGCGAAGCGCAAAGCGGCGCAAGAGGTCGCGTGACGCTATCACGTGGCATTCAGCGAGAATGCAGGGGGTAAACCCGCAGATGTGCTTGGTGAGTGCACCACCTGCCTTCCCCGTCTCCGCGTGGGCTCGTACCTCAATCGGTAAGACAACGGGCTCTCGCTTTGTTACTGGATTAGTTCCAGGTTCGATTCCTGGTGGTGCAAGTAACTTCTTTTGTTTGTTCGCGGGAGTTTTCTGTTGACACCAACGGTCGCGAAAGAACCCTTGGGGGTAGATGTAAAAAGCTTTGCTTTAAAAACAACTTAAAGGGTTGGTCAAATTCAGAACCGGCTTCACAGCGCCATGACAGCGAATTTACGGCTCTTGCCAGGCAGATCGATGACTCGGAAAACCGCTCGAGACGCAACAATCTTATTGTACGCGGAGTAGACGAAGAAGAGTCTGAGGACGAGACAGTACTCTTAAGAAAGGTAAATGATGAAATCTTTGGCAAAGTTCGTAGCTCAAAGTGTAGCTCTATTGAGAGAATTCACCCTCTAGAAAAGAAAATACCTGAAAGGGACCGACCGGTCACCTTGAAAGTAGTAGACTTCCGGGACAAAATCCAAATACTGAAAAAATACTGTGAACTCAAGGGGACACAGTTCAGTATCAGCGACGATTACTCTAAACTAGTTGTAATTGGAACACAACTATGGTTTTCATGAGCGAAAGAAAGGACAAAAGGAGCAAAAGCTAAATTATTATTCTATAAGCTAAAAGTAAACAACGTTCTTTACGGCTGGAATGAAGTCGCCGATGAACGGTTCCGTTATACTAGCTGAGGTCACGCCATCTCTGACTGACGCAAATGGCGACCAACACCATCTGTTAAGATTATTAATATAAATGCCCGAAGTTTGCAAAGTAAAGCTGATGCAGTTGAAGCCGCCATTCTGATTGATTGATTGATTGATTGATTGTGGGGTTTTAACGCGCCGACGCAACGCAGGCGGTGAGGCGCGCCGTAGTGGAGGGCTCCGGATTAATTTTGACCACCTGGGGATCTTTAACGTGCGCCGAAATCTCGAACACACGAGCGTTTTTGCTTTTCGCCTCCATCAGAAAAGCGGCCGCCAAGCCGCCATTCTGAAGCAGGATCCCGATGTAATGGTCGTAACAGAGACTTTGTTGCATACGGGTGTAGTAGATTCGGAAGTAATACTTCCAGGTTACATAATTGTTAGAAAAAACAGGCAAAGCACAGGGGTGGTGTTTTTTTCTCTTTGAAGACAACACTAGGTTTTCAGTGTTTGATGATAACAGTGACATAGAAATGTTGTGGATTAGGACCAGGTTCAGTGAGCGAACTGTGCAAATTTGGGGGGTATTTATAGAGCGTCGAATTTTTTCTAGACATAACCGCAAAGTTAAGAAATTTCATGGATTCAAATTTTTGCCTCCAAGATAACGCATTATTATTAGGGGACTTCAATCATCAGGATGTTGATTGGCTATCCCAGTCTCCTGAAGCGGAACAAGTGGCAAGTGCTGAGTAGCTATTAGAACTTGCGTTCTGTTGTGGGATAACGCAAATTGTCACTGATTTTACTACGGTAGGGACTACAAGGTCCTGTATCCTTGATTTGGTTTTTGTGTCACCAAGGCTGTTGCCGTTTCTCAGCGGTTGTGAAGTTGTAGAGGGCCTGTCCGACCACAGAATGGTAGTAACGCACCTAGCAATGTCCCAGGCACCTTGGCTAAACCCACATTTAGTACTGTAGTAAATTTTGTGGCTGCCAATGATGTGTCTATTTTGGACTGCCTTGATAGGTCCTTCGATGAATTTCTGGTCCTTTACAACACTGACGGTAGCACTGATAGGTTATGGCATTTCTTTTCGAATGTTGTTGCGAAGTCTGTAGACAGTTACGTACCCAGGATTACAAAACGCATCCGTAAAACCTATCCCTGGATTACCAGAAATATCATTCACGCAAAAAAAAACTAAAACGGAAAAAAAATTCTTGTGCGAAAAATCGTACCCCTGAAAAAACAGCTTGCATTACTTCAATGAGACAAGAACTCAAAAGTCTGATAAAGCAATGCAGGCAGAGGTTTTTCATTGTGATATTGACTAAATATTTGAAGAAAGCCCCTTCGAAGTTCTGGCGCTATATAACACCCCCGGCAAGCTCCCCGCAGCTATCTGAAATTACTGAACATGTTGATGATTTCCATTCCTTTTTTGCTTCCGTGTTTACTAACGACAATGATATGTTGGCCCAGTTTTCTACGTCACCATTGCAGCGGCCGGTTAAGGAGGATGTGTTAATTAGTGAAGAAAATGCCCTAAATCTCTCACTTAATATAAATACAAGAAAAAGCCCCGGCCCTGATGGTATACCAAACGAATTTTTGTACATATATGCTGAATGGGCATCTCGCTTCCTTACAAAAAATTCCCATACCATCTTTCCCATCAGCGTGGAAGCGAGCAAAAATTACCCAATTTACAAAAGTGGCTCTCTTTTGGACGAACCCAACTACCATCCTATCTCGTTTATCAGCACATACTCAAAGATACTCGAGCACATTATTAACAAACACCTGATGGCCCACCTTGATGCGCACAATTTATTATTCTCGAATCAGCATGGATTCCACCGAGGCTTATCCACAACAACACAGCTAATCGAATTTGTTCGCGATCTTTTCCAAACAATAAATTCGCGTGGTAAAACTGATGTGGCATATATGGATTTCGCAAAAGCATTCGATAAAGTTTCGCACTCAAAGCTACTGTTTAAAATTGACAGAACGTTTCAAATAATCTCTTTAGAAAATGGTTTGCGTCCTATATCAGCTGACGTCAACAGTTTGTTGAAATAAAAAACAAACATTCTAGGTCAGTTACAGTCAATTCCGGACTTCCCCAGGTTAGTGTACTGGGTCGTTTTTTATTTTTATTGTTTATAAATTACCTACCAAATCGCGTCACGGTTCCGATAAGGTTTTTTGCGGACGACTGCGTTGTTTATAGCAGAATCGAGACTGAACACGATCAAGTTATTTTAACAACAACCTTAAAAAAAATAAAGGATTGATGCAAACATTGCCAAATGACTTTTAACGGAGAATAGCAGTCTTCATGTTTTCACAAAAGCAGTCTTCAAAAGTAGTCTTCACCAGGAAGAAAGCACCTGTACAATATATGAAGCATGTAGAGAACTATAAATATCTTGGGATATGCTTTACGCCCGACCTCTGGTTGAACACCCATATTGATTATGTGCGCTCCAAGGCTATCGAGGCATTGTATAGCCTTAGACGTAACCTTTATAGCGCACCATCTGATATGAAGTGCCTAGCTTACAAAACCTAAGTCCCGCCTATTATCGAATATTATAAATCGTATGGGACCCTTAAACACAGTAAAACTGCAATAAAATAGCCACAACACAGCGACTTAGTGCGACATTTATTTTTAATAAATATCACCGGAATCATTCACCTACTGAGCTTTGTAAAACAGTGGGCCTTGATAGTATGAAAACTAGGTCGAGGATTGAACGTCCGAAATTCCTTTTCCAGTTAATTTATAATCAATTTAAACGAAACTATTGAGAGTTTTCCCGGGTTAACACACAAGGAACACTCGAGGCATCAACATAGTATGTACATACCACCCCAAGCACCACGTAACGACTGCTTTAAGTTCAGTTACTTTCTACGTGATATCGAAGATTGGAATATGTTGCCGGAATCTATACTAGGTTGTTCTTCATATACGTCATTTGAACAGAATCTAAAATTGCAATTTCCTGAATGCAAATGACAAATGCCTTTCGCTTAGCTGTTTTGTTTTGTGCGTGTGTGTTTTTTGTTGGTCGTATGATACTGCAATACTTGTTTTTAAGTCCAAATTTCCAGGGCAGTGCAAGAGTGCCACCTCAAATGCATCATGTACTGTGTTCTGCTCATGTGCATTGCATTGCATCTCTGTTCCATTTTTGCTGTCATGTATAACTTCGAGCTCCTCCTCGCAATAATACTGAGAAATTTTTTAGGACGTGACATGTACCTGTACTTTTTGGTATTTTTTGGTACTTTTAAAAGATGGAATGAAACTTGGAACATGGTAGGGACGATGATTGTTGCCGCATATATATATATATATATATATATATATATATATATATATATATATATATATATATATATATATATATATATATATATATATATATATATATACACAAAGTAGAAGTACGCTCTTCGGAGACTTTATTTCCAACGTTTCGACCTGAGACAGGTCTTCCTGAGGAAGACCTGTCTCAGGTCGAAACGTTGGAAATAAAGTCTCCGAAGAGCGTACTTCTACTTTGTGCGTATTCCTGCAGCAACTAAGGACTCCACTTCACGACTATATATCTATATATATATATATAGCAGAACAGAGAGATACGGGACGAGGGACTCGGTAAAGATACATATCAAGGTTGCAGTCGTCATTGCCAGTGCTATTCGGCTTTTTTCGAAATATTTTAATAGGGCCGAATGACGTGTGCTTGTCACGTTTCTTTGATTCATTGATAAATAAGCGAAAATATAAGTCGAGAAAAAATCCGCCGTTTTTCCCGCTCCCGGAAAAACGGCGGATTTTACTGCTCTCCCTATGGAGGATGATGGTAGCTGGGGACCCATTGTATATATCCTCTAGTATTCTTACATAATGCTCATCTACACCCTGGTTCCGTAATGCCTGAATGACCGCTGAGGTTTCGACCGAGTCAAATGCTAGCTCATAATCTATGAAGGATATATAGGGGTTCAGTATACTCAGCGCACTTCTCTATCATCTCATTGATCGTGTGAATATGGCCCATCGTTGAATAGCCTTTACGGAACCTTGCTTGATTTTTAGGTATACATATATATATATATATATATATATATATTGAGAGACAGAGCTCCGAGGTGCTGAAGGACCACTTTTAATTAGGCTCCCGAGCACAGGCCACCGAAAGACGGAACTGTCCGGGGATGATGATGGTTATACACAGATGACAGTGGCGATGGGTTTGGATGGGTAGAAGGAACAGAGGGATTGACCCGCCATGTTCCACACTGGATATAACAATGGTCATGTCGCTTCCACGCATAAATATCGCAACAGTACACCCCCAATGCCCACAATATATATATATATATATATATATATATATATATATATATATAATGTAACGTGGCGGCAGAGCATATGAGACGAACCATGAAGAAGGCGAAGAATCTATTTACATTATTTACAACATGGTGATCAGATGGCCAGCGCAGGTTGCGCCAGCCCCTTCTTCGTCGTCGTCATCGCTGGTCCTGTGTAATGGCGCTGCGTGGTATTGCCCACCACTATGCCTCGTGTCATTAGCCCCTTGTCGAGGGCGACTGTCCCGGTCGAAGCTGAGGCACGGTGAAGATGGTGATGCGGATGAGGAATGGGAGAAAATACACGAGAAAGAATTGCTTGCAGCCACAGATGAAGGGGATGGGTTTGGTGAACACCGGCCCGTAGCAACGATGTTCGCACCAGACCGGTATTCTGGAGGTCGTGGGTTCGGATCCCACCCGGCGGGCATTTTTTCACCACTTTCTTTTCGACTCAAAAAATTCTTCATCTCTTCTATGACTCACCACAACCTCCCCTTTGCTTTCCGAGGTTTTCTTGACTGCCAACCCTTATTTTCTGTCTTATTTCACGGAGCCCCTCATTTCCCATTTTCTGATTCGCTATATATATATAGTCGTGAAGTGGAGTCCTTAGTTGCTGCAGGAATACGCACAAAGTAGAAGTACGCTCTTCGGAGACTTTATTTCCAACGTTTCGACGTGAGACAGGTCTTCCTCAGGAATGAAAGCTTTGGGTAAAATCGTCTTTACCGATTTTACGATTTTACCGAAACGATTTTACCCAAAGCTTTCATTCCTGAGGAAGACCTGTCTCAGGTCGAAACGTTGGAAATAAAGTCTCCGAAGAGCGTACTTCTACTTTGTATATATATATATATATATATATATATATATATATATATATATATATATATATATATATATAGACAGAAAATAAGGGTTGGCAGTCAAGAAAACCTCGGAAAGCAAAGGGGAGGTTGTGGTGGGTCATAGAAAGAGGTGAAGAATTTTTTGAGTCGAAAAGAAAGTGGTGCCCACCCGGCGGGCATTTTTTCCCCACTTTTTTTTCGACTCAAAAAATTCTTCACCTCTTTCTATGACCCACCACAACCTCCCCTTTGCTTTCCGAGGTTTTCTTGACTGCCAACCCTTATTTTCTGTCTATATATATATATATATATATATATATATATATATATATATATATATGTATATATATATACTCTGTCTCTACTGTTTCTACTAATAATATTTTTTGTGCTCTGTGTGAGTTTTTATCTTTCCAGACTATATATATATATATATATATATGTGTGTGTGTGTGTGTGTGTGTGTGTGTGTGCGTGTGCGTGCGTGCGCGCGGTAGAAGACACTTCTAGAGGATCCAGAAGGAATACTTGCAAAAATTGCTGACTGACGACTAAACACAAAAACACTGTTCTACTAACGTTTTTAATGGTGGGCCAGGCTGGTCCACCACACCAGTCGAAGACTATGGGCACATACGACTAATACTAGCAAAGGCTAAGGACACACACACTGCTGGTTAGAGTCACTGATGTTTTATTATAGCTTGGCTGCGCCAGTTTCAGCGCAGGATCACGTCGGCGGCACAGGTGGCGCCGAGAAGCCCGCGTCATTTTGCAATGGCAAGGGGGAGGTAGACGCCGCTCGTGGTAAACAGTATACGCGACCCGGGAACGAGGCGGCGGGGGAGAGGATGAGCATAATGTGGGGCTGTAATCGTACTCCCTCCGCAGGCGACCATACCTCACTGCGCCGCGCAAAATGTAGGAAAGCCAGCTTACAAACTCCAATCTTATATAAACCTCCTTAATTAAAGTCGGATTCACCTCTAAACTCAAATTCATTTCGGGTGAGACATTTTTTAGGGCGGTGTAAGAAAAATATGAAGGCCTTACGAGCTATTTGTTTATGAATTTGACTATACGCTGAACACACGCCGCTGGATAAACCGAGGCACGCACGAGACGGATCCACTACCTACCGATGAGCAATGTAGGTCGCCAGCAGGAGTAAATCGTAATTCCCACTTTATGGCGAACCAAGTCCCCGAGTTTTCGTTCCACACGGGCACGGAAAATGGTTGGATTGGGTACATACAGCTTTGCTGCAAAAATTTGGGATCTGACTACACCATCCACTCGCAGCATCTAACGTTACAACGCCACTCATATGGTAAGGTCGAGGTCGATGTCGGAACCTTTAGGTGCATCACCTCTGACGCGTGGTTGTGGTGCAATGAAATTGACGATGTGCTAAGCTTTCACCCTATTCATTGGAGTTTTTTGGATCCCGACTGGCGTAACCCAAACCGCATTTAGTTCAAGCACAGAGTCACGGCTCTCGCTCGGCTGACCACTGTGTAAGTGTTCTCCCGAATAATGTGTAGCACTGCAGTGGCTGTCACTACACTGTTTTGTAGCACTTTGAAAGCTCTGCTGAGCAGGAGGACGCGGGTTCGATTCCCGGAAGCGGCGGCCGCTTTTCTGATGGATGCGAAAAGCAAAAATGCCTGTGTGTACAAGGTTTCACGCACGTTAAAGATCCCCAGGTGGTTGAAATTAATCTGGAGCCCTTCACTACGGCGCGCCTCATCGCCACATTGCGCCGGCGCGTTAAACCCTACAATAAATCAAATCAATCAAGCAAAGGTATGAAGCATGCAGCGGTAGGGACTCTGCGCAACGCCAGGTGCTGCTCTCATCGCACTTGATTCCATCACTAAATTTGACAAGCTTGTGCATATTGCTGTCATTTAAGACCAACTAGTAGGCATTAATGTTGGCGTTTTAGACCTATATTGGTATAGTGCTGTGATTTACTTTATTTTTTTAACTTTCTGCAAAGGCATCAATGTACTATCATGATACATTGAAAGACGAACAAGGGAGTGCGTGGCTTTCAGTACATGCCGCGCATCGTGGCGACGGGCAGCGTATACACCATTTTCCATAAGCATCCGGGAAAGGAGGAAAATACTCTCAAACCAGTTCTCTCGGCGGCCGACCAGCGTTGCCTGAGCGCGCTGGGCTGCTAACATCGCTCGGCGCGGTGTGCTCCGCTGCGTAGTTCATGAGTATTTCGCACCGTGTGCTTAGTTTTTGCGGAACTTTCAACTGTTTTAGCCAATGCTGCGATGCCGTTCAAGGCGCAAACGTCGCTTGGTCAGCACTGCGCGGTCGTGGGTTATTGAACAACCAGAGAAAGCGAGAAACAGTCGCTGACAGCACGCATGTGCACGACACTGCCTGGAGAAAATGCAGTGCGGTTGCGGCGTGTTTTTGCGGCATCGCTTCCCAACGCACACTGAGTTGAGATATCGGTGGATTCCGTTGATAAATCGCATTCCGTTGATAAATCGCAACGACTTTGTACCAACGACCAACTCAAATGTTTGTTGGGTGCACTTGGACGGCAAGCAGACGGAGCAAAATCCATTTATCACACGCAAAGCTGCGACAGGGAACGGAACCCCTGAAATGTTAGAAGCAACTTTATCCTTTACAATACAGCATTGATTGGTTGGTTCGTTGATTGATTGATTCATTCATTCATTATGGTGTTTAACGCGCCGACGCTTCATGGGTGATGAGGCGCGCCGTAGTGGAGGTCTTCGGGTTAATTTTGACCACTTAGGGATCTTTCACGAGCGCCGATACAATACAACATTACAATAACTTCTGGTTACTTGTAGTCAATTTAAAATACCATATATTGTTTGGTAATTACAACCGATTGGCATTAAACAATCCCCTTTTCATCTAATCTAACGTTTAAAATCACGGCGTTTTGTTTACTTTTTTTAAGGCCAACGCATTGCACTGCCAAACGATATGAAAGGATAACTTTCCCCATCGCACACTGCTGGTCGATAGCAGGATAAGCAGGCAGCCAAATGTGGAAACGCAGCTCGAGATACGCGTGAACGCTGCATTTGGAAAATAGCTGAACCTGTTCACAACGCGGTGAAAGGAAAAGCTTCCAATCCTTTTGCGTTGCCACGGAATCTAAAGTATTACAGTTACAAAATAGTTACTGCTGGTCGCGTAAAGCATTTGTGGTGCAAGCAGCGGTTTCACAAAGGTGGGCTCCGAGCGACAGGCCACATGCGCTGCGCAGAGTTAGGTCAATCATGATCACGATCATGATCAACCAATATTAACTCGCCCGAACGTCAACCCTTTTGCTCAACCTTCGAATAGTAATTTGACTGGTTGTGCGGTCGTGTTATTATTCCGCCCAGGTAATTTCGTTTCGTCAGTAACCATCATAAGTCTAGTTAAGAAAGATTATATTGCATTGCAATGTCAACAGCGTAGCAATCGCCTCGTCGAAAGTCCATCGCGAGCACGGATCACCGTGACCCACATATGCTGTGCGCGCTCCGCATTCGACGTCCGCGCATCCGTAAACATGACTAATCGGTGAACATAACAAGCACGGTGGCATTGAAAACACGTATTTACTCCCCGATATCGATTTCTATGTCAGTCGGTGCCATACCGGTACGTTTGCATCGCGGAACTGCGGAGCACCACCGGCACCACCACCCCACTGCTACTGCTGCTCGCAACAGCCGGGGTCGGAATTTCCCGCTCTGGCAGCAAATTAGGACCTAAAATCCGTCAGCAGATGATGAAAACAAAACAGAACACACACACACAAGCACTGCAACCGCTAACTTAACGCCAAACCACTACGGTTCACTCGGTAATGCACGGATACCGAGCAGACGCACGCAAAGAACGGCGCACTTAACAGCCCAGCGCGGAGGTTTCGGCGGTCGCTTCATAGACGGCGCTAGCGTCTGGTCAGAAAAAGCAAATGGCGGCGCCCACCTCTAGCAAGGAAAATGGTGTATACGCAGAAAGAACAAGTTACCAGAGTTCCTGACCAACCTTGGCATGGAAAGACCATCGTCTTTCCGTTGTCTGTTGACCGCTCGGCGGGAAATAAAAAAAATACAGGAATATAGCCCCGTGCGCCATTTTCACTCAGCGCAGCGACGAAGTTAGATAACGCTGGCGTGAGCGGCCGCCGAACACGGCGGGAAGACAAACCGAAATTGCCGTATTCCCAATGATGGTCTTTCCATTCAAAGGTTGAGCATGAACTCTCGTAACTTGTTTGTACTGCGCATTCGCGGCTCGTCACCAGGATGGGGCATGTACTGAAAAGTATCATGATACATTGCAATGTATTAATGTGTCAAAGTTCGATGTATCACGATAGTGCCTATAGGCACTATCGTGATAGGTGGTATCACGATAGATACTATTGTTGGAGAAAAGAGCCACGCTATAGCGCGTCCATTTTTTCCCAAGAGGAAATTACAAGACAAATTTTACTCCTTTCATTGAGGAAGCAGTGCATGCAAACGGGCTGTCAATGGCTCAGTCTCCTTAAAAACACGCACGGCTTTTCCAGTGTCTCAAATACGTCTTTCTTCATTCGACTGTTTTCTGGTTGATGAAATGATTTCCTGAGAAAAAACAACCAAGCATAAATATCTCCTGAGGATACGCTTAGATACGCCAGCCCAGCCATGCGCGCTTCCCTACGTCATCACAAGAGCGTGTGATGAAAAGTTACTTCTAGGACCGGAGCTGATGACTGACGCTTAATGAAGCGTGCAACCATCAGAGCGTAAAGCGTGCAGCGTCGAATGGGAGAAGTTTTTCGCGCTTTGTCTCAATATGATCCCAGCGCATGTTGTTCCGAATGATTTGGGGTAGCGTGCTCCAGTTTATTATTTTTTCGTAAGCGTTCATGCAGTTTGTATATAAAATAAACACACTTTATGACAAAAGTGGGGGGGCGGCTTTTTATGATTGGTACGTGTGCTCAATTGCGTAGATTATTCGCACTCGCAAGCCGGAAGAACTTTGAGTAGATTAATTTAAGCGGCATTCGGTGCATGCGTTCCAATTTTTGAAATGCCCTCCAGAGCGGAAGCGATTTTTAGCAATGAATTTTGTTTGGCTGTACCCGATCTATATTAAAAGTTTATGTGTTTGAGTGGGATAATATGTAGCATACATTTGAATAAAATAGGAAACTGTGTTTTGTTCTGGTGATTTAACAACGTCCCCAATGTGTCCGTAGCGACAATCATGACCGTTCGACTCTAACTGCTTTACTGTGGTTAAAGGACACATACCCGCTGTGTTTTATGTGCAATTTTATTAAATGTATGAAGTACAGACAGCATAATACAGATCTGGCATGGTTTGTGGAATTTTTCTTCACGTAATTCTTGCATCAGCAAATAATGTAGGGTGTAGCTAAAAAGTTCTTTAGGAGCAGATGCGCTGGGTCGCGTGCCGCCAACAGAAAAATAGGCCCTAGGCCCATAGCCGCAGATGACACAGGTACACACGGAAACTAAACCAGCACATATTTATACGTCCATTGGAAGACATATCCGAAGGGACATCACATCTTAAGACAAAAACCACATCCCGTTCCCGTGTGGCAGCAGCCCGCAGGGTGATAAATTTTGAGAAAGCTGAGAACCCACAAACCACGTTGTTCAGCGCACCGACAACAAAATAGCATTGCGAGGTAGAGTTCAGCACGCTAACGCTGTGCGTGAAGAGGCAATCAGAGGTCCTGAACCACTGCTTTACAAAAAGTTCCGAATGCTCCGAATAAGCCTCCAAAATGGATGTGCAGTAATTCCCTTCCTGTCACACTGCAGGAAAATTACATAAAAAAAAGTTTGAAGGCTCATATCCCGAAAACTGTTGTTGTTGCAGCAAACACCGCACGTAGTTCACTACAGACACTCCGCCGCAAGGTCCAAAACAAAAGTCAAATATCAGGACATCGAAGCCTTAAATATTCCATGCAATGCCCTCGATGGGGACACTAACATCTAACACGATCACCCTGCCGTAAAACCGCTCTTCGTGATGCTGTTCAATCTTCTATCTCGGAGAGTACGCATTTACACCCGTACAGGGTTATCGCACGGACAGGCACAACTCAGCAATACTGGGCGCCACTAACCTACACTCACAGAGAAAAGTATACTTTTCCTCACGCACTCACTCACACTCACGCTCACCAGTAGCCCTCACCACTCGCACTCCTTCGGACTCCCGTTCACCATGCGCCCCCCACCACTCACACCAACTCGCGCTTTCGCTCAGCACTCGCCATCCCCACTCGCACTCACTCACGCTCACCATTCGCCGTCACCACTCGCACTCACTCGCACTCGCGCTCACCACTCCTCGCCTCCACTCGCACCCGAGTGCGTGCACCAGGCCCTCCATGAGTCATGAAACCGAACAGTATTACTGCATTACGGCGTCCAAACCCCATTCCAATAATATTCCTAAACCAACACGCCACCAGAGAATTAATTCTACGGTGTCCCATAGCAGGAGCTCAGTGCCAACATATTTCTGAAGGTAAAAGCAATACCTAAGCCCAATAGTGGCGCTCACCGCGGTAAGCCCCGCAAATGGCGCGAGAAACGCTCGCACTCACTCGCACTCACACTCGCCAGTACAAAACGATAGCGAGGCTCACTGACCACGCACTCATGAGTCGTGCGTGGGGGGTGTGTGTGAGGGCACTAGTGAGTAAGCCTGCCGACCTATGCGGACAGGCCCCATCGCTTCAGGTGCCTCAGTGGAATAATGTAAAGTTCCCCGAACTACGTCTAAGCAAAAGCGATGCTTTAGTTCGTCTCCCTTAGGAAATCAACCTGAATAAACAACGATCCCTGCCCAGCTTTGATGTCCTCAAAAGACGACAATTACACTGTTCGTCGAAACGTTACCCACACTCCGCGATCAGCAGCGTCACCGCCGCGCCATTGCTCACCGGCCCACCAGCAGCGTTCAAGAATTGGCTACCGGCGAATGATCTTTATCTGTCAAGCTTGGCATGTGGTATCATGAAGTCGCCTCCACAGACTTACACAAGGGACAAGTTTCAGTGCTTTCTGTTTAAGTCAAGTCAAGTCAATGTTTATTTCCACATACCAACGGTATGCTGAGGGGCACAGACAAAAAGCCTTTTTCTTTTCTTTTTTTTCTTTTTTTAGGGCTTGACAAAAGCCTGTGCCCCGTATACAGTTACAGCAGCGTTGTAGGAAATACATGTGTCCTAAAATTATATAAACCAAAAACAAAGCACAGCATCACGATTATAATGTCACATACAAAGACATGTACAATAGGTGTGGTAAATACATGTGCCACAAAATTAAACCAGCGTAAAGGATGAAGAACAACATCAAAATCACGTCACGATACAAAAGCCAAGGAGTGCCAAGGTAACAGCAAATATAAGAGTACATTGTTAAATCGGGGATGAATTTAGTATAACAGATAAATTAAATTAGGCATTTGTTTTCCGTAGTCTGTTCGTATATATGGGATTTTCCAAATATCTCCACAGCGTGTGTCATAAGTGCTTACACGAACTATTAGTGCACAAACTTCTCTCAAGAATGAATATCATTCTTTCTAATGCTTTATTGTAGCGCGCACGTAATAATGAATCATATAAATTTTGCACCGGGAGCAGTTTAAGGTTGTGAAAAGTTGGCCCAGTATGTGCGTCGTAACGAATATTTACAAGAGCTCTAACATCTTTTTCTTTTGAAGGACGTGAATTTTATTTATATTTGTCGTTGTCGTAGTACCCCATACAAGAAAAAATGGCTTAACGTAGACAGAAAAAGTGGATTATAGATCAAAAGTTTTACATTTTGGGGTAGGACACTACGCAAGCGGGACAATACACCAACCGTATACGGGCAAGCCTACGCCACATACTTTCAACATGCGGATTCCATGACAGGCATTCATTAAAAATTATAGCTAGATTTTCACCGTTGAAACTAGTTCGATGTTACATGTACCAAGGGTTAAGGATAATGACAGAGCAACTTTTTTATTTCTGGGGCGAAAAAGGACTGCTTTAGTATTAGACACGTTTATGCCTGGAGAATTTGTTAAGCTCCATAAATTCAATAATGCTAGTACATTGTTTAGCTTTGTTTCAAGTTCCGTTATTGTGTTCTCAGAAAAATAAAGACTGGTATCATCAGCGTACACAACAAAACGACAGCCTTCATCAATATATGCGATATCATTGACAGAGATATTAAATAATAACGGTCCAAGAATACTTACTTGTGGTATTCCCCCCCACCCCCCATAATGAAAGACACGTTGATTTAGAACCATCTATTATTACTTGCTGCTTGCGGTCATTCAAATAGCTGTTTAAAAGCTGCAGAAATTGTGAACGAAAACCATAATGTTCTAGTTTTTCGGCAAGGGTTCTATGATTTATTCTGTCGAATGCTTTTGAATACTCCACGAAAATTCCAAGCATTTAAGATTCTTGTTCGAAATAATTCAGAATTATTTCCTTTTGGAACAATAAAGCGCTTTCAGTAGAACGATTTTTTCTAAACCCAAACTGGTAAGGTGTCATAATGGTATGTATGGTCATGAAGGCTGTCATTCGTTTGTGTATCAATTTTTCAACGACTTTCTAAAATATTGGCAATATAGATATTGGTCTATAATTTGACATTATGTTTCCATCGCTACCGTTGAAAATTACGAATACTCTTGCTAATTGGAGTCTTTTGGGGAATTTTCCCTGAGAAAATATTTGATTTATTGTGTATTCAAAAACACCAGCTGTAGTGTCAATAGTGTTTTTAATTGGTTTAATTTGCAAGCCTTCTATGTCGCAGCTGATGCTGTTTTTTAAAGAGAGCATTGTTTCTCGAATTTCTACAGCTGTGGATGGATATAAAAATGCACTTTCTCGTAACCTAGGCCTAAAATTAAGAAAGCGTGTACAATTTCGGTCGTGGTTGCAATTTGTAATGGACACAAAATAGTCAATAAATGTATTAGCAAGTTTTTCGCCGGCTAGTGTTTCATTTCATAGTGTATCTAGACAAAATCATGTTTCATTTTGTCTCGACACTGTAACTACCAGCAAATTACAATTGGGAAATACAATGCGGCGCATTCGAAATTTCAGCCAGTGTATTGTGTCTGCCTCCTTTAGAAACCCTATCAACCAGTTGGAGGCATTTAAAGACATGAAGCTATGAATGGTTAACGCAGCCATTTCAGGGATCGGACTGCAGATAACAGTGAACCCGAAAAACAAGTTACAAGTCGTAAAACTACCCCCCACAAAATAGTCCCTGACTATGGGACCTCCTTCTGTATACAAAAAATTCCCCCGCATTTCCCCGAGGGGGAGAATGTGAAAGTGCGAATGCACGGTTGTCGGCCCGCTTGCGGCGCTTGCGCTCGGCCCCCGCAGCCCACCGCCTCGCCGTCTTCTCTTCCATCTCTTCCATCGGGTTTGTAGTATCACGTGTACACCACGCAGTTATCAAGCCGCTATAACGCCGCTGAGTCGCCAACGCACGCCGCTGACGACGTAGTTTGAATGCGTTAAAGATATAAGGCGCGTTACTCACACTGATATCAGCCTGGCGTCCGTAGCTTAGTCGGTAGCGCGTCGCGCTGCGGCCGCAAAGTCCTCGGATCGAAACCTGGCGCCGGATGCTGTTTCTTTTTTAAATATAGAGGAGCACTGCGGACGCCGCCGACGCCGCCGCCGACGCCGCCGCC
Organism: Haemaphysalis longicornis; assembly: GCF_048455015.1. Classification (NCBI taxonomy): domain Eukaryota; kingdom Metazoa; phylum Arthropoda; class Arachnida; order Ixodida; family Ixodidae; genus Haemaphysalis; species Haemaphysalis longicornis. The sequence goes on along the minus strand of NW_027526203.1, from coordinate 123,862,776 downwards.
GGCGGTGGATGGTTTGGGGTCGCTTATAAAGTGCATTCGCACTTAAAAATGTTCTAATCTATCCATTGCCTAATAAAATCCTTTTCTGATTCTGAAAAGAAGGAGATACAACGCTTTCAGTGACATTGCGGTATCAGTTTTTACTCTTGGCAGGACGGAAGGTTGCACCCCGTTTTCGCACGTATTCGGTTTCCCGGCCTCATGCGTTCGACGTCACTTAATGACGTGTGCATGATGGGTGCTGATTTATCTCGTGGGGCAAGAACCTTTCCGTCTGTCATCCAAACGAATTTCCATCCGATAGCCTTCTTTCGTGCTACAGCTACGCCCAGCAACCGCTTGCTTTTCGCAGTGAGGTGTTCAGTTATGTAATCAGCTTTGCTTGGGCCGCGAAACCAAGGCAATCCGTGGTTAGCCGGGCCTTTCGTGCTTTCGCCAAAAACGACATTTCGCTTGGAGCGACGAGTGAATCGAACAATCACGTTTTTTTCAACGGAGTTCGGAATTTTCACCTTGTGGCGCACATCGATGTCTTTTGCGTCAAGTGTTTTGCCCAGTTTGTTCCCGATTTCCTTTATGACTGTTGTTTCGTCCCAGTCATTCGGAAGCCCCTTTATTTCGAGGTTATATAGTCTTCGGTACTGCTTCAGTTCATCTACACGTTGGTGGAGCTGCTGGCTTTTGATCTCAAGTACCCGATTTTTTCCACAAGCTTTTTCATGTCAAGCCTCATGTCTTTCATGTCTTTCATGATTTCCGACACGTTATCAACTGCGTCAGAGGAAAACTACACACTATCCTTTATGGTGCGAACTTCCAGCCTAAACTCCCTCCGAAATCATGAAGTTGTTTCTTGACCACCTCCGAAATATTTGACATTTCGACACAGTGTAGTTAACAAAACAACCCGGAGTGTTCGGCAGCAGTTCAACAGGATAAGCCAAAAACTACTAAAAAACGGTGCTCACCTGCGAGTATGCAAGATACGCAGGTTAGGTTGGCGTGTTCCTGGTGCACCGCTGCCGAACTGAGTCGAGCGCTGGCCTGTCCTTCGCTTTTATCCGCCGGTGGTGATAAGAGCATGCGCAGTCGTCTCCTTCCTTGCTCAAAGCGCCTCGATGTCGGTAGCCATCGTTGTTGGTCGCCAACAGCACTTTCGATGCTCCAAACTCAGGCACAGCAGGGGCTCAACTGGCAATAAGGTGCACCGTTGGCGGTGCACTGCCGAACATTCGACAATTGGTGACGCCTGTTACTTGACCACGTGGAAAACGGTAAGGAGGAACTAAATACAAGCACTCCACCATTTCGTCAACAGCGCTCTGCTGATGGCTGCTGACGCTCATGCTCGGCGCCATAAGCGGAGCTACGCAGATCAATCTTAACGGGAAGAAAGCTTGTGGAAGTGGCCGAGTGGATGAGCCTTGCATTACTCAGCGGCAGCGCTCCCTGCGGCATCGTAGTGCATTGAGCGCAGGAGTCAATCTCAGAACTTACACTAGACGTCACATAGAAAAATCGGGTTGTCCTGGTCTGTAGGGCGAACTCTCATTGAGAGTTATCATTACCGCGCAGTTCAGTACTCTGAGGAACAGCGAAATCAGTCAAGCGCTAACCGCCTGGGGCAAGTTACGTGACACTTTATAACCACTCGTGGATTGCCGGCTTGTAGAGGCGAAAACTTTAAATCTACTAAAAGCAGTAAGCTTCACCCTTACCATGCAGTTCCCGGTCTTGCTTACCTCGGCCTCCAGGCGGGCAGTCTCCACGCTCAGCGACGCCTGCAGTCTGCTCCACAGATCCTGTAAGGGCACTGAGCACAACAAACTCCGTGCTAAGCTGCAACAGTATTCGAGGGACCTCGAAACGACCTCTTTCATGAAACATCAGTGAGCATGAACGCATCCACTCATCGACACTCCCGCTCAGTTTGAAAAAATTGTTGATTCCTCTGTCACAGGAATCGGTAAAACACGAAAGTGAAATGTGCAGCGAAATCTGCAGCTGAGCATGTTTTGCGGGTAGGCGGCTGTCTTGTGGGTGGGCTTGGCGAGTCACGTCCTGCTGGCGGGTTGCTTCGGCAAAGGTGTACTAGCACCATTTCCGTGACCGATATGACGTCAGTGAAATGTTGGTGTATCCCGAGATAAAACACTTTCGTGCTAAAATATAAAACCGCAAAACGAACCCCATGAATAACGTGCTCTTTGGTTCTAAAGGTTGCTTCCCCGCAAGAAGACCTTGCGTGCAGGGGTGCACCCTTTACAAGCGGCTTGCTTCGTTGTATTGGCGTCATTTCCGGAACGGATATGGCGTCACTCAAATTTCTGAGATTAACAGCGCGAAAGAACGGGGCAACAGAGGAGTAGACTAACAGAGCGCTGTGTTAGTCTACTGCTCTGTTGTATGTACCAACTGGCCAGCCTACGATCCGTGTTTCAGTTAGTCACTCAAATGTTTGTGCATCCGAGAATAAAACACTTTCGTGTTAAGAAGAAAACGTGGTACTAACAAGTCCACCTAGTGACAACGACCGAGTACGATGCCAAAGCAGTGTTCCTCGGTTTTGTGCAGACACCATACCATGCAGGCGAAGTGAAAATGTGCAAATCAAATAACGAGGACATAGAAAAGTGGAGGCTAATACGGTCGTCGAAGTAGCCAGCACTGTGAACGCTCCTGCGTTTGTTGGAGTCAAGCCCTTACTACCAAATGACGACGTGGGCGACGGGGTTAGGGGCTCTTGCCAGTAAAAAAGAACAATTGCATAAATTTTGGCGTGAAATGAACCATACGATGAATGCAAGCGAAATGTGACGGTTAGGCAGCCCTATTTCTGTAGTTAGTCGTTTCCCCTAAGCTATAGAGTCCTTACTAATTTGAATAACTGCATTGAGTCGGCAATCCGCGGAAACTGGCGGATGCACTCTATCCCAAAGACAGACAAAGGGAAGTGCATTCAGGTTTCTTGTTTGGGAGATGCGCTTCCTATATTAATTTTAGAAGGTCTCCAGGCCAAGACGGAAGCTGATAGAGCCCCCTTCCCATCCCTAGAATTTATCAAAAGTTGCTTACATTTGAGTCTGAAGCGATGTGCCAACAGCAAGGACAGAGCCACCGTTGGATTCCTAATCTTGAAAAGTCCTCTACGGTGCTGGAACTCTTCCTTCAATCTGTCTGACCTCCTTAATAGCAAAAAAATTACAAACGCAATCACGCGCCACTTAAGTGGAAACCCGAGATTGACCACGCTTTCATGCCGGCGCAAAGATGTTTCAGACCACAAGTTTGGACTTCATATAACCCAAGAAATGGAGAGGATTTTTTTTATTTTTTTTTTAATTTTTTTTCTCCAGTGTGTTCAGTTCATTTATAATGCCACGTACATGCACTGTACTGATGTGCAACCGTGTAGCTGCGCTGAACCAAATAAATCAGGGGCTGTGGGCTGGTCAAGCTGCCTGTGAGCAGCTTTTTTCTCGCCGCCCTCCCATCTACTAGGTATGATGGCAAAATAAAATGATTTGATTTGATTTGATGATCTCTCACGAATCCGAAGTGATAAAACAAATAGGTTGCCCTTTATGCCCCGGTTAAAGGGGTACTGACAAAAAAATTTGAAGGCGAGATAACTTCGGAGATAGATTGGTGTGAACACACGTACATCATCTGCAAAATATCAGCGGCGAATACAGCCTAGAACTTATTTAAAATCAATTTTAAAGTGTGCGAAACGCAACCAAGCAGCCAGCAGAAGACCACGCGCAATCGACATCCCGTGGATATTGTGTATATAAAAATCATCCAAACACGTCACGAGTTTGCGTTTGCCGCTTCCGCATGCCGGCGTTTTTCGCCGGATCGGCCGGCTCGCCGCTCCTCTCGGAGGGCGGAGCTTCTGCTCTCGAGAGTTGAGAACGAACGACCCGATCGTTGGCGGCGGAGGCGCCGTGACTTCATCAGCTCATCGGGCAGCTGGCCGCGACCAAAGTTCTACAGCGATTCCAGGCACTCTATTGTTATTGCTTTTTATTTACATTGGACGCGAAAACGCGCCGGAGACACGAAAAGCCCACTGACTGAGCCGCACGGTCGCTGTGCAGGCAGGGGCCACGGCCGCGAAGTGGCCCAGGCCGGCGCAGGTAGCTCGAGTGATAGCTTGTTACCGCTGCACGAAATTGTCCCCAAGTCCAACCATGGCAGCTTATATGAGAAAGGAGTTAATGATGCGATGGCGGGTTACATTAAATAACGCACACACACACAGCTGGCTGGCGCCGCATCTTTTCAAAGTGCTACGAGTTGTGCCGCGCCTCCGCCAGATGGCGCCACGGGTCCCGCGACCGAGAGAAGACGCAGTGAAACATCCCCCTCGCGAGGGGCACGATCAAATGCAGAGCATTTCCGGGGGCGCACGACGTTAAGTAGTTTGCGTTACGTTAATGTTGTTGCACTTGTGGCAACTGCTGACGAGAGAGCGCTCGTCAGCAGTAATTTGAATGAGTCAACGATATAAGGCGCGTTCGTAGCGTCCCATTCTGTGTCGTCTTTGTGGCGCAGTGGGTAGAGCACCATGTACATTGCGTTCCACCAGCAGGGTCGAGGGATCGAAAGCGGGCGCCGGATAGTATTTTTTTTTATATAGTAGGGAGGGGTGCGGTGCGTACTACGGACGTCAACGCGAGTGACATCGTGAGTTACTGAAATGCTCTGCATTTAAAATTCTCATCTGCACCGCTTACGAGAGCGGCAATGGAATATCCGCCGCAGTGCTAAGCCGAACACATCTGTAGGCGGACCTGTAGGCAGGCCGGCCGGCTGCTCCCAGCGCGCGGCTTGCCACCCACTGTCTCGAGCGTCGCGCGTCGTTCTTTAGCCGCGGTAGCATTTGAACTCGCAGCGCCTGCGTCACGTCCACGGTCGCTTTTTAATTAAGTGGATCACGAGGTCAGTACGTGGGGGCATTCGCAGAAACTGCCGGCGATGCGGATTCGACAGTGCTACGGAAGCCACGGCAGCTCTGCTCTGTGATATCCCTTGGACGATCACGTGGTCAGCTTTGTTCACACAAAATCCATCGTTTCGCAGCAGCCGCTGAAACCGAAACTGCGATTGGCCTCTTTGAAAATGCCTCTAATTAAACAAGCGTCGCACGCTGAAGCAAATGAGGTTTCTACAGGTGATAAGTACGTCACTAGCTACTTATCGCAACAAAAAAAAACAAGATGCAAAATTTTTGTGTCAGTGCCCATTTAATGAACATGAAAAATTGATTACATAACGACTCAGCTCTTGAATGATAAGTGTTTGGGTGGACGACTAACGTATAAGTTGAAAAATACTATCGCTCACAACTAATCAAAGCAGTCATGGTAGTGTAGCATTTCAGATTTATCAAATTCTGGTTCTTTTAACCAAGCATGCATATGGGCTATGAGGCTTACCGCAGTGGAGCCCTGCGAAATGATTTGGACCGCCTGGGGATATATAATGCGCGCAGCAAGCTCGCCACACTGGTGTTTTGGTTTTTTACCTCCACAAGAAAAACAGCCGCCCCGGCCGGGCGAAGTGTCTTCTGCTTAGGCTGCTTGAGCTGTGGGTCCCGCGTGAAGCCTGCTTTTTTTCATGCCTTCATGGCCCACGTTCCCCAAGAGCCCCGACAGTATGCAGCGAACACGAAGTACCATATACTCTTATGAGGTTATTACTTGGGTGACAATACCAGATATCCAGGTGCAACAAGAAACCAATAATCGATGGATTGATATTATCGTTACAGTCATTCCTCACTTAGACATTAAACATTATTTCACTGAAGGTACAAACCTGCTTTGCGCGATGATGCGGTTGGTTGCCACGTAACATGCAGTTAAGTTTTCATGGGCGTCACTTAGGAAAGTTAGTCCAGCACGTACACCTGACCGCGTTCTCGACGCCCAAACTTCAATAACCACGTCAATAACACATACGTCAACAACCATGTCAATACGGTCCGAGATAATGTTTGCGATGATTTCCTAAGCAATACGCGAGATATGAACGGGCTACTACCTCTACCCCAAGGCCGCGGCTGCTTTACTCCATACCTTTACCGTTGCTGGCATAGTCCGAAACAACCATAAAATTGCACTTCTCTCTCCAAATCAACAACTTGCCGTCAACCTCTACACTAAGAACTGCCAATCTCTCCAGTTACAGCTTCCTTGCACTGCAACACCGCTTTTACCTCATTCCGGGCAGGCATTTCATCTACTTTGAAGAACCCCCACAAAAACAAAAGAAAAGTAGCCACGCGGGCCCCATAAACTACACTCTTAGTCAATTCCTGGTTATCCGACCCGCATGCAGGTGGGCTGCTGCGTCAATTTAAAGCCGCTTATAAAGCGGCGGTTCAGGCGGCCTCGAGCGCAAGCGGCCCGCCAAACACGCGGCCCACCGAACACGCGGCCCGGCGTTTAAGGGGCCCTCTTGAGGGCCGCCTAACCAGAGAGCTACCTAAACCCCGGGCCGTGTGTTCGGCGGGCCGCTGGCCATAATTTTTCTACGTGGCCCGTTATGCTAATCTATTCCCGCTTATGAAGCGGCCCCCAAATCATACCGCTCCTCAAATAAGCGGCCTCGTTGCTTTCCACCAAAATAAAGAAGAAAAGAAAAGCCACTCTGCCAGAATTCACTTCATCCGTTTTTTTTTTCGTTCGCATTGCCAGGCCAACGCCAGCACCCCGTGACGAATGCTCTAACACATGTTACATCATGCAAGACATATAAGCACATAGACGTAACCCTACTGAGACTCGAACCTGGGTCCACTACAACCCATCAAAAGGCGGATATCATAACCACTGCGCCACGACCCACGGGCTGCTGGGGAGTGCAAACATGGGCTTATAAGTACTCTACATGCTGTTGCGCGTCAAGCAGGAGTCTAAAATAACACATTCGGCGGCGAGTGGCTTTCTTTAGACCACCGTTTTTGAATCGCTCTACCAAAGAGGCATAATACTACGGTTTGCGGGAATTTAAGTACACCGGTACGAGCGGAAACCTTTTGTCATGCTGTGTGCCCGTTCCAACAGTATGATGCGCCGTGCGGAGATTTATTCCATCGATGCAAACAGAATTGATAACAGTTATTCTGCCTTGTGCCCCCTATGGGAATGCTTGCAAATAACTAGCAGGTAAGGCACACTGTCGTACCGAAAATAAGAGCTGCCTAGTCACGAGCGGCAAGAATACCAAGCATGAAATGGTGTACTGTATTTTTTCTGCTCGTCGTAGCTCTTCTAATAGTGTGGTTACATGCCTTGACCTTTGTTTTTGTAATAGGGGGGCGGTAGTAAATTACCCATCTGGTATTTGTAATTAACCAAAATTCCAATATTAAATCACTCACTCTACATAACATTGTGTCGCGACGCCTGCAGAATTGCTGCGTTGACGCCCAGGTAAAGAGCCGTCAGACGACCCTCTAGATACGGCGTTTTTTTTTTTTTTGATGGATCACGAGCACACAAAGAATATCTTAGCGTCTTCTCGCGCAGACCGGATAAGCGCTCGGCCGTGTAACTTAAAACGCCCTGCATTTCTAGAAAAATGCAGGTTTCCTGTAAGTTCCACCTTTAATCGTTATAATATCGTAAATGAAGATCATTGGTCAAACGAAATTTTGAAAAACTAGAAATTAAGAAAAATATAAAAAAATGACAGAAAATGGCGAACCTTATAACGCCCTGCATTTCCACAATAATGCACATTTAGTGGACATTCCACTTGTAAACGTTATCATAGCGTAGATGGAGATAATTGGGCGAACAGAATTTTGAAAAACTAAACAACAAGAAAAATACAAAAATTACGGAAAATTCTGAGCCTCGTAACGCCCTTCATTTTCAAAAAATGCGGATTTGGCGCAAGTAACACCTGTGATCGTTATATTATGATAAATGGAGATATATCAACGGACAGGACTTAGAAAAACCAAGAAAATTGGCTCTGAAAGAGTCCCGCTCAAGTGAAGTGGCATAAAATGCTGCGCATTAGTAAACAATTCTCTGAATTTATGCAATTTTTTTTAAGTGGCCTCATTTCATTAGTGCTTCCGTTATTAACGAGTTATATTATTGTACGCGGAAGCGCAAGGTCGCGGTTCAGCATTTTCAACATTTTCAAGGCAGTTCACCAAAACGATAGCCCTTGGGCATGAACGCACCCTTGTGCATCGGAAGCTTAGACCATACAAAACAATGCCACAAATAAATGGGTTGCAATAATTTGTGCACTTCTGGAACATCATCATGACCTCAGTTTTCATGCAATGAGGTTTTACCTTTATAATCTCAGTGTCTTGTCACCTGATTTATCAGACCTCAATGCACATACCACGAAATTAAAGAAAACTCCCTATATTCATAATGCCATGTTGCAAGCAAAGCTGTAAAGCAAGTATCTATACATCTTAAACCTATCCGGATCTTGAAGTAATAGTCTACTTATAAAAGCTCTGGACACAAAAAAATGAACTGAGTTGGGTATGTAAATGTTAAGTATTTTGTCATTCTCGAATTCATGAGCATGCACAAGTGGGAGATTAAAATTACATAGATGACACCATGTCGAAAGAACGATGTTTTCTTTTTATTTGATATCCAAAATACAAATGTGAACACGAAAGACATACTGAAATAACAAATACAAATATTAGCAGATTGCCCTTATGGAACACACAAATGAAAATCGTTTTTGTGGAAGAGCAAATAACGACGGGTCAAGGTAAAATTATTGTTTTCATTTATGGAATTTTAAGCAGCTTGCTGCTTACAGAAACTCGTCTTTTTTGCAGGCTACTGACTGTATAACGCCCAACATTTGGCGTATAGCTGACGGGTATCTCATCTCCTTAATGTAGGGAAACGGCGAGCGCGTGGCCACTGCGCTCCGCGAAGCGCCGGCGCCGAGAAGTGGCGAGAATCGGAGACATCCGGCCACGGCCGCACTGACCGCATGAGGCGGGAGAAGCCGCTCTGTCGTCTGCTACGGCGCTCCGCGATCGCTGCGCCGCCTGCCACCGCTTCTCCGCGGCGTTGACGGGATTTGCGCTGCGTGGCTGATAGGGGCTCGTGCAGTGTTTTGGTTCTATTTCGCTTCTTTTCGCCTTTCCGCGCCCTAAAAAAACTTGTTATGGTGACGTCTATAAGCGAAGAGTACGTTTAGGTCACTTAAAAAGCAGCTGCGTCTTCGTAGAGTACGCAATCGCCTGCAAGTGCTACCCGGGGACGCGGTTCTGCGCGCTTCGTCACCGCTCTTCCCGGCGTCGGCGACGGCAGCAACATATCACCCATGTCATCTCCAAAACATCAGGCACAATCGAATTCTACTATCGCCTCGTTTAGACCTAATACTGGCACAATGAGAGGTTGGCTTCATTTTGCAGCATGGACAACGAATGCGGCTTCGTTTCGAATATATACGTCGCAGAAAAATATGTTTCGGGGATGTTATTACCCAATCCCGCACAATAACTCATGCCTTTTATAAGAATATAAACCATGCAAAAATGTTAAGTGTATTCCAAGCCTGTGTGTCGTTAAATATGTCCCTACACACGCCATATAGAAGAACCAATTAAGGCAAGCTAATGAAACCACGGAAAAATAAATGCTGTGCAAGTGCGGAATTAAGAAACATAATAGCTCTAACGGAAATGAAAAAAAAAACAGTGCAGCTTCTGACATGCTAAAGACGTTCGTCGAAACATAAACCAGGTAGGGTTCACTAGACCAACTATACGCGCTGCTATTGCGCAAGACATTAATGGGAGGGCGGGGGGGAGGGGAACGCTGTGTACAAATGCGGAGCGGAATCAAGCAATGAACGTTTTAGTAATCCCACACACATATCTCTCGTTCACTTTTCTTTTGTTTTTCTACTTCAACGAAGAGCTGATCGTACGGCGGACGCATTTCTGGAGGTATTCAGGGTAGGCTGTTCACCAAACGATGAAATGTGTCATTGGAAGAGTGTGGTATGTGATAAGGCCCTCTGATTTCAGTTTCTGGTTTATTCTGCAGGCTCCCTGTGCTATATGACGATATTTCGAAGAAGCATTTAGTCGCGGACGAGGATTATATTCTAAGCCCGTCTCCGCGCTGCTCGCAGATGATATATGTAGCAGATGAGTGTTTGCGGGCGCTCACCTCACGACAAGACGACTCTGTCGTGTGCTGATCCCCGAGTATAATTATGCATTGTCCATCGTACGTTTGTTGAATATTCCAGAAATTAACACAGACCAGCTTGTAAATGGTGGTGATCAATAACTGAGGTATATTGGCAAACGTAACTGGCGTCTGTCAGGTATGAGTGCTCCGCTGATTATGTAAGCGCAGTGTATAGCCGTAGAATGAACATCTGAGGAACCGGTGGTTACGGAGAAACTGCTAGTAAATTCAGGTCAGTGTAACTACAATCGGCTCCATCATACGTTCCGCGACGCTGGCCTGTGACACACACCTGGCGCATATACAGTCCGAATATACCACACTAAGATCGCGTCAGAAACATTTACCCTCTCGTAAACACACCCCATTTGCGAACAGAGTGACTGCTTCACATAAACAAGGATTTCAAACGCCCGCAAACGGAAAATCTCAGTCGTGAACGTGCCGCAAAAGCAGCGGTGGCACTGGGGAGCGGGACGACGACTCCCGCGGCTGCTTTCGAAACGGGCCGCTAGGGGGATTTCAGTGGCGCCCCTACAGGCCGCGCTCGAGGCGTATAGCAGAGATTTTGCAGTCGAAGGATCTGAGCGGCGCAGCGGAGCGCCGTAGCAGACGACAGAGTGGCTTCTCCCGCCTCATGCGGTCAGTGCGCATGTGCCGGATCACGGCCGGGCTGGAGGAGCGGCGGGCGCGCCTCCAGTCCGGCCGTGGCCGGATGTCTCCGGTTCTCGCCACTTCTCGGCGTCGGCGCTTCGCGGAGCGCAGTGGCCACGCGCTCGCCGTTTCCCTTTAACAGCGGACCCCACTGTACATTGTCCGCGCTTCAATTATGGTCCAGGTACACCCCTGACGATGATTTAGATGGCCTTTGTAGAATCGCCCCAAGAAATCTTTGACGCGGGAGCTGCTGCTTCTGGAATATCGTCGCACTGGATTGGAAACAGCGTTGTAAACATTTCAAAAACGTTGAGTCACAGGTAACAATCTGTTGTGTTGGCACTGCGTGAAGAAAAGAAACGGCAGGTGAAAAAGTGACCAAGTACAAAATGGTGGCGTTGGTATAACAGTATAGCCTGAAGGGGCGCAGCAGTACCACCAACGCGTTAGCAGATATGTGAAAATATCATAAATCAGGCAAGTGCATTGCTGTAGTTTAGGCAATTATTTCTTTCTTACTTCTTGAAGATTTAAACGCTCTCCAAAAGGACGTTTTCTTCATATACATAGGAAGGCTGAGCGCTTTTTCAGTGCAAAGGCGTGCGAGAAAACGTTGCCATAATTTTATTTGACGCCGACACATCAATTGGACGTCGTAAAGAAACTCTGCTCGCTGTTACATGCGGAAGGTAATGTTCCCTAGTTTCTTTTTATGAAACAATTTCCGCCAATAGTACGGCGCAAAACGTTTTATTAAAGATCGAACAAAATTGGGTAGCACTTCGGCTGGCGTACCCGCAAATTTTCCCGCCATTTTTTTCGCGGAGCTACCATGGTTGCCAGACCAGGACTCCCCTCCCCTTTACGGACTGCCATTACGGGTCCCATACGTTTCTAGTACCTCCCGTGGGGACGAAGCGAAAAAAAAAAAACCCTGGCTCGAGCTCGAACCCAAAATTGCTAGCAATATCTTTTGCTAAAGCATAGGTAAACTGCGCGCACCGAGAAACAGCCAGCGGATCTGTAACAACATTAGAAGCCACCGCTTCGAGCGACCTCCACGCCGGTGACGCGCCGTGTTTGCGCTGCCAATGCTATCGTGTTTCTGCAAACCGCGAGTTGACACTCCAGACCGACGACAGCCGTGGCAAATACAACAAGATGGGGGCTGGTGTTACTCATGAATGTTGCTTCATGTGAAAACTTTACCACTTAAACGCACCGTAATGAAGTTTACAAATCGCCACAGAATCCAGACTGCCCAAGGTGCCAGATAAGTAACTAGCCGAAACGACGACGCGAAAACCTAGTAACGAAAAAACGTTAACTAACTTTTTGCTACGCCTACCGAAAATGACAAGCAGTGGCCATGGAATATTAAAAAATACAAAATTCAAACTGGGTTTTATGTGCTTTGACCTGGACAATTAAACGCGTGGAAAAAATGCAATTTCTTTATGAAACCACGGTACTCATTACGGCAACGGAAGCACCTGACATGTGCAAGCGTTTTAATTTTTCGCCTAGATCCCAAAACGGTCGGCGAACTTGGAAACCGAATTCTCTCTATAAAGCACGTCAAATTTACCGCACGGCCCCGGGTATTGGAGAACGGTTTTGGCGCGGGCTTCTTACGACGACGAAAAAGGCATAATTTCGTGGCCCGTACTAGTTGTCTGCAAACACTAATTCTTACAGTCTGTGCCCCCCATCACTCGAAAAAAACAAGAAATCCAGGGACTTACCTATCCTTTAGTGTTCAACCGGGCTATGCCCGCAGTACACACACCAGCCGGCTTGACATGGCGCCGCTGCTTGGCTTGCGTGACCGTTGGCCCTAATAAACCCATCGCATTTGCAGTTGTTTCCGCTGTTACACCGACCTCGAAGCACACATTTGATGTCAGCGGAAGCTAACGTGGTCAAGAAAGTGTGAACGCTCGGAACTATGAACTACACAGCAAGAGTTAAAGCGCGGGACCCCAACTTGATCCACGCTGAAATTTTCCGTACGTGCGTGATAGAGACAAATCACCGTACCACAACTCGCCGGGCGCGAACTTTTTAGATGCGAAACCATCTTATGGTCTCGGCATGTCCCACGCCGACGTCCGCACTCACACTGCGCATGCGCAACTCTCCTCCTTACGCCCACAGCTGCGCGATACTAATATATAAAAAAACGAGATAGCTAGCGGCGACCGGTTTCGATCCCACGACTCTCTGGCCGCAACGGGAGGTACGCGGTGCTCTTCAAACTACGCTACATATCCGGGACAGGAGCAAGTGCTACAAACGCACCTTATGTGCTTGACTCATTCAAACTACGTGAAGAAGCTACTGATACAACGAAGGCACGCGAAGCTGAATGTCAACGGAAACGACGAACTGAAAACCTTAGAGGATGATGTTGAATTTCCCGTGGGAAAGCTGTGGCGGGAAGCGCCACGCGCCTTGCAGCTCAACCAGCCCCGTCCGCAGCGCCTCTGATGCTGATTGTGGCAGGATGCCCCTAGAGATTGGCCAACCAAATAATCCATCACGAGATATATGTTCGCGTTCAACCACCGTCGTCATCTTCCCGTAGGGGAACCGCCGAAGAAGAAGAAGGAGAAGACAAAGCTGCGAAGAGGAGGGCGTGTACATTGCTCTCAGCCGGTGCACCAATGTCAACAACCTTTACGTCACCAACGCTGACAGCGACTACCGATTCTACTACAGAGACAACATCGACAAGAGCATGATGGACGAGTTTCGGCGCCTCGAGAACCACCGCCTACTCACCGTAACACAACACTACTTGCGTGCCTTTGCCACCGGTGTGGACCCTGACGCGGAATTCCGTCTGGCGCTAGTAAAAACCAGATCACTCAACATAACGGCAACACAATGGGACCACACGAAACCGCCACGATGCTTCGCATCCTCATCAGGGTCCCCCACGGGAAGAGGGTGTAATTTTTTTTTTCCACTCCTAGTGCGCATGTGCGCGCAAGATTTTTTTGAATGTTTTTCGGCGTTCGCCGCGTCGTCGGGCGCGCGTCGTCAGCCACCGCAAAGGAAGCTCGCGGGCCATTGCGGGAGGAGGAGTACGCGCATGCGTCGCAAGCCACACATATCGCTCGGAGCTTCACAACTGCCCCCCCCCCCCTTTTTTTTTATTTTATTCCTGGCGTCAGGCTGTCTGCTAGCTTATAGCCGTGACAGGGGCCGTTGGCGCAGCGTATAAGCGGGCTGCAACCGCCTGAGGTTTTGTCACGGAAGAGAAGTCTGTCAGGGCATCTTATATCACGTTATTGTGACTGCCCACCGCATATAAATAGGACGCCATTCGGGACGCGACTAAGAGTGTATAGTAATTCTTGTGTGTGCTTCGATCGCTTTTCACAGCACGGGCCGGCCCGGGTGGTGGGACAAGCAGCGGAGGATGGACGGAGCGGCCCTGTAGTCAAGACACTGCCACGCCACGAAGGGGGCCAACCACGCAACGGCGCTAGACTGTTCCCTGATGACTCTGCGGATCTTGACAGGAAACGTCTAAGCGTGGCCCTCATTTGACCCAAAGATCACTTCCACATAATGATAGCATTGAACAAACACGTGACAGCCGGGTTTCTACAAAGTGCCGAAGTCCAAAGGACTCTGCGATGCCTTCAAGCACAGGAGCGGTTCAAAGAATCCTGGCTGATTCTTGACTGCTCGAGTGTGCATTGAAGAGATCAGCCAACATCCCTTACGAGACATGTCACGCAGTACTGGACATCCGTGCTCTGTTTAGTCCTGTAAACGCCAGCGGATATGGTGTAACGTTTTCAGGAGTTCCTTCGCCCGTGTTAATTTCCGGCAACAACAAATCCTTCGCGTTAGCTAAGATAATTCAAAGGTTGCCGGTGGTTGTTCAATGAGAAAATTCTCGATACTCTTGCTTTGCAGTAGTTATGGCTACGTTAAATCAGGACCTAAGCGCTTGGTCTAATGCGAGAGGACTGACGGTGATAAACAGGACTACTTTAACTGCTGAAGAGGAAACAGAACGGCCAAGTTTTGGTGGCTCTTGAAGGTAAAGCGCTAAGAAAGTCCTGCCTAGTGGTCCAGTGAGAGATTCATATAGAGCCTCACATTTGCAGGCAACACACTTCGCCCAATACACCATGTCACCCTCATCACCGCTATCAGCCTGATGATGTGTACTGCAGGACAAAGGCCTCTCCTTTAGAGCTTCAACCGATCCTATCCTGCCTCCTCCGCATCCATCCTTGGCCCACCAACTGCCTGACACCATTCCCCGAAATACTTTTTTTTCTGTGCCCTGCTTCTGCTGGCGTCGCAGCGCTAGACGAATTTCGGGAAGGTGCTAGACGAAGCACCTTGGCCATCTCTGGCATGAGCCCGGAGAGGCCGTGACCCTGAGGCAGTTTTTTTACAGCACATGAACCACCAGAAGCAACTCGTATATCTGGCGTTTCTGATTTTTTTTTTTTGAGGCAAATGATACCAAGGGGAATGTAGTCTACCTAGTCATAAAATGTGCCCTTCTTCCCGAAAGAGCAAAAAAAAAAAAAAACGCCCGACTTCATTTGTTACGAGCGAACAACCTGTGGCTGTTGGGATGGAATTCTTGCTGGGGATCTCATTGGCCTGAGTTTGATACTAAGCACTGACGAGTGCATGTTATTTCTCCAATCACGCCAAACGTGTCCGTGCATGCATGACCACGCGAAAATTTGACGATAGGTTGGATATATTTTGTGGTTGAAGTGATTTCTTGAACGTCTGCAGACACGCCACATAACCGCACATGGTTTCAATTCCTTAATTGGCTTAGGCTATACTTCATAGCCTAACCTCATACCCTAAGTGTAGCTCATAGCCTAGCCTCATAGCCTAAGTGTAGCTCGGTGACAAAAAGCTTCCACCTAACATTTCGAACTAATTTATTAGTAAGGCACATGGCAGTCAGTATAATTATTGTTTTTTGTCCCTGCCACACACGTAGAAGTAAGACGGACGCCTGCCTATCGTGTGGGGCTCCCGAAAACTGCGCCGATGTCTCCCCCAACCTTGACCTTTCATGCGACAACAGAGCGGTGTCAAAGCTTTTCCAAGTAACCAACACTCATGCGAACCCATGTGCGTGGTGCGTGGAAGCCGCCAAGTAATGGGTGATAAATTGTCTAAGCAACGTTTCCCGGCACTAATACACCGTTCACATTCACGCACCTCCTGCAAACAATACCAAGTTGCTGCCGTGTCCACTGACGCGTCCAACCAGCAGGCTCCAGAAGTCTCCAAAATCCTTGCCATCCGTCCAAAAACAGCACCAGCCGCTCAATATAAAACCTCGTCCACAGCAAGTCTCCCGCGGAGCACTCCAACGTACGAGCATAGTGTTGGTGACTCACGTTAAAAAACGTCTCAACGGATTTCGGGCCGTCACCCCAAAGTAAGCTGGTCAGTTGTGTCCTCCCGCTCTCCTCAAGCTAACGAAATATCACACCTTCAGCAGTTACTGGACATGGTCCTAGCTGAAAACGAAACCCTAAAACTGAACTAAAGACGCTCAAGGCATCCATCAACAGCCTTACTCCTCCTCCACCCTTTACCCCACAATCTAGCCGCCACAGTAGCTAAATAATTAGAACCTTTTGCCGAACTGGTAACGATACTCCGCTCTCAGATGACAGACTTCAACCCTCGAATGACTGCATTTGAACAGAATTGTTCACGACCATCCACATTATCCAAAAAAATCATCGAAACCCTACAAACGACCGAAAACCCCCGCCCCACCGGATAATGGCGGTACAGAACATCATTATCTAGCAGTGGAATAGCCAGGAGATATCGCCACAAACATGGGAACCTCCAGCACGACATAGACTCTAAAACCTTAGGCCCACCCCCAGATGTCATTTGCCTGCAGAACATGGGCTGCGTAGCAAAATTATCCGGGCACAAATCCTTTCCGAACAGTGACCCCCGCCCTGGTGAAACGACCCTCCTCGTCCACCCTACCTCCCAGTAATACAACATGAGATACACCTACACACACACTTCGACATGTTTTCATCGAACTCATACAAAATCCGCGATCACGCTTACCGTCTCGCCCGCGATCAGTGGGGACAAGTATGTGACCAAATGAGAGGGAACCTGGGCATGAAGAGAACATGGGCCCTACTTAAACACCTGCTTGACCCCGGTCGTTCTAAAACAACAAAATCACTGCCTCACCACGATCATCCACAACTTTCCCGGCACGGATGAGGAACTCCTCGACAAAACTTTATCCCTATGCGTACCTGCCGGTCAAAACAGCCCCTACCGGAGTATAAAGGTCTCACCAATGACAGTCTGGACTCTGATATTACTGAGTCGGAGGCGCGGGGGGCTCTTCTCCAACTCAGACCCGGCTCGGCACCGGTGTCGGACTGCATCACTAATAAAATTCTTCGCAACCTTAACAATAGTTGAATTTCGGCCCTTACAGCATACTTTAATCACTGCTGGAAGTAGGAAACCCTGCCTCAGGATTGGAAGCACGCTAAAATCACCGTAATCCCCAAGCCGGGAAAGCCACTTTCCATCGAACATCTCCGGCCCATTTCCCTCACCTCTTGTATGGGAAAAGTCCTCGAACACGTCATCCTCACGCGTCTCACCAATCATCTCACTTCCACAGACGCGCTTCCGCATTCTATGATTGGCTTTCGACCCGGCTTATCCCCACAGGACGTCCTCTTTCAGCTATCCCGCGAAGTGATAACTCCCCCAGTGGGCTCGATTCGGCCGCCATCCTGGCATTGGATCTCACTAAGGCTTTTGATAGAGTTTCACACACCGCCATTCTGCGCGGATTAGAATCTGTAAACCCGGGACAGCGCACATACAACTTTGTTCGCAGCTCCCTCACGGCACGCACGGCAATCCTCCAAATCGGACACATCACATCAGACACTTTGAATTTGCCATCGATAGGTACGCCGCAAGGAGCTGTGTTATCACCCATTCTCTTTACTCTGGCCTTGCTAAATATCCCCAAAGAATTACAGAAAGTTCCCCGTCTGCGCTTCAGTATTGTTGCGACCGAGTGGGGGCACCCGATCCGAGCTCCGTGGCCTCCGACATACGAGTGGTAGCGTGTATGATGCGAGCGGCCAGCCGCTGTTGCAGCCGTGAAGAAGTCCAGAAGCCGTAGGCTAACGTAACTGTTTACTTCATAGCGAGAGGTGA
This sequence comes from Haemaphysalis longicornis, assembly GCF_048455015.1. NCBI lineage: Eukaryota > Metazoa > Arthropoda > Arachnida > Ixodida > Ixodidae > Haemaphysalis > Haemaphysalis longicornis. The sequence goes on along the minus strand of NW_027526203.1, from coordinate 123,844,669 downwards.
GCCGAAGCCAAAGAACAATGCCCCGACGGGCGAGGTTACAATACAGGACTCGAGCAGAGCGACAGCATCGATTCGCTGCTCTAACAGGAATGGTTTACAACGCTTGCGGGGGTCTATTTATACCCAAAAGCGGTAACGGTCAAAACGCAACAAGCTGCAACACGCCACGAACGTCACAGACACACACAACGCTCTTTCCAGAGTTCGTAAGCCGTTCATAGCCTCGGCGCACGTTGAGTCCGGGAGAGGGGAGAGAGGAGGACTCCGCTGAGTTCGCGGGGCCTCTATGTCCTTGAAGACCGTGGAGACGAGCCTTGCTGGCAGCCGCCGAAGTTTTGAAATGCGCCGAAAGCGAAGCGTCTGACGCGGCTTGTCGCAACTTGTCACCGACATGGCGGCGCCTGTTTTCAAAGGCGCACGTAGTGGCTTCGCCGCACAGCCGAGGAGTGATGCGGGGAAGTACTACGGCGCAGGCCGATTCGTAACAGTATGTACGCCGATGACATTACTCTCTCGGTGACAGGTGGCAGTGATGCGCACATTGAAGAGACCTTACGAAATGGTGCAGATATTGTAGTTAAACAAGCAGAGTTAGCAGGCCTTACATGCTCTCCTAACAAGTCCGAGCTGCCCGTTTTGCCACCCAAAAGAGCAGCCCGCACAACGTCAGATATCTCTACCTTTGTTAGTGGTTATTCAGTCACGAAAGTTCAAACACTAAAAGTTCTCGGGATCCTTACACAACGGAATCGAACCAATACGCATTTCGTCACCCAGTTAACTAAGCATGTTGTCCAAACGATTGGTCTCATAAAAAGGATTGCCAACCTGTGCTGTGTGAGATGGGCTGTGTGAGAGTGAGAGATCGCGACTCATTCAGGCCTTCGTGATCAGCAGAATACCTTCATGCCAGTGCTGCTTCATGCCCTACCTTCATGCCTGTGCTGCTGAGTTTCAAAAAATCCCTTATCAGAAAAGCCTACAAAGCGGTACTTCATATACCCCTGTACTCTTGCACTGCCATATTAGACCGTCTGCGTATCCATAATAATGCCGAGGAGCTTGTGGAGGCGTACCTGACAGGACAAATAGCCCACCTATCCACTACCTCAAGCAGTCTGCACATCCTAGACCAACTCGGAATTCGTGCCCCTACTTTGCCCACTCATAAATCCCCCATTCCTCGCGACTTGTCGTCCGTCCTGTACCAAGCAACATGCAATCTGTGTATCATGCGGGTCGCAGAATGCAACAAGCGCAGGCTCTTCAGCGACGCCTACCTCTAAGACCAGATATTTTATACGTGGACGCGGCAGAATACCGTCACCCCGATTCTTATGCTCTGGCCATCGTGAATCGGCCGGACGACTCCCCGTTATGCTCCCTTACAGTTCGCACCCCTTGCCCTGCAACGGCGGAGGAGGCGGCAATTGCGCTCGCCCTGTCACAAAGGCCGACCCCCTCGATCGTAATCTCTGATTCAAAGACGGTCGTTCAAAATTTCGCCCGTGGTCTCATTTCGCCACTGGCGCTCAAAATTATCGCTCAAAATCCTCCCACTTCCCCGGTAGAACTGCTATGGACCCCGGTGCACTCGGGACTCGGGGGAACGAGGCGGCCCATGACGCAGGTTGAGGATTTACAATCCGAGCGGGAGCCAGCCTAGTTCCTTACCACTGGGCCCGATGCGCCAGAGAACGCCTAATTGCGTATCATGACGTACTCACACATTACCGCCTCGCCCGCCGAAAACACCCCCCCCCCCCCCCGGCGCATCCCCACCTCAGCAAGGAGCAAGCGCGTACCTGGCGACTTCTTCAGGTTCATTCCTTTCCCTGCAGGGTGATGCTCCATCACATCCACCCTTCCCTCTACTCCTCACCTCATTGCCCCGCATGTGGCCAGCGTGCCACACTTGCCCACTCTATGTGGGCATGTCCTTCTAATCCCTTCCCATTATTCAACCGTGACGAGCAATGGGAGGGTGCGCTGGGTAGCTCCGACCCGGGCGTTCAGATCGGCTTGGTGGAACGAGCTGCCATCGTCGCCGCCGACCTCCAACCGGCGGCCACCACGCTTCCCTAGCCCCAGTCGTTCAATAAAAAAGTTTTTCTCTCTCTCTCTCTCGATCTGGTTAACGACAACCGAGTGCATTCATACTAGACATCTATTGCAGCCCCCGACTACAACACCATTTCCACGTACTCTTTAAAAAGCGATCACTCCGGCAGGCAGACATCTCATTACAGTAGTAGGCGACTTCAACGCTCACCACTCCGCCGGGGTCTACCCAATATAAAATGTCAAAGGGCGCCGTCCGTGGCTAGACTGCCAACAGGAAGGTCTGACTTTACCCACGGACCCCGCATACCCAACTGACTTAGGAAACAGCGTCTGCAAGGGCACCTCTCCCGACCTTACCTTCACAAAAACACCCATCCTTCTCCCATCTGGTCTAACACGCAAGCCGATCTACGCAGCCACCACAAAAATATTACAATTGAAATGGGTCTACCATCAATACCACTCAATCGAAATAAACAGGCCACTCAATCGAAATAAACAGGTGACTGGGACACATTCAGGACTCATAAAACCGGACGTCAAACCCCCACTGCACCCGTTACCATCACCACCCTCGCAACGTGGGAAGAGGCTCTTCACGAACGTCTGCGCAGCTCTATACAAACAGTAGACATCCCTGCAGATTTCCCACAACCTGACTCCAAACTACCCCATATGTTGCATGCAAAGGCTAGTCTCCAGAAGCCCCAAACAGCGGCACAATCGAACCTTTCGAAGCAAAATACCTGCTCTCGTGCGCGACATTGAAAAACACACTCCAGGTCCTCACTCAACACTATCAATCCGCGTGCGAGGCTTTCAACTCGCACTTCAATATTTCGCGGACGTGGGATATCCTCAAACACCTAATTGACACCTCTCCCACACGCACCGCACAACGTCAACTGGTATTTCATATCAGACATTATTTCACTGGTAGTGACACCAAACTCCTCGATTAGATTCAGAAAAAATACGCTTCTACTTTCCCCACCCAAACTCATTCAAGTTACTGTGGGAACCCCGACCCAGAGCAGGACGCACCCATAACGGAGGCAGAGGTACGCGCCACCATCCAAGACCTCAAAACCAAATCGTCCCTGGGCCCCGACAAAATAACTAACAAGCTACCTCGAAACCTTGACGAACCCACCATGGCAGACCTGACTACTCTTTTCAATGAATGCTGGGAGAAGGGGTAACTCGCGCCTGAATGGAAGACAGCGAAAACCGTTCTCATTTCCAAACCGGGGAAACAGCCACGTCGATGAACTCCGACCTATATCATTATGATTCATTAACATCGTGCCTGGCCAAGCTCTTAGAGAACGCCGTTCTCACCTGGCTCTACAGTCACATTGAAAAGCACCACCTGCTATCTCACTCCATGCTGGGGTTCTTACCACAGCTCTCTACTCAAGACGTCAGGCTACAACTAAAACAGCATGTAGGGCGCTATGTCGGGCGAGAGGAAGGAGCCTCAGGCAGGGCAACCGTTCGTCGGCAAGAACAAGGAGATGCTATTTTTGTGAGCACACCGCAAGATCCTGTGTCTTCGTGCGCTCGCGCGGCCGCGCCTGTCCCGCCATGTCGCTTGGGCTGCCGCACGAGGTGCGGCGCTCGATCTAGCGATGTCGCTGGAGCTGCTGCTAAAAGCACATACTAAATGCTCGATTCACTTCCACACATAACACCAAGGCGATCCTGGGCGTCGATTGAACGCGAGCGTTCGCTCCGTTAGCTAGTCGGCAATCCTGGAAGGAGAAGCAGCGGGTGGAGTGGGTGCGCGAGCATACAACTACATTTGTAATTTCCTCACGGGTCGAATAGCCACGCTTACCCTTGGACGATTGAATAAACCCCCAATTACCCCCGGTAGCATAGGTACCCAGCCCCCCAGGGATCGGTTCTTTTCGTCTTTCTTTTGATTACGGCCCTACGATGACTACCACCGCTCCTTGACGTCATCCCCGACATACATCGCAGCATCTACGCCGACGACATCACGTTCTGGGTTACTAGAGGATCTGACGGTCATATACAAGATACCCTTCAAATCGCAGCTCCAGTCGTCGAGACATATCCTGCCTCTCGCGTTCTGTCCTGCTCTCTGATAAAATTAGAGCATCTTCTATAGAGACCTAAAAGACCAGGCGAATAGCAAACCTCCCCACTCCCCCTTATCCACATCACTATCTCTAACGGCCAACCCATCCCAATCAAGATTCATCAAGGTTCTAGTTCTCCGTATACAGGCAAACAGATACAACGTAGATACCGCCGTGCCCTAGAAAAAGGCAAACCAGACTACACGACTCATCACTCGCATAGCTACCAAACACTGAGGAGTGAAAGAAAACAACCCAATACGTCTCGCAAAAGATTTCGTTCTCAGTCGCATAACATACGTCAACCCCTTCCTAACCCTCAAAGTCAGCGAAGCACACAAAACTGAAGTTATGATACGCAAGTCATACAAACAGGCCATACGTCTTCCCATTACCCTCTCAACACACAAACTACTCTCGCTAGGTCTTCACAATACAATAGACGAAATTATTGAAGCCCAACGGTTCTCGCAATTAGAGCGACTCACGAGGAATGACACTGGATGCCACAATCTTCCGAGTCTTGGCCTGAGTCACCCCGCCATCTCCGACACCTAAGTCAACATTCCCTCAGACATTCAGGACCAACTCGTAATTCAGCCCCCCCCCCCCCCCTACACATGCACCCGATTCTTCACGAGGAAAGGCACCGAGCAAGATCACAGGCTGTGCACACAAAACATCTCCTCTAACCAACATGTTTCCTACGTGGAGGCTGCACAATACCTAGGACGTGAAGTCATAGCAGCGGTCGTGGTTGATTCATCCCAGGGAAGACTAGCCGCCCTCTTCTTCCCTACTAAATTTCCAACTGTAGGCGAAGAAATGGCTATCGTTCTTGCGATTGTTTCAAGCCCCAATATTACTAATATAAGAAGCGACTCCGAATCGACCAATAGCAATTACTCCAACGGGAGAGATGACCTCCGAATTTTACGCCTACTCCTGCAGGCATGCCGATTCCCGAAACAAAAAAAAATACATCGCTTGGGCAGCAGGCCACTCCGAACTCTCAGGAAAAGAATCGGCACATGACATTGCTGGAGAACTGATGATCCGAGGGCCCAGTGACGCTGCAGAATCTCCTCAAGGGTTGTCCCATAAGGACGGCCTCTTGACCCACCGATCGGTTCTCGATCACTATCGGCTGTCCAGAGCTCGCTTCCTACCACCCGACTCCACCCTTTCCCGCCACTACGCTGTAGTATGGCGCCAACTTCAAACATACATTTTTCCACCCCTGTTGCCCTTTTATCACACTACTACCCTTAGCTGCACTCTAACCAATGCACTCTTTGTCATGAATACGCAGACTTGCCCCATTGTGATTTGGCCCTGCGGGAACAAAACCCTACAAACTCTTAAAAAGATCCGCATTGTATTAAAAATTACCAACGCGGAGCAGTCGCAGGCCGCGCTGCTCAGCACGGACCGTCTGACCCCGGCCTCACTATCCCAGGTGGCCGAAAACGCCGCAGAGATCGATACGAATCCTGCCGCAGCCGGAAGGACACCGAAGTTGACCTGAAAAAGGTCCCTCCGTGGCAACAATAAAGTTTTATCTGATCTGATTTGATCAGTAAAGAAACTGGGAAGCCGTAGCATTCCTGGTTATCCAGGAAAGAAGCAAGGACTAATCAGTGTTTCTGAAAAAAAAAATGTCTATAATTATTCAGATTATTTCGGACATTTCTGCGCGAAACGATCAGTTTCTTAGTTTCCGCACCGACGTATGCAGGTCAACTTAAGCATTTTAAAGACTCGGCCACAGCCTTGACCTGACTACGCTCACGGAAATGCTGGGGATACCAAACGATGGTACCGTAGGTGTGGATTGTTATAGGACCAATTTATAAGCTCCTTGCGGCAGTACCCGGTGATGCCCGGGTGGTCCGCTATACTAATGACACTAACGCGCATAACACCTGTTCAGTTATTCTTTGTCATAATTAGGTAGTTGACCGAGAAGCTGTACACAATCAGGAACTCCCGCGTGCTGTCAATACAGGGGCTCCTACCGGAGGCGTGTGGTGATAGGAAAAGGCTGGAACTCGTATTTCGTTGGAACTCTCACAAAACAAATTGTGCCAAGATGGTGCGCTCAAACGACTACTTACCCATGGGAAGTGCTGGCTCAGTAGGTACGGAGGGGGCTCATCAGTCACTGTCTATAGATAAATAACATGGGCTGGTACGGGGAGGCGCGTACCTGGTGGCAGAAACTCCCAAAAGATGTCGAGAGCTACGAGAACGCGGGAAAATTGAACTGAATTCCACGTCCGAATAGGTGTAAGTTAAAAAATCCCGCTCGCGTCTTTATACTGCGTGAGTACGAAATCATGGAATCAGTCTTTGGGCAACTGTATGGGTAGCATTTGCAAGCAAATGGAAATTGCATATACCAACGGGATGTTTCGTTATTGAGAAATTTGTTTAAAAAAGTAATTTTCTCAAAATTATGATTGCCCCTAATAGGTGGGTGTTATAGAAAAATCTAAAAACTGTGTTTAGATACCTGTATAAGTTACCTATATGAGCAAAAACCAGTTCAATATCTCAACTGGCCTGCGATAAAAAATAAATATATGAAAAACTATTTAGCGCTATTCAGTCTTTCCCGAGTGTCATTTTTAAGACTTTCAGCAATATTCAGCTCCTACACCTAAATGAGTATGCGCTCATGAAAATAGAAACCGTTTGCATCAGCAGTTTGGCGAGGCGTTGATATCACGTGTTAGGGCTTTTCGGCTCGATCGGCGTGCCATTAAAAAAAATTCTTTTCTCCCTTTTAACAGCATCGCATTGCGAAATCCTTAAAATTGGTTTGGTGTATTTTTATTAGTGGTATTAGCAAAAACCACTTAGATAAATCAATTAGTTTAACATTCATTGGAGAATCTTTCAGAACACCCAATTTGTTCCGAAATGCAGAATCGGCCCAATATTATTGGTTACAGGAAAAGCGCAAAAGCCCTTTCTAGATATTCGTAGGGGCTTCAGATATCAGCAAAAAGCACTTGGACATGTGAACGGGTGAGAGATATAACGGCAAATTTACGAAACCACAATTTCCCCTTTTCCCTTGCGTAGGAGTACAATTTCGGAAAATACCGCCTCAGTGAACCCCTACGTCATGACACGAATGTACTCCCGATATTTCAAGTCTCTAGCTGTAGCAGTTTTGGCTAGGCGTTGATGAATCAGTCAGTCAGTCAGTCAGTCAGCCAGCCAGTCAGCCAGCCAGCCAGCCAGCCAGCCAGCCAGCCAGCCAGCCAGCCAGCCAGCCAGCCGGTCAGCGAGTCAGCCAGTCGGCGAGTCAGCGAGTCAATCAGTCAGCCAGCAGCCAGCCAGCCAGCCAGCCAGCCAGCCAGTCAGTCAGTCAGTCAGTCAGTTGGGCGCTTCTCTTTATAGGTATAGATTATTTTGAGCCTAGGATGACGGGTTGATCCTGTGGATGCATCATTTAAAATTCACGTTAGTCCTGAATTCACTAAACGCGCGCGCGCCAATGCTCTCATCACCGCACACACTGTTTTCTGATAAAGAGAGAGAAAAGGCGGCGCTCTTCTGACAAATTCGTGAGATCGACTGGGTGCGATGCCGTGTGCTGTTTTACGTGGTCGGGTGCAGAGAATGTCATCCCAGTAAATTCACCGTCATAATTGCGCACCCGCGTGAGAAAAACACAAGCATCAGAATAGACGCTTTCAGAATTGTCGATACAGCTGGAAGCACGTAAGCACGGGTGCTGTCTGCAGCTTCTTTGATGTTTGCCTTTACGGCATGGCGTGACGGGCACCGTCTCTCATTAAAACGGTGTTTATCGGTGCAGTTCAGGGCAAGTGGCAGTTTCGCAAGGATGGCATTTTAGCGTGATTGTGAATAGAACATACAACGATATCTTCTACATGGGTGCGGGAGTCCATAATGAAACGTAGTTCAAATAGCGTAGCTCGGTTTTTTCAGCTGTTGTAATATATGATGTTCTGGCGATATCTTTTTGCTTTACTGCGGCGCTAGCATTGTTTGCCGACCAGGTACTGATCTCTGGCTTATCATGTTTAGCGGGTACAGTAGTGTAAATCACACCATTCATTCATTAATTCGTTGTAGTGTTTAACGCACCGACGCAACGCAGGCGATGAGGCGCGTGTAGTGGAGGGCTCCGGATTAATTTTTACCACCTAGGGATCTTTAACGTGCGCCGAAATGTCGAACAGACCGGCGTTTTTGCTTTTCGGCAAAGGACACCGCCGATGGCAAACAATGTCGTCGTTGCTTCAGTGCAGACGTGGTCAGCCCCCCGACGTCAAGCGCAACCTCGGCAATGGCGAGGCGAGGTTCAGGGGACGTCACAGGCTGGAGTCTTTGGTGTGAGGTAGGTTGAACATTCCTAAGATCAACGCCTTTACCAGCCTTCACCTTCACCACAACGCACTATACTGGTCAATCCATGCAGCCAATAACAAAATTTTAGGGCGATGATGACGTAGAGCATACGGTTTGACTGAAACGTTCTGTCTGCGCTGTGCTGTGCTAATGGTAAGCCGCGTTTTCCACTCATTTGATGCCAGTCAACGATGGCTTTGTTGTATATTGGACCACCCATCTCCACTTATTCACGTTTGTGCAAGCAGCCGCTGCAAGTTGCGGATGCAAGTAGCCTCTATTTGTAAAAAGACGAGATTCCTCAACTTTTCTTAGTCACGCAGTAGAGGTCGAGGGCAGGCAGACGCTGGTGGCTAGCGGCTACCCGTACTGCCCGCCAGCGCGCCTAAGGTTCCCGAGCCCTAACGCCTAAAGCCAGCGTCGCATTCCCGACACTTGTGAACCAACTTACCAGGTGGCGCCTCGGCATTATAGTGCCACCAGCGCATAAAAAATCCACCTGAGCTCAAAATAAAGCCACGCTTCATTATAACAGACAAATTATCCAGTCGCCCGCGTGGCGCACAACACACGCTCGGTTCCCTGACACTATCGCGTTAGGCACTATTGAAACGACCAACCGGGTATTTGACACCCTCGCGCGCATGCACACCTCCCTTTAGTTTATCGTAGACAAGTCACCTTGCCACGTTTGTCATGGTCTCTTTTCGGTGGCTTCTACAATTGCCGTACAAGCCATGAAGTGATACAGAGAAAATTTCATGTGTCACTGGGTTCCCGCCTCTCGTCGGCCACTCGGCTGCTCCTACTTTCTTGTTACACCGTTAGGCGGTTTGGCTAGCTACAGGATCGCTAGCGTGTTTGACTGTGTTCTACTTATTCATGCTACGATGCCTACGGAGTGCCGGGCAATGCAGGTGCCCTAGCCCTTGCGATCTCGTCCTTTGCACAACAATGTTTTGACGTGAGTTGAAGCTCGTAAATATAAACTCGTGCTAGTCATATCAAACGAACCTGTTTTATGGAACGAGGCTAAGGTCGGGTTCAGACTGTTGCCACAACTGTCGTCATAACGTTAAAGAATGACGTCATTTCACGTCTCAGTCAACCGAACTGCGTGACACACCGTTTTTAAAGCAAAGCTTTCTACCTCTACCCCCCAAGGGTTCTTTCGCGACCGTTGGTGTCACCAGAAAACTCCAGCGAACAAATTAAATAATTTACTGGCACCGCCGGGAATCGAACCTGGAACTAATAGACTAACAAAGCGAGAGCCCGTTGTCTTACCGATTCAGCTACGAGCCCACGCGAACACGGGAAGACAATTGGTGTACTCACCAAGCACATCTACGGGTTTACCCCCTGCCTTCTCGGTGCATGCCATGTGAAAGCGTCACACGACCACTCACGCCCGTCTAGCAGCCCTGTGCGCACCTTGCTCATGTGCTAAGAGTTGCAAAAATTAAAGGAAGCTCACACCAATCCATGGAATCCCACTTCTAGTACGCCAATGTGCTAAATCCTGTGGCCTCCAGTGTTCACGTAAAAAATCACTGCTCCTTGTCATCCGCCCTCACGCCAAATCAAGGAATACATTCAAATACTCCTTGATGACCAGGCCATCACTCCAAACCCCAGAATCAAGATCCTGGGCCTACATTTCCAGGCCAACACCAAGAGTGACGTTTCCTTGCAGCGCCTCAAAAACAGCAATAATCAAATCATACACATGATCAGGCGAGTTGCCACCAAGAAGCGAGGCCTAAAAGAATCCGGTACCTTTCGATTAATTGAAGCTTTTGTCCTCTCGAGAGTTATTTACGACAAACCCCTATCTTCGTCTCGACGAGGAAGACATAGAGATGCTTTATATAATGATTAGAAAGGCGGTTGAGCAGGCCATTAGTCTTCTCATGAGTGCGTCCACACTGAGGCTGCTTAGCACGGGCTCCACAACACGGTGGAAGAGCTGATAGAAGGCCATCTTTCTAACCAGAAGGTCCGACTCAGAACTGCGGTGGGTACCCGCATGCTTCACCAGATTGGCTGGGCAGCCCAGAATGTCACTCCGCTTGACGTACTCCCCGACTCTTGGCGACTAAAACTAAAGATGCTCCCTTTGCTTAGAAATATGAACCCCTCACATGACGAGGGTCAACGAAAAGCACGGGCTCAAGCACTAAACACCACCCTCGGTGGGGCTCATGCAGTTGCCTACACAGACTTCTCCTAGCATCGAGGGCAGCAACACGCCATCATCGTGGCTACCTCCAGAACCAAACTCCTTTCGTGTACCTCGCTTAGGACCCAACAAATGACGGCAGCAGAAGAGGCACCCATCACCTTGGCTCTCACACAACCAGGGGTTCGGAGGGTAGGCATCGATTGCCAGCAAGCCTACTGGAATTACCAGTCGGATTGGGTGTCCTGACCTACACTGTGCGTGCTAAAAAACCACTAACCAAACGGTTCCATTCCGCTCATCTGGACACCGCCTCACGCTTCAATGGAGGGCAGCAAATACGCCCACCCAACAAGCCTGCGCTTTTACCTCCCGTGCTATGGAGCTGCACGAGGACAGTCACCCGCTTGTCACGTCCAGGGAGATAATCCAGCATTATCGCCTTCTGAGACAGACCGTACCTTCGCCTTACCCTGACCTTTCCAGAGAACAACAAACTACCCTACGGCTCATACAATCCGGGTTCCTTCCCACAGCCTACGCGTCTTCACGTAATGCATCCGAATCGCTACGACGCTGAATGTAAATTTTTCTCAGAAGTAGGAATACTCCGCCCCGTAACCGGGTTTTCGACTTTAGCCCTGAGCACCCTTCCTTCTTTCCGTCAACTACCCGACAACAGCAATGGGAGATGCTGCTGTCCAGGCCCTCTGTACCTACCTAGCTTCAGCGGATGGACAGAACACAGGCCGCGCGGACTGCATATGGGCCCCACAGAAGAAGGAATCACTCCCCAAGGCTGCACTCTGGGCCGTTCATAAATCTGAACAGAAGTAATTCTTCCTCCTCTTTCTCAGAAGCAAGTCTCGTCGCCTCCGTCCGCGGCGCAGAGACGGAGAAGTCAGATCGTCTAACACCGGGTTGGAGCTTACTTTGATTTTATATAAAAAAGTTTCCACTCTTGCTACACCAATACAACTCAACCACATACCGTTCATGCATCATGCATTGATTTAACCTTACCAAGAATATCTCTCTGAAGTAATAAATGGTGTGGTTAAGTGCATTTCACTTTTCTCTGGTTTTACTATTTGTAGAGCGATGTGAGTGATTTTAAGTGACGTCGTATGAGTAATCGTTATGGGTGCCGGTTACAGCTTTGCTTTCTAACCACATTCACGGGGTGGATTGGCGCGATTTTTTTTGTTTACGTCCATAGATCACGATATGGCTTTTGCGTCGGTAGTCTGAACATAGCCTATCACTCACAATGAGTGTCTTTACGCGAATCAGCATCGAATGCTCTGCGCACTCCTCAAAGAGGTCTCTCCTAATTTTTAAAAATACAAAAGCACACACAAAAAATAGATTTAGGTTATGAAAAAAGTTTTTTTTTTTCAGTGACATCACCCTACGTGCTGCGCAAATCCTGCAAGCCTGTCTGAGAAGCCACAGCATGAGTTATCGAATTTATTATAAAAGAAACCCATCTACCTCGTGGGTACGCCCTCCTCCACAACAAGAAAAAGGTAGAGACGTAATTCATGTTCCTAAATAACATTTACTATTTCCATGCACTCGTGGTATTTATGAGCAAAATTGTTTCGAAATTTTGCTCCGAACTCACCGTGTAAATCGTAGTAATGCAGGTCGTATCGTTAACAGTGCAAAGAAACCACCGAGCTTATTTTAACCAAATCTAACCAGGTTCGTAAACTGGAACAGTCTTATCCACGAAGATAACAGTACTCGTCTCTGAAACGAGCCCTGCCATCCTAGCTTATAAAAACCCGGAGATCAACTTCTACGCTGGGGTCTGAGCGCTGTATTAACATTCCTCCTCTTCGCAGCAAAACTGAGTAGCGAGCCTACTGGATTCATCTAGCGTGTGAATGAAGCTCTCCTTTTTTTACATCCTTATTCAGGCAGCGCAAAGCCATCGCGAACAAACACATCACAGCGCAAAATAGGTATTGATTCCTTCCCTCGCGTGAGCCCCCCTTTTTTATCCTCGCGAAAAATACAATTCGGGAAACATCAGTCAGAAAAGTAACGTCTTTCCCTATATACATCGCATTGTGACGGCTTAGATCTGTGTCATGCCTGGCGGCTATTATCCGTCGCCCTGTAGGCTTTACATACAAATACTCCGGAGACACACACGGCGCTGCGGATAACGATGTAATATCGTGCGCGCAGACCATGGTGCTAAAGGAAGAAACAAGACATTCGTTTTGTCGTCTTTATTTCTCCCACGTTCCGGTTCTTCAGCACCACAAGCGTACGTGAGAGGAAATTTTCATCACCTGTTATACGCATGCCAGAACGCGCGCTGCTTCTGTCCGTTTGCCTACGTCAGACTAAAAGTGTCTGTGAAATTTTTGTGAGAGACCATAACCGAAATGCAAGGATTACAGCTTCTTTCTGGGAACCTATTATGATCGAGAGGATGATTATACAAAATACTTTTTTCTGTGCCCCCCCACTCAAAAAAAAAAAAAGAAAAGTACGGATAGCTCTAAGCAAACACAGCTTCCAGCGGAAACTACTCTATTGGTGTTCTTTGAAGTGGTAAGGTGCTCTCAACCAACCTAGCGGTTTTACCTTTTCTCGTTTTGTGGTTTATTATATCGCTACAGAAACGAGGTTGAGGCGCACTACAAACAGTTTTTCTTTGCAGAAAACAGAAATGCACCAAAAACGATTAATAATGAAGGGTGTACCAGTTCTTGCACCAAATAGATGGTGAAGAGTTCTTGCATCACCAAAGTGGTCTTGCACCAAATAGACGATTTGTTTTTTTTTTAGTTGCCGGATATAGCTGCTGGTGATGAATCCTTCTGACCGTACATATTGAATTTGTAAGCTGTCATAAGAGATTACGGTTGTCATTTTGTTAGCGCTGTCATGTTTCTATATTTGCCGTTCCCTTGGCGGTAACTCATGTATATATAGCTGCTTGCACTGTAATTTTCACTGTAAGTCCCTGTAGGTTGTCTTGACCACAGCGTTCCAGAAGAACCAATCGAAGTGACCGTGTCTGCTAAGTCGGCGAATGGCGAGGCCGACAATTTTAGGATGCGATTGTCTGAAAAATGGCATATGCTGATGCACGGCCGGACTGGAGGAGCGGCGAACGCGCAGTGCGCGCCCGCCGCTCCTCCAGCCAGGCCGTGGCTCATGGAAATTGCGCACTCCAAAATGTCATGCTCGCCTTAAAGGAACCATTCAACGCTTTCGATAAGCGCTTTCACTCTTTCCTTCGCGTCTGAAACCACTGCTGAAGCTATAGTTATCGTCAGCACGGAGCGGCACTGTGTGATTTGCTCGTCGCGCCAGATACGCCTTCCATTTCTGCTTCGTTTCAGTGGCTTTATTTTAACGCAAAGCTTTTTACCTCTACCCCCAAGGGTTCTTTCGCGACCGTTGGTGTCAACAGAAAACTCCCGCGAACAAATAAAAGAATTCACTGGCACCGCCAGGAATCGAACTAGGAACTAATAAAGTAACAAAGCCAGAGCCCGTTCTTTTACCGGTTTAGCTACGAGCCCACGCGGAGGTGGGGAAGACAAGTACTGCACTCACCAAGCACATCTACGGGTTTAACCCCTGCATTCTCGCTGAATGCCACGCAATAGCGATTAAAGGAAGCTCACACCAACCCATGGCACCTCACTTCTAGTACGCCGATGTGCTAAAGCCTGTGGCTTCCAGTCTTCACGTAAAAAATCTCAGCTTCTTGTCGTCCGCTTTCCCGCCAAACGATACCTCAAGAAATACATTCAAATACTCCTTGATGGCGAGGCCATCACTCCAAGCCCCAGCATCAAGATCCTATGACTACGTCTTCAGGCCAACACCAAGAGTGAAGTATCCTTGCAGCGCCTCAAACACAGCATCAATAAAATCATACACATGATCAGGTGAGTTGCCACCAGGAAGCGAGGCATCAAAGAAGCTGATACCATTCAAATATTTCAAGCTTTCGTCTTCTCGAGAATCACTTACGTCACCCCCTATCTTCTCCACAAGAACGACGTAAAGATTCTTGATACAGCGCTCAGAAAGGTGGTTAAGCATGCCATTGGTCTTCCCACGAGTGCGTCCACGTAGAGGCTGCTTAGCACGGGGCTCTACAGCATGGTGGAAGATCTGATAGAGGGCCATCTTGCCATCCAGAAGCTCCGAATGAGCAGAACTAGGGCGGCTCGCCACATCCTTCACTAGATTGGATGGGCAGCACAGAATGTCACTCCACTTGATGTACTCCTGGACGTTTGGCGACAAGAAACAAAGATGCTCCCTTTACCTATAGAAACATGAACCCCTCACACGACGAGGGTCGCTGAAAAGCACGGGCTCAAGCGCTCAACACCACCCTCGGAGGGGATCATGCAGTTATCTACACAAACGCCTCCAAACATCGAGGGCAGCAGTACGCCATCATCGTGGCTACCTCCAGAACTAACCTCCTTGCTTATGCCTCAGTCAAGACCGAAGACATGACGGTAGAAGAAGAAACAGCCATTGCCTTGGCTCAGTCCACCGGGGGTTCGTAAGGTAGTCACCGATTCCAAACAAGCCTACCGGAATAACCAGTCAGGTTTGGTTTCCCGACCTGCACTGCGTATGCTAACAAAACACTCCCCAAATGGTTCCATTCAGCTTATCTGGACACCCGCTCACGCTTCCATGGAGGGCAACGAATACGCCCAACAAGCCTCCTCTTTTACCCCCCGTACTATGGAGCTGCACGAGGACAGTCACCCGCTTGTCTCGTTCAGGTACATAACCCAGCATTATCGCCTGCTGAGACAGACCCTACCTTCGCCTTACCCTGACCTTTCCATAATACAACAAACTACCCTACGGCTGATACAATTCGGCTCCTTCCCACACCCAACGCGTCTTCACTTGATGCACCCGAATCGCTACGACGCCGAATGTAAATTTTGCTCAGAAGTAGGAACACTCTGCAACATAATCGGGATGCGAGACTTTAGCCCTGAGCACCCTCCTCTCATTCTGTCAACTACCGAACAAAAGCAATGGGAGATACTGGTGTCCAGCCCCTCTCTGCCTATCAGCTTCAGCTGTTGTAGAGAGCACAGGCGGTGCGGACAGAGTATGGGCTACAGTGAAGAGGGATCCACTCCCCTGGACCGCACTCTGGGCCGTTCAGAAATCTGAATAGAAGTATTTCGTCCTGCTCCTCCTCCATCTCTGCCGCCGATCTCGTCGCCTCCGTCCGCGACGCAGAGACGGAGAAGTGAGATCGTCTAACACCGGGTTTGAGTTTTAATTTTATAAAAAAAGACCTTCCACTCATGTGCTACCCCAATACAACTGAACCAACCAGCGCTCATACATCATGCATTAATTTAACCTTACCGAGAATATCTCTTTGAAGTTATTGAGGGTGTGGTTAGTGCATTTCACTTCTCTTTGGTTTCACTATTTATAGAGCGAGGTGAGTAAATTTATGTGACGTCGCATGGGTAATCGTTGTGGGTGGCGTTTACAGCTTTGCTTTCCAACCACATTCACAGGGTGGATTGGCGCTAATTTTTTTTAAAGTTGCAATCGAAAAGCGTATATTGCTGCAACACAAGAAAAACCGGCTAACAGCCGCTACATGGCCTTAGGGACGTAATTCGAGCCGTCGAAGAACATCAAGGCCGGGAGAGAGAGAAAAATCTTTTGAGCAAGTTTACAAGCTATCTGATGACCAACGAGCAGTAATTTTTGGTTGAGGTACTTTGGGATCTCCTAATCTATGTATTGTTTGGGTTGGGTGACTACATTCTGCAAGCATTTAGGATTTCAAAAAAAGTGAAAAAAGTGCTGCAGGGTCCCTTTAACGTGTTGCTCCGGCGCCCATCCCTTTTTCTCAGTGAAATTCTGTGCTGGGCCTCGTCATTCACTTTGCACACGCCGCCACTTGCACCGGTCCTTCTCGAGAGTTGTGGTGAACATGCCCTTCGGATCGGAAAATGTTGTATCCGGGTCAGCTACTTGAGGCCTGAATTCCCTTGCAATTCGCCTCTTGTCAGATTGCACTGACTCTGGAATTCGGTGTGAAGCTGTTATTACATCACTTTAGCTGCGTCACCAGGATACCTAGCTCTTGAGTGCTGCACATATGCGCCAACATCTCCTTATCTAGTTTTCAGTGGCATCAAAGATTTTTTTCTGAAATTGCTGCGTGGTTCGTTGACCACGAGAGGGAGCCATGCTGTCCCATTCATTCGTGGCGTCTTAATCAGCCACGTAACAGTGCGTATCCACCCGTTCCTGCGGTTTTCTACTAGGCCGCATTACAACTAACAAGCCCGCATGGACGTCGGAGGGGGTTAAACTTCACTTGTAAATGCTTCCGATTGGAAATTACGACACAGAATTTAGGCACGCATAATACTGTATTTCACACCAACCAGTACGAAGTACTTAAGTATGCCAGGACAAGAATAAACATATGGGTGTTCTAAAAAATGTAATAAAAAGAGAGAGTGGTAATTTAGTTGGTAGCAGCCACGATTATTGAAAGAAAAAAAAACTGTGCGAGAAAAAACTTTTATCTCCTAAAAACTACTACTGTACGATGGAATGTTAACAGGTCAAAAATAGTGATAGCGCGGCGCAAAATGTCGGACTGGTTTTTTTCCGGCAACGAGTTTATTTCGCCCTGGCCATTTTTAAGCTTATAAATGGTGTTTTGTGACATATATTGCCTTTTGGTGCCTCGTCTTCTTGTTTTGGCCAGTCCCTTTGGCCTGCTCCCGCTCCGCAAGCGACCGTGGACTTTAACTCATCCCGTTGCCTGGGGACGGCTCGCCGTCACTCGAGGCGCTCGTCAGACGGATTACTGCAGTAATCATTCATAGAAGACACGCGTCTTATTACGTCACTCAGGTAATTTGCGTTGCATGCCGTTAAGACGGACGGGAACCGGCGTATTCAGCACGGTATGGCCGATGGCAAAAAATATTTTTTTACAAGGGCATGGGAGTGGGTGCAGGGGGAATGGGGTTGCACGACCCTTCAGAATGTCTGTCTACAGCTACCAATTCTTGTTTATCTTCCTGTTTTAGCGATCCATATTGTGAAAGAGGAAAAGGGAGAAGCCAACGGACATTTTTATGCAAGACGTACCCTGGTATTCCGAATCGTACCTCTACTGGAGCTTCCCGTCGAGGATATCCTCGAAATCTATTTTCCCATGCACACGCATTGCAGAACCCTCCCCTCAGACGAGTTGAGGGAGCAAATGGAGTGGAGGAGGGACTCAGAATACGGCCCTTATTCTTGTCACAACTCGCGAGATCCCGTTTCAAGTAACTCATTCGCACAAAGCCACCACAAGGTTCCACGATTGGCCTGAACGGTGCAGTTTTGTCATCTGTTTTGCCAGATGATCTAGCTACTCCGTACGCCATGAGTAAAAAAAAATTCCCGCGCCTTCCCGCGAGGGGAACACGAGTAAATGCAGAGCATTGGGGCCTCAGTACTGGTTGAAGGCAGTGTTGCTTCCATCGCTTCTTCCGTGATGCTGGAGTAGCAGACACGAGTAAACGTGGGAGCGAGCGTCAACCAAGAAAGGACTGAAGTGACTGAAGCACGAGCGACCGCTGGCCGCTTTATATTTGCAGCGCGCACAGTAGAGGGAGAGCAGTACGGGGGGAGAGCGCGCATGCGCAAGCAGCACGCGCCCTTCCACGCCCCACCGCGCTGCTATCACGCACCTGTTACGCCGAGACCGCGACGGAGCGAACGGGCTGACTACGACGCATGCGTGCGCCAGCTGCTGTTGAGAGAGAGGAGGGAAGGAGGAGAGGCGCACCTGCTGCGGACGCGGAGCTGTGGACGCCGTCCGACGCAGGAAGAGGCGAGGCTAAGAAATGCTCTGCATTTAAAATGAAGAAATACTACGGCTCGCCCTTACAACCACGACAAGTGCCCTCTAACATAATGCTATGGTTCGGATTCACCACAATGCCCTCGTCGCCTGACCAATCCAAACAGTCAACGATGAAATGTAGGCGTATGATTATGTCGAGCGTACGATTTGGCTCAAAAGTTTGACCTGCACTTCAGCATCAAGATAGGAAATAATTACGTTCTGCATTGCCCGCTGCCACAGCGCAGGTCCCATTTATGAGTCAGATGGTACGCATATTGCTGCATACGCCAACGTTGCTCTGTTAGCGGCATGGATTGGTCTATTGCGTGCTACGTGGGGTAGCTGAACTGCTGGGTCGTCTAAGAGGGGCATGCGGGTACAATAGCTGATCAAAAAAAGAAGACAGGGAAGGCATAACAATTAACACTCTTCTGTACCACCACCACCACCACTACCATAATAATAATCATCATCATCATCATCAACAGCAGCAGCAGCAGCCTGTTTAGGTCCACTGCAGGACGAGGGCCTCCCCCACTGACCTTCACCCGCTTCTGTCCTGTGCTGCCCGAGTCCATTCTTTGCCTCGAAATTTTCTCATTTCGTCTCTCCATCGAGTTAATGGCAGTCCTCTTCTTCTCGTCCCGTCTTTCGGTGTGGTGGCCAGGAGTGACCACAACCATCGGTTAGTGGCTGCCCTCACAGTTTCTGCCTGTACCAGGGGTGCTATTCAAGAAGACCCGAGATTGATCGAAACTCGGGAAACACGAGCTCCACGACGCCCACGTAACGTAGTGACAATATTTCAAAGCGGAGTTCAGGCGCTTTAAAAAAAAATCGCGCCAATCCACTCCGTGAATGTGGTTGGAAAGCAAAGCTGTAAACGGCACCCATAAAGATTACCCATGCGACGTCACTTAAATTCCCTCACATCGTTCTGCAAATAGTAAAACCAGAGAGAAGTGAAATGCACTTAAACCACACCATTTATTACTTCAAAGAGATATTCTTGGTAAGGTTAAATCAATGCATGATGCATGAACGGTGTTTGATTGAGTTGTATTGGTGTAGCACAAGAGTGGAAACATTTTTTTATAAAATTAAAGTAAGCTCTAACACGGTGTTAGACGATCTGACTTCTCCGTCTCTGCACCGCGGACGGAGGCGACGAGATTTGCGGCAGAGAAGGAGGATCAGGAGGAAGAAATACTTCTGTTCAGATTTCTGAACGGCCCATAGTGCAGCCCTGGGGAGTGATTCCTTCTTCCGTGGGGCCCATATGCAGTCCGCGCGGCCTGTGTTCTGTCCAGCCGCTGAAGCTGGGTAGGTAGAGAGAGCCTGGACAGCAGCATCTCCCATTGCTCTTCTTGCGTAGTTGACGGAAAGAGAGGAGGGTGCTCAGGGCTAAAGTCGCACACCCCGATTACGGGGCGGAGTGTTCCTACTTCTGAACAAAATTTACGTTCAGCGTCGTAGCGATTCGGATAGATTAATACATTAAGTGAAGACGCGTAGGCTGTGGGAAGGAGCCCGGATTGTATGAGCCGTAGGGTAGTTTGTTGTTCTCTGGAAAGGTCGGGGTAAGGCGAAGGTACGGTCTGTCTCAGAAGGCGATAATGCTGGGTTATCTCCCTGAACGTGACAAGCGCGTGACTGTCCTCGTGCAGCTCCATAGCACGGGAGGTAAAAGCGCAGGCTTGTTGGGTGGGCGTATTTGTTGCCCTCCATTGAAGCGTGAGAGGGTGTCCAGATGAGCTGAATGGAACCGTTTGGGGAGTGGTTTTTAGCACGCGCAGTGCAGGTCAGGACACCCAACCCGACCGGTAATTCCAGTAGGCTTGCTGGTAATCGGTGACTACCCTCCGAACCCCTGGTTGAGTGAGAGCCAAGGTGATGGCTGCCTCTTCTGCTGCCGTCATTTCTTGGGTCGTAAGCGAGGTACACGCAAGGAGGTTGGTTCTGGAGGTAGCCACGATGATGGTGTATTGCTGCCCTCGATGTTTGTGGGCGTCTGTGTAGATAACTGCATGATCCCCACCGAGGGTGGTGTTTAGCGCTTGAGCCCGTGCTTTTCGGTGACCCTCGTCATGTGAGGGGTTCATATTTTTAAGCAAAGGGAGCACCTTTAGTTTTAGCGCCAAGAGTCTGGGAGTACGTCAAGCGGAGTGAAATTCTGGGCTGCCCAGCCAATCTGGTGAAGCATGCGGTTACCCACCGCAGTTCCGAGTCCGACCTTCTGGTTAGAAAGATGGCCTTCCAGCAGCTCTTCCACCGTGTTGTGGAGCCCCGTGCTAACCAGCCTCTCTGTGAACGCACTCATGGGAAGACCAAGGTCCCGCTCAATTGCCTTTCTAATCGTTATATCAAGCATCTTTATGTCCTCATTGTCGAGAAGAAGACAGGGGGGTGACGTAAGGGATTCTCGGGAGGACAAAATCTTGAATTAATCGAAAGGTATCGGCTTCCTTGAGGCCTCGCTTCTTGGTGGTACCTCTCCTGATCATGTGCATAATTTTATTGATGATGTGTTCGAGGCGCTCCAAGGATACGTCACTCTTGGTGTTGGCCTGGAGGCGTAGGCACAGGATCTTGATGCTGGGGCTTGGTGATGGCCTGGCCATCAAGGAGTATGTGAATGTATTTCTTGGTTTGGCGTGAGGGTGGACGACAAGGAGCTGTGATTTTTTACGTAAACACTGGAGGCCACAGGCTTTAGCACATTGGCGTACTAGAAGTGAGATGCCATGCATTGGTGTGAGCTTCCTTTAATTTTTGTAACACCTAGCACATGAGCAAGGTGCGCATAGGGCCGCCAAACGGCCGTGAGTGGTCGCGGGACGCTTTCACGTGGCATTCAGCGAGAACGCAGAAGATAAACCCCTAGATGTGCTTGGTGAGTGCACCTCCTGTCTTCCCCGCCATAGCGTGTGCTCGTAGCTAAATCGGTAAGACAACGGGCTCTCGCTTTGTTAGTCTATTAGTTCCAGGTTCGATTCCTGGCTGTGCCAGTAAATTCTTTTATTCGTTCGCTGGAGTTTTCTGGTGACACCAACGGTCGCGAAAGAACCCTTGGGGGGTAGAGGTAAAAAGCTTTGCTTTAAAAGCAATGCATGCTATTTGCTGATTATTGGGGTGACGTAACCGGTCAAGGGAAGCGTGTTCCAAGGAGGCGCGCCTAGGGCGTGGTACATTTTTCACGGCTTTCTCTCGTTCCACTGCTGCACTGGTGGCTACTGGGGGCAAGCAAATACAACTAGATTATTTTATCACGCTTTCATTTTATTTATCTGTATTTCACTGCAAAATTCATTTATTTTAGGCGTGCTATGAGCTCTTTGTTTGAAATTTGCTGTCCTAAGAAGCAGTTTCTGTCCATTGCTGCCGTCGGTGGCAGACAATGCAATTACGTGACTTATGCTGACTGGCAAAGAAAGACAGCGGGTGATGGAAACGCGCCACATTCAAAGTAATTGCTGCTCGGTGTTATCGAAACCCTCCGTCCGCTTTCAGATACGAAATTTCCTAGGGGCACTTCCGTCTGCTTACGTGATTTGAAGCTTGGCGATACCTAATAACAACTGATACATTGCACTTGCGGTACCTATTAACAACTCATACTTGTACTTGCGGGAATTCTTATCTGATATATTGCACTTGCGTATTTTTCCTCGCTTTTATTTTGCTGTATTTCGGCATGAATTTTGGCATTACTTCGACCGGCTTCTTTTCTGCTATACCGTGTTTGCGTCAGTTTCTTCACTTTCATTTCGCAGTGAACTCGCCAGCAAAATACTAGCACAAACCACAGCCTCCCTATAATCGGGGTTCTGTGCGACTGATGTGCACTTGTCCTTCTCAGTGCCATCACGTTCACGTGTCACGCATTATTCTGCAACTTTTGCTTTTCCAATTCACAGTTCTGTGAATATTCAAAAAGTGGGCCCATTCGCTCCTCAAAGCTCCTTGTTGAAGGCAAGTCACCCAAGTGGGCATGTGCTACCAAGCAAGGAATAGCAGCAACCACACCTTTTCAAAGTTGTTTCCTTTATTTTACTTTGCTCTTCACAGCTCTTCTTCGACTGAATTCTCTGCAGTCGTTCCTTTCTTTTTATGGACCCTATACCTTCGCCCTCCTCCTGGAGTCAAGCTGTTTGTTCCAGTCTGAACGCTTCCCTTCACAAGCTTTGCATGCTCCGCTTCCTGACAGACGACAAAGACGCTGGACAAAACCCGTTGAATTGCGTAAAGATCGCCTCCGATAATGGACACATGCCGTTGATTACATACTGTTCTGCGAGTCAAGTTTTCGCACGAATGGTTTGATACGCAACGATTCAATAGAAACCGTCTGCCGCGCCGACGATAAATGAAGCGCATGGTCATGCAACGCCACATTGGAAAGTTTTGCTAGCAGGCGATAACTAAAGCACGGCCACTCATGGAAACCTTTTCATGGAGCGGTCGCGACTGAAGCGTACGCTCCGGCTGCAGACGGATAAACGCATGGTAGAACCCGCGGAAGCCATGTCAGGATAACCACCTAAAAAAGGCGAAAAACATGTGTGCAGTAGTCCTGTTGCGCACACACCGGCTGAATGTCGACTGGGGCGGTCGCTGGTGCGGTCGCTACCACCGCTCCCGTTGAAGGTGTCCTCCTCGGCAGTCATGGAGGGAAAGCCCCCTCAAAGTCATCGCCAATGGTTCGGGCGCCAGATGGCTGCACAGCCAATGCATAGTACTTCCGAGAAACGAAAAAGTGCTTGAAATGCCTCCTCCAAAAAAAGTACTCTGTCGGGATAGATATATGCCTGATACGGCGACCGTGAACCATGATCTACGCCGCAGCAGCCGCCAAAACGAGCGTCACGAGTTCAACTCGGCCGCGCAATATCTCTCCCGAGTTTCGTCCGAGTTCTCGTGTCAATCACACACACCCAGCCCATTCGTGGGCGCGGCGTAACGACCGAAGCCACACCCTGCCATGGCTGCCACGGCACCTACTCTCCGATGGGGAAGCGTCGCAAGTTCGCAACCCCGAAGTCACTTGCATTTGGTGCTCCGGTAACAAAGCTGAGCAGCAAACAATGAACAAACAAAATCCCCAAGCCACCGTCAGTCAAATGCTGCCACCGTCGCGGGGCGGTTCGGTCCAAACGAAGAGTTCGCTCTAGTCCGAACGATAGGAGGGCCACGACAGCTATTCATACACAGCAAAAACACAATCGATGACAGATGACGCACCTTCAACGTCTAAAACGCACTCGCAAAATGTTGAAACACGCTCATGACACGCTAAATTGGGGCGATGTCTGATACTACGCCCGCCGTCCGCACGTAAACAAAGTCGGTCACGTTTGACAGTCGGGAGAAGCGCGTTCCTTTCGCTACAGTGAACTGCTGCTTTGCTTACTGGGTTTGGGCTTGCGCTGAGCACCACTGGAGCCACCCTCAAACCAGGTAGCAAACACATTTCAGTGGAAGAACAGAACACCGAGAAAATCGCAGCCGTCCGCACCGCTTTTAAAGGGCGGAAATTTAAAAGAAGGCCGGGGCCAGGCCGGAGTTTTAAAAGGAATAGCTGGGTTATCTACTTTACGCAACGGAAGGCATATTGCAACACGATTCTAGATGGTGCTGCGCGCGGATGTTCGCACAAGCCGTGCTTTTTCAGCGTGAGCGGCCTCAACTGGGCGCGCTGATAATGCCAAGCGTGCTCCGCTCGGATTGCGCCGATGTCGCCTGACGTTTATCGGATGCTGTACTATCACTACTTTGTTAACTGGAGCAGCTGGAAAGTAGGGAGTGAGCTATCTAGGGCCTTCTGGAATAGCACCCTAGTTCACGATTTGGCCCCGACAGCAGCGATCAAAGCTGCCTTCCCGAGATCATCCGTGAGGTACTCCAGGAAGAGCTGAAAAAGCCTTAGTGTAGGTTGCACAGGCCGTCAGAAAAGACGCGCAACGGGCCCTTGTTTCCGGAATTCCGGTCTACGAGTTGTCCCCGCATGCCCTCCGCCACCCTCGTGAGCCGCCCCACCATACGCAAGCCCCCCCAGCACAGCGACATGCCGGTGAGCCACCGTCTATTCCACCGCCGGGTCCACGGCAGCGTGGAGCGTGGAAAACAGAATGTCTGGCGAACCGACCACTCTGCTTTCACGGCGGGCAGCCAGATCACACCTTTAACCGCTGCTCCTACCGCGAGCTTGCGCTTCGCGGATCCCGTCCAAGCGATTTTTTCCCCACGTAACGGCCAGCATCCCCTTCGAACACCTTCGACGCTCCCCGCCCACGCTCTATAGGTCGCAGCTCGTTGACCCCGTTCACTGTCGCCCCGCGTTCTCCCCATGAGAGCCTGTCGCCTGAGCCTCGCCGGGAAAACTAAACACGGCAACGGCGGGAGGTGGTCTGGCTGACGACGACAGTAGTGAACCTCCACAAATGCCACGACGCTTACACTCCGGCTCTAGCAAGCATCTGGTGTGCGCCCCTGTGCCGTCAAACAATCTGCTTGTCGTTATAAACGGCCCCAACGCTACGGCATTCCTTGACCTACGCGCTGATTACTCAATTATGAGTAGAAAGGCTGCCCACCGCCCGCGGAAGGTGATGACATCGTGGGACGGGCCCGATATACGTACCGCCGGAGGACACCTCGTGCCGCCTATTGGGCGATGCACTGCTCGCGTAGAGATTGATGGTGAGGCGTGGCCTATGAGATTCGTTGTCCTGGAAAACTGCTTTGTGAACTTAATTCTTGGTATGTACTTTCTGTGTGCATATGGTGCCGTTATTGATCTGGGCTAAAACAGCCTCGCACTTCTGAAGCCAGAGACGCCACAGAACCACCTCACGTCAAATTACACCAAGGCCAGAATCGTCTATGAACATGTGATGCCGCCTCCGCGCGCTACTGCGTCCTTGCTGGTCGAAGTGGACACGTTTCCTAACGGTAAATAACTGCTGTAAGGGAATGTTCAGCTTCTTCTAGAGAAGGAGTTGGTGTCGCCAGAGGCCTATTGCAGCTTTGCGACGGACGCGCGCAAATCCTAAGCACGAATTTTCGGAATGAGCCGCATCATTTGACTAAAGGTATGGCTGTAGCCCACGCGGAAGGCATCGCCGAATTTCAGTATGTAAGTGCAATGTCAAACGGAGAAAAACCAGCCTCACAGGAGAAAGCAGCTAGTTTGGACCTTGACGTCGGTCCAAAACTTTCAGAAGAGCAAAGGGCTGAGCTGCTTGCACTGCTCGACGAATTTCGTCCCTGTTTGCCACGCCGTCCAAAGTTGGCCGTGCCCCCGTCGCAAAACATATTATTATTTTCACTGACGACACCACGCGTCCAACTTGCTAGCCACCATACCGACTTCCGCCTAAAGTACGGGAAACGATACAAAATCAGGTGGGAGAGATGCTCAAGGACGAAATCATGCAGCCGTCTAACAGCCCCTTGGCTACCCTTGTGGTGCTGGTAAAAAAGCAGGTGGCATCATTATGGTTCTGCGTCGATTACAGTCGGTTAAACAGAATAACAAAGAAAGACCTCTACCCACTACCCCGTATCGACGACACGCTCCATTGGCTCCGCATGAGCGCTAGTTCTCGTCAATAGACCGGAAGAGTGGGTAGTTGCAGATAGAGGTTGACGAGCGGGACCGAGAAATGACGGGTTTTGTTACCCCGGACGCACTTTATGAATTTAAAGTGATGGCTTTTGGACTCTGTACGGCAACAACGACTTTCCAGCGTGTCATGCACATCGTTCTCGTTGTCCTTAAATGGCAGTCTTGCCTATTTTATCTGGATGACATCGTCATATTTTCGCGAACATTCGACGGATACGCACAACGACTTAGAGCAGTACTGAAGGCTCTCGATGCCGCCGGCCTCACGCTGAATTCGAAAAAATGCCGGTTCGGGTTCGATGAGGTAGCGTTTTTGGGGCATGTCAGAAACGAAGGTGTGAGTGCTGACCCCGCGAAAACAGCCGCCGTTTGTGCGTTCCCAGTTCAAACCGACACCGACAAGTCAGCGGTAAGAAGGTTCTTGGACTTGTGCGCTTACTATCGACGCTTTGTACAGAACTTCTCGCCGGTAGCCGTGCCACTAAGTGATCTTACAAAAGAACATGTGCCGTTTCAGTGGAACGACCAACAACAGCATGCATTCGAGAAATTGAAAGCAACCCGGCAGACAACGCCCTTCTTAGGGCACTTTGACCAAGATGCTGAAACCGAAGTGCACACCGGCTCAAGTAACACGGGAATCGGCACTGTGCTTGTGCAAACGCGGGATGTCGCCGAGTGCGTCATAGGTTATGCAAGTCGCACACTTACCAAAGCAAAGCAGAACTATTAGGCCACAGAAAAGGATGGCCTTGCGGTGATCTGAGCAATTACCAAGTACCCTTCTTATGTGTATGGGCGTCTGTTTTGCGTGGTCACCGATCACCCATTCTCTGTGTTGGCTTGCTAGCCTCAGACACCCGTGCGGAGGACTTGCTCGTGAGGGCCTTCGCCTTCAAGAATTTGATGTCGCTATTACCTACAGGTCGGGCCGCAAGCATAGTGATGCGGACTGCCTGTCCTGCGACCCATGGAGACTTATCAGGCTGACATTGACGACGATGACGACGCCTTCCTGGGTACACTGCAAGTTTCGGATATGGCAGCCCGTCAGCGACGGGATCCTGAGCTGAACAAGGCAATTGCTTGTCTCCAAGGTCAACAGGTTTACCTGACGAAGGCTTTCGCTCGCAACTTCTCCTCGTTCGGTCTCTGGCACGACGTGCTATACGAGAAGAGCTTTAACGCAAGCGGGAGGCCATGGCTGCTCGTCGACCCATGCATTCTTCACTAGGAGATTATTGAGGCATGCCATGAACATCCCACTGGGGAACACCTTGGATACAGTGTAACCCTACCAAGAATACGGGAAAGCTATTACTGGCCTCGTCTTCCCAAGTCAGTGCATCACTACACGAAAACATGCCGGGAATGTAACAGACAAAAGAAACCGCGTACACTGCCAGCCGGATTCCTTCAACCTATAGAACCACCGATGACGTCATTCGAACAAATATGCATGAATCTCCTTGGTGAATTCACAGTTTCCAACTCAATGAATGGATGGATTGTAATAGCGACGGACTATTTTACCCGCTGCGCTGAATCTAAGGCGCTCCCGTTCGGAACGAGCGGTGACATAGCGACATTTTTCATCGAATGTATTGTTTTGTGGCACGGTGCTCCTAAAGTGCTCATCACTGACCGGGGATTTGCGTTCACGTCCCAGCTCACGCAGGACGTACTCCGACTGAGTAATACCAGCCATCGGCGAACAGCACCGTACACTCCCCCAAACAAATGGAGTCGCGGAGAGGTTCAACAAGACAATAACATATATGATTGCCATTTACATTGAAGCAATACTTCGGCATCGGTGATCTTAACTACGGAGTCATTCCCGAGATAGTGCGCCCACTGTCCCGCGGAAGCTGAAGGCCTGGAGTGGTTCACGTCGTCCCCCACCAGCCATACAGTGACAATTAATTCACGGACTATTGTACACGCACAGTCTACCGCCTTGCTGTCATCTGCGGCATCGAGCCGATGCCTCCTATGGGGGGATTAATGACACTATCATCATGACCAGGAAAAAGGGAAGAGGAAGGGAACGCTGATGCGCGTCCTTGGCATGAGACATTCATTCAGCCGCAACCAGTGGTATGTACCTGTTACAACCTCTTCTACCTTACGGTTTCTGAGTCTCCATGTGTCATTTGTGCCAATATGTATAAAAACATTTTTTTCCAGTATCAAAACATGCGCACTACGTAAGCGTAAATGCGTAAGCCACCTGTCTAGACGCTCTGCTACACACGAAGACAGGGTAAATCTTGCCTCACTTCTGAGATTAACAGCGCGAAAGAACGGGACAACAAAGGAGTAGACCAACACAGCGCTGTTTTAGTCTACTCCTCTGTTGTCCCGTTCTTTCGCGCTGTTAATCTTAGAAATATGTGCTAACTGGCCCGCCTACGATCCTTGTCTCACTATCAACACAATCCTATTGCTTGGAGGACATTTTGCGTGCGC
Organism: Haemaphysalis longicornis; assembly: GCF_048455015.1. Classification (NCBI taxonomy): domain Eukaryota; kingdom Metazoa; phylum Arthropoda; class Arachnida; order Ixodida; family Ixodidae; genus Haemaphysalis; species Haemaphysalis longicornis. The sequence goes on along the minus strand of NW_027526203.1, from coordinate 123,815,927 downwards.
AGTGTAAGCAGTCATATGTCAAAGCAGGACCGGCTTTATAGATATCCGGTAGTGTATCAAAGTTTCAAGGGCCAAGCACGCCTGTGCAACGCTTCGCACAGAGTTTTTCTAAAGTTGGTTTCAGTAGTATACGCCTCGAGCGCGGCCTGTATAGGGTCGCCACTGAAATCCCCCTAGCGGCCCGTTTCGAAAGCAGGCGCGGGAGTCTCTGTCCTGCTCCCCACTGTCGCCGTTGCTTTTGCGGCATGTTCACGACTGAGATTTAGCGTTCGCGAGCGTTGGAAATCCATATTTATGTGGAGCAGTCACTGTGTTTGCAAATTGGGTGTGTTTGCGACAGTGTAAATGTTTCTGACGCGGTCTTAGTAGGGTATATTCGGTCTGTATAAGCGCCAGGTGTGTGTCACAGGCCAGCGTCGCGGAACCGGCGTATGCATGTACTTACCTGACTGTAGTTACACTGCCCTGAATTTACTAGCAGTGTCTCCGTAACCACCGATTCCTGAGATGTTCATGCTACGGGTATACACTACGATGTAAGTCAGTTTTGTGCGCTTACATATTCAACGGAACATACCTGGCAGCACGCCAGTTACTTTTGCCAATAATATACCTCAGATATTGATCACCACCATTTACAAGCTGGTGTGTGTTACTTTCGGGAATATTCAACCTAAGTACGATGGACAATGCAGAATTTTACTCGGGGATCAGCACAACACAAAGAGTCGTCTTGTCGTAAGGTGAGCGCCCGCAAACGCTCATCTGCTACATATATCCTCAGCGAGCAGCGCGCAGACGTTCTTAGAATATAATCAGCGCCCGCTACTAAACGCTTCTTCGAAATATCGTCACATGGCACAAGGAGCCTGCAGAACAAAGGAGAAACTGAAATCAGAGGGCCTTATAACATACCACACTCTTCCAGCGACACCTTTCATCGCTTGTGAACTGCCTACCCTGTACTACTTCCAAAAATGCGTCCGCCGAACGATCAGCTGTTCGTTGAAGTCTAAAAACAAAACGACAGTGAAGGCGAGATTTGTGTGTGGGATTACTAAAACGTTCATTGCTTGATTCCCCTCCGCATTTGTGCACAGCGTCCGCCTCCGCTACCCCCCCACCCCCCTATGTCTCGCGAAATAGCAGTGCATTTAGTTGGTCTAGGGAGCCCTACCTGGCTTAAGTTTCGACGAACGTATTTAGCATGTCAGAAGCTGCACTGTATTTTTTTTATTTCCGTTAGAGCTATAATGTTTCTTCCGCACTTGCACAGCATGTATTTTTCTGTGGTTTACCCGCCGCGGTGGCTCAGTGGCTAAGGCGTTGCGCTGCTGAGCACGAGGTCGCGGGTTCGATTCCCGGCCGCGGCGGCCGCTTTTCTGATGGAGGCGAAAAGCAAAAACGCCCGTGTGTACGAGATTTCGGCGCACGATAAAGATCTCCAGGTGGTCAAAATTAATCCGGAGCCCTCCACTACGGCGCGCCTCATCGCCTGCGTTGCGTCGGCGCGTTAAACCCCACAATCAATCAATCAAATATTTTTCTGTGGTTTCATATAAGATTGCCTTGGTCCTTGCTATAAGGCGTGTGTGGGCACATATTTAACGACGCACAGGCTTGGATTATACTTAACATTATGGCATGGTTTATATTCTCATAAAAGGCATAATTTATTGTCCGGGATTGCCTAATCACGTGCCCATTGCCGAGGCATATTTTTCTGTGACGCATATATTCGAAACGAAGCCGCATTCATTGTCCACGCTGCAAAACGAAGCCAACCTCTGCCTGTGCCAGTATCAGGTCTAAACGAGGCGACAGTAGAATTAATTTGTGCCTGACGTATTTGGAGGTGACAGGGGTGATATTGCTGCTACGGTCGCCGACGCCCGGAATAGCGGCGACGATGCGCGCAGAACCGCGTCCCCGGGTTCTAGCAGGCGATCGCGGGCTCTACGAAGACGCAGCTGCTTTTTAAGTGACCTAAAGGTACTCTTTGCTTATAGACGTCACCACACCAAGTTTTTGTTAGGGCGCGGAAAGGCGAAAAGAAGAGAAGCAGAACCAAAACACTGCACGAGCCACTATCTGCCATGCAGCGCACATCCCGTCAACGCCGCGGAGAAGTGGCGGCAGGCGGCGCAGCGATCGCAAAGCTCGAGGCGTATACACAAAAGCATTGTTAGGACATCGTGTCACGCGTTCTTGTTTGTATTTCTGGTTTTATTTCACAATCTTCTCCTGTAGATTCTAAAGACACAAATGACCTTCACTCGCACTATTATGTGTATTATATGTGTTAGCTAAACCAATTTGCAATTATTATTATTATTTAATTATTATGCAACCAGCGCCGCTATTTTCTCGTGGGGCGCTCGCCAAAGATTGGTTACGGATTAATAACTCTCGTCTAGTCCTTATACAAGGAAGCGTTCTGTACGGGCTTCTGTAAACATTCTGTAAGGGCGCGCAGGCCGCGGCACGCGCCGTGCTTATTCGCGCTATAGATAGCACGTGGATGCTGTAGGAAACAAATATTAGTCTTTGTTTTCAGCCTACTCAGGTCGGCCGCAGGACGGAGGCCTCTCCTATTGATCTCCAACCTCCTTTGTCCTGCGCTGCTCTGGTTCAGTTTACCCCGAATTTCTTTATTTCATCCCTCCATTGGGCTAAGGCCCTCCCATTTGCCAGGCTGGACGGGTGGAGTTCAGTTCCACGATTATTACATCATCTTTAAGCTTAAGGTTCACGTTTCGCGGTCAATTTGGAAGTCCTCGCGATCGTTATGCCCGCGAGTATGACGGCAAAAAACGCGTTTCTCATGGAGTTTATTCGTTTTGTTTAATCTCTTTTCGTTCACGGAAAGGCAAAATGTCACTTTCACTTTAACTCATAAAAATTGACATGAAAACGGCCCAAGTAAGGCGACAGGACGGGTGCACACACAACTGCCTAATTCAAGCTAAAGCGTCCTTATTACGGGCTACTTTGGCTTGTGTCGGACTCCTAGCTCACCCTCTTCGTCAGGGGGTACTCGATGCTGGGATCTGGACATGCAAGGGAAGCCTTGAATGGCTCGATAGAGGGTCTGGAGATTGGAGCGAAGGCTTTGGATTTGCTGCAACTCCCTTATTACATGGTATCAGGTGCCGGGTTCAGGACAGTGGTAGCAGGGCGACGGGTATTGGGTAAAGAAAAGAAAATTGAGACGATTCGGGTGGTGGTAGGTGTTTGTGGGTAGTCCTGTGAGTGCCGTAGATTCCTCGCTCGTGCGGAGCCATCGTGCAGTGTGGAAACAAAATAACGAAATGAATGAATGTTTAGTAGTTATTAGCGGTGACTGTACGTAAATAGAAATAATCAAATAAAAAGACCACGGACACTTGTCTGAATCAGGTTCTTAGTGAGGTAAATTAGGCCTCCTTGAATATACGGGCGATAGTGCCACGGTTTCTGTGCCTAATAATTGTTTTCTTTTTGTTTTGTTTTTTCACAAACGGACAGCCCAGCAATTTTTACAATGGCGCTGCTAACGTACGTATTAGTTTGGGCTCTTTCTGTCGTGCTACTTTCCCGTTTTTATGTCGCTTGTTTTTGTCCTGCTAAAACGATAAGACCACCTCCAACGAAGCAGCCTGCGCCATTCAGAAGGCGGCGAATCATTGCACTCATCGGTAACAGAACTACTAAGTGTCAAAACAAATCTATTAACGCGTATCACGGTGTGATCGATTTCCGCCGTCAGGGTGCTTCACTGAACATAACGAGCGCGTTATCCCGCGACGGCACGTGAATATTACTTTTCCTATTTTTGCTTCTCGTGGTTGGCGCGCATGTTGTGCCGTACACAGCGTAAATGAGCAGCCGACATGAAAGTGGCATCGACAGTTGTTTCCTCACTCCGCTCCAGGGCCCGATGGTGTTCTATTACAGGGACATACAGTTGCGGGCTAATATGTACTAGAGGAAGACCTATAGGGCTCGTACTATAGGCGAGCCGCACTGCAGTGACCGTTGCATGGTGGACCGTTGCGGAGAATTACTTCGCATGGCTCGCTAACGAGCTCAAACGCTCGCTGGGGCTGCAAAAACTGTAATATCATTGCTGGAACACCGTTTAAAGTTGCAGCATCAAAATAATTGTATAGTTGCTAACAGACTTTTTACCAAAACTTTTTTCACTGCTTTATGCACCACGGGCAAGAAATAAAAGCGGCTCCTGCGGTAGATTTTGTCGTCGCAAGCCGCAAAAACTAATGTTACAAGGCAGGTGAAGTTAGCATGCAACCCGAGTCGGCTGCTATATGGCGGCTCCCATGAAGACACGCGACTCCAGTCGCAGAGTTTAGTACGATAGTCTATTCCAAGAGCGAATGAGGTAGCTTCTCCCGAAGGTGACCTACCAGCCTTCACCATTGGTCGTCTCTAATCTAGAAGCTCGCCCGCAGTCAAGCGCAAAAAAATTCCATGATACAAAGACCGCGATTCACGACGGAGAAAGTCACGCCACGTCGAACGCTAACGGCGCTGGGGACACGCGCTCCAAAAGTACTTTTCCTAGCAACGACCCCGCACCCGCAGAGGTGGCTCAGTGGGCAAGGCGTTGTGCTGCTGAGCCGAAGGATGCGGGTTCGATTCCTGACCACGGTAGCTGTTTTTTTTTTTTTTTTTGTGGAGGGGGAAAGGACCGTTTGCTCGAGACTTCGGCGCACGTAAACATCCCCTGAAGGTGGTCAAATTAATCCGGAACCATTCGCTACGGCGCGCCTCATCATCCATGTAGCGTTGGCGCATTATTCAACTTCATCATCCATTAATCAGCAACGCCCCTTTCCCTCTCCCCGCCGGAGACGACACGCGTTGACATTGCCATGGTGTGGTCGGGTGTTTTTAATGCGAACCGCGGTGATCGCTGCGGCCTTCGTACGCCACTGACGGCAGTAAGGAACAAAAGTGATTAAGTGCAGAGGTACACACCATGCTTCTTAAATGTTGCTGTGGGCAAACTCAATTGCACTGATGTGTAGCACAGGAAACGAAAATTCCCAAAGTCAAGTAAAGTTCACGTAGATGGAAAGAGTACTACTGCTAAGCGGACTTATACTACTCAGGAACGAGTTTCTTATCTGCTATCTGCCCCGAAGCGAGACTAAGTTCTTTCTGTTGCGATTGCTTTGTGTGTCTCGCGCTCTCCTTTAACTTGGCTCCATGTTATAACGAAAAACCGAATGTAATCCAACTACACTACTCGCTTGGGTCGTCCAACCTGTCTCCAGCAGCAGCCTCGACCGTTATCTGCTGCCGCAACGGGGACTCTGACTCCGAGAGGCAGAAAGAGAAACAAAAATATTTTGCCCACGGAAGTTTGCCTTCCCGGAGCCACGAGCTCTCGGGCTAAAGGGGAAACTAAGCCGAAGAAAAAAGCTAATCCGCCTGTCTTCGCAGGGTTCCCAGAGCAGCTCTTCGCACCGGACTCAAGGGGGAGACAAGACAAAGGGAGCCCGCCGGTCGACTAAGACCCACTAATCGGTATGCGCCCCTCAATCTCTGTTTTAATCCTTTAAGGCCACGCCAGCATACCTTCTATGAAGCCGTGGACGTTATTCAGATAAAGTCAACATTTTTCGCCAAAGTCCCTACACCTCCACGCTGAACACACCAACACGCATCAAGCTCTTCCCCTGGCTTGCTGTTCCTACGGCGAGAATATCTAGTAGTGAGCGCACGTAATGTGACTCTACACCTGAGTGGTCGCCGTCGAGTTTTTGGATGGAAATTTTGCGGCAGTATTAAGGGTCTCATGGAAACCTTGATGTCAGTGGAAAGTTTTGAACTAACTTCCCCATTCTCCTCGGTGCCTGCGTAATTAGTGATGACCACGCACTGGATCAGAAGTGAAATTTGACGTTGTATGGAAGCCAACTTTTTATGTCATTTCGAAGTCCCTCACATTTTGGAACTTGGAGGTTTGATTCGGTGTTTTACTTTCCTTCAGGCGGATTTTTTGTTCTTTCTAGTTCATTGACGAACAACTTATTGCTTGTAATACGATCAGGCTTTACGGTCCTTGTGAATTCATCAGGTCGTATGTTAGTTTCTGTCGCTATCTCGCACGCATATCTTTGTATTAAAGCGCAGAACTTGGGTCAGATGAAAAGAAGAGTCGGAGAGGCAGGCCTGACATAAAAATAATTTTTTTTTCTCTTCTGCCCGTACATTACAATAGACCCAGTTGCTTAGTCAATAATTGATACCGCCTTTTAACGGTTCCCTCTTAGTTATTAGCTGTGATCCGCAGTCCATCTCCCCACCTAGAAAGTTCGAGCTTGTAATGACATAATGTCGAAGGCACTTATGCCTTCAATGTTTTTACGGACTAAAGACTACTCATAAAAACGCAAATCCTCTCACTAATTCATGAGAAATCTGGGGAAAGAAAGAGCCATTACGGCCGATTCAAGTCGCTGTATTTGTCGGTTGGTGGCGTTCGTGCTCCAGACGCGGTGTTTTTTTTTTCAAAGGAAGGGCTAATGTAACCTTTGAATTATTTTCCACGGGGACTAAACAACCTAACAAGAAGGGGGAGAATTTCCTTACAAGTAGTAGTACAGACCAGGAGTCACCATCCCTCCGAAGTCATAGACAGGGGGGAGGGGGGAGAATAAGGGGGATGGGAGAATAGAGTGATTGCTAGAGGTATCAGATACATGTAAATGGGGAATATGTGGGCTTCTAAAGGTTTGCGAATGACGTCATACTGCTCAGCAAATAGGGAACAAATCTTGGCTCCAGGAACCCTCAAGGAACCTGTTCCAGGAACCCAATGCTTCAGGAACCCTACTCACATAGCTCAGGGGTATACGGTTAAATATAAATATGCAGAAATCGAACGCATTCTTCTGGAGACGTCAGAATGCCTCCTCTTCACCGTAGGTAACAGAATACAAGAAGAGGGGGATGAGTATAACTATCTTCAGCAGATTGTCCCTGGTGTTCCGAGCCTCCAGATGCAAACCAGGCGTGGCGAAAGTGTGGACTGACATGCATTCGCAATCACTCTCAAGTAGTGAACTGTAAGATACGTCTGTGGCTAAAAGGACAGTTGTACTACAAGTGCGTACTCCCAGAGATTACTTATGTGGCAGAAACTTCTGGCCCTGCTAAACACCCCGAACGAAAACAAGAAAATTTAAGTCGGCCGAACAAGCCTCGAAAATGAGGACGATAGGCGTAACGTTTAGGAGACCCGATACGAAGGTCTTTGATTAGGGACCAAACTCGGGTAGAAGGCATCCAGCTGACGTAAAGAGAAAGCAGTGGAGTTGGGCTGCGCCTGCAATGCGCAGAACAACGAACGTATCATCAGCGTGACATATGTACACCGAGAGGCGGGACTTGAAGCAGGGGAACAGAGATAAGCGCGTGGACGGGTGATTCAAAATTCGGCGGGGAGGAAGGAATTTGAACCGCACAATGCAGGAGGAGTTACGAGTCTATGGGAGAGGCGTTACTTTTACAGCGGACAAAAATAGACTGACGACGAAGATGATCATGATGACGATGAGGGTGATGCTGTACAAAACACTCACTGCAGTGTTAGTCAAACAGCGGCTGCTGTGTGAGCTACCATTTTTGTACGTGAAAGGCTCGTCATGCGTCATGCCTCATTCATTTTGGGGAGCGCATAATGTTTTTATGATGATCCCATGCAGGACGTGGGCATATGGAATTGGTTTAGGGACTGCGAAGGCTCTGACTGGATCTTTCTGCGTAGAACCGTTGCTTACTATGAAGCCCGATAGGCATTCTCTAGTCATTATCCGCTTTGGTGCATAAAGACAACACGAAATGACTTATGGTGTGACGCGCAACGAAAAACATGCACGCCAAACATGACGTAGACTGGACAGGCGCTGTCTTGTCTGCAATTTAAGAAGTCCCCGTAGTTGTCACAAACTCGAGCGTCCGACGTCTTAAAGTACCGTATAGGTTTTTCATATTATTGTACAGCGCCAAATTCTTGTTACAGTCACCCGATTCATTCAGTTTCGGTTCTAGTCGCCCCGGGAGAACCAAAAGAAAATACAAAAACTAAAATCTCTGTCGCCCAGGTTTCGCCGAAGCTTCGAGCACTTTCGAGGGGGCGAGCGTAGCCTTGCCACTGCTAAGGCGCGCCGATTATTCCAGAAGGGAGGAAGAGGGATGTCGTTCGCTGGACGGCGGCAGGCGCGCTGTGTGTTGTGCCCTCCCTCTCCGCGCCGGCGCAGTTATAAAAAGAGAATCCGCGCCGAAGCAAATTAGCTACGTTTGGACGTCGTGATGTGACAACGGCTCCTGCCCGTGTGTGCACCACCATCGGCGACCCGTGCCCTGGAGGACTCCAACGTACTCCCGGGTCTCAAACCACCGTGATCGTCTCGGACGGCCTGGCCTACGACGAAGCCACGCTTCACAGGCAGCTGAATCGCCTCCGACAGCGGTGCATCGTCCGGCCCGGTCGGTGAATATTGTGGGACTCTGTCTCTCATATGCATCGAATTGTTCGTTTTCTTTTTAGTTAACTGCTCTACTTCGTAATATATATTTGTTAACGTTCCTGATTGTGCATTTTAAAAGTATTTGAACTGTTTCCCGCATTTGTATTCGTTCTAACTCACCTCTCGTTCACGTTACATGTCCTCGTGCTTGTACAGTGTTTTGCCTGTTCAAATTTAAGTCTTTCTGTTGTTGATTCGTTCAAGGCTCTGACTCATTCTTACCGCTCTGTCGGCGAAAGCTGCACATCAGACGGCCACCCACTTCGTCACCTGTGCCCTGTAGATTCGGTGGGGATGTTTGCTCGCTTGAGTCGACTCCCCATATCTTCTAAGAGCGCACCCAATTCAGGAAACGGTTACAATTTCTGGCGCCCGCGACAGGACGTCTGATGTGAGCGTTAAGGAAGAGAAAGAACCTGGAACTTTTGCGGCATAGATTGCTGCTGTGTTTATGAGTTGGTGACCTTGTTGTTAACTTTCTCTGAGTACATATACCTAGCTATAGGCTAGAGTATGGTGTCTAGATTGCGGTGAATTTGCAATCATGGATCTAGAGAAAATTGTAGCGTTGGGCTGCAAGCTGGGCCTGTCAGGGGCCGAACTACGAAAGTTGGTCGCGCAGAAAGAAAAAGACGAAAACGAGAAAACTGAGAGAGCACGACAGGAAGCACGAGAAGAGGCTGAGAGGGCTGAAAGAGAAAGAGAGAAAGAATTTCCGAGACAACTTCAGTTGGAGCGAGCGAAAGCGGAGCGAGAAGAGAAAGCCGGCCAGGCAGAGGCCGAAAGGGAGCGAGTGAAAGCGGAGCGAGAGGAGAAAGCACGCAAAGCTGAACTCAAGATTCTGAAAAGGCCACTCGAGATACAATGGTTGAAGGTGGAATCCTCATCGGATGAGGAAAATGCGAGAGAAGAGAATAGTGGCCTAAGCACTGAACCTGAGGAGGCAAAGGAAGGCCAGGATAGCTCTGGAAGCGAAGAGGCGGATTTATCGGCGATCCGCAAGGAGGAAACGCCCCCAGACATGTGCGACAGCGCACCACTTCAGACCTCGAAGGACGATGATCCTACAGGTGATGCGGAGCCGGAGGATGGCGATAACATCCCGGTTGTGGATACCGTCATGACGTCGGAGCCAAACGGCCTACATGAAAGTGTACCCGAAATTGCGGAGACAGTGTTTGAGGAAACCGTTGTCTTTCCGAAAGACACGGGTGGAAGCACGCTTATTGTGCAGGAAGACCCAGTTCGAGACTGCGAACTCGCTGGGCAGACTACCGCCATGTGCGTAGCTGACAGCTCGAGGAGCAAAGAGACCGACACTGCGGTCAAGGTTGAGGTCCCCGTGCGAAGCGGGGCCGCACTCCACATAGAGGGCTCGCCGTACATCAGCGTCAGCGACGACCCACTAACTTCAGCGGTGGAAGAGAAACCACCCGCCGTCACGAAAGAAGAGCCAGTTATCGGGGCACCCGATGCGATGCCTCGGATAGAGGCGAAGCCGTGCTTGCCGTAACACGAGCACCGGCAATAGCGAAGCCGGCACATTTCCTTCGATTAGAAACTGCGGCCCTTACAACGGAGCCGCCTCGGAGGAGGAGGAGGTCTGAAGGGCACGGAAAGAACCAGACATTGAAAACCGGGCTTACAAAACTCGGCAAGCAAATGAGCTACTACAAAAAGGAGTGCAGATTTGGGCTCATGAGTAAGAGCAAACATCTCTACTGCTATTTGTCCCGACGGGCAGGTGCAAAGAAGCACCGGTCAGTTACTACACGAGGAAAGGCGAGGGAAGGCCAAGTCGCCAGACGCTTCGACGATCGCCAGACGAAGGGCCAGACACTGAAGTATTTTCGCGGGCCCGGTATCACGGCGGACACGAAAGAGTATCGCTTGGCGGGACATTTGGAAAAGAACTTCTCCGAAAAGAATTCCGCAGCCGCAGTTACGCAAGCGCCCGATAGACACGGGCTAAACATGAAGAATGCGAATGCAAGTATGCATGTGTTGTATGAGTAGAATGTTATGATCGAGTTCTATCTTGACGTTGTGGGCTGCACCTGAACATTGTATTCTTTATTTGTTTATTGAACTGTACGCGAAGTTTGCATTTATGTTGTCATTCTAGGTGTACAGTGTATACGCTGCATATTCACGTACTAGTTCCTTCTTGCGTGTACTTTCGCATTACTTGTTGTACAGTACGTTTGCTGAGTATTATTGGCGTACTACTTGTGGCATTCGTGAAATTTGCGGTTGCATCTTATTGTTTGTGAACAGCATATTAGTTATGGTTCTTATGAGTTTCATTGTACCAGTGCATTGTATGTATTTTTGGGTACTAAATCACACTCATTCTATGTGAGCCTACGGGACTTAGGCACTAAATTGCAGTCTGTATTGTCCAAAATTCCGCACTTGTAATGACTTTTGCCCAGAACTGGGTCATGTGAACTAGTTTGTTCGGCTTTCTCAGTCATCTCAGAAAGACCGTATTGTTCTTGAACCTGTCATCTCTACGTAGACTGTGTATTTAGGAAAAATCTGTGCCGAACCCTTGTGCTGTACTAAGCTATGTACGCGCCATTATTTATTATTTAGAACAATTGTACTGTACTTGATTTTGTGTTAGTACGCACTGCATCTTCTGTTCGCTAAGTGTGAACGCCGCGTACGCATGACTTTGTGAGTTTTGGGAATATTATTGCATAATATTCTGAAACTGGGTGGCCGTGTCACAAACTCGAGCGTACGACGCCTAAAAGTACCGCATAGGTTTTTCATATTATTGTACAGTGCTTATTGTTACAATCGCCCGATTCATTCAGTTTCGGTTCTAGTCACCCAGGGAAAACCCTGGAACTCTCTCGAACGAGGCGGCGGTAAGACCGCGCACTCGCCGGATCGCCGGCCAGAAAATACAAAAAATAAAATCTCCGCCGCTCAGGTTTGCCGAAGCTTCGAGCACTTTCGAGGGGGCGAGCGTAGCCTTGCCACTGCTAAGGCGCGCCGATTATTCCAGAAGGGAGGAAGAGGGATGTCGTTCGCTGGACGGCGGCGGGCGCGTTGTGTGTTGTGCCCTCCCTCTCCGCGCCGGCGCAGTTATAAAAAGAGAATCCGCGCCGAAGCAAATTCGCCACGTTTGGACGTCGTGATGTGACAACGGCTCCTGCCCGTGTGTGCACCACCATCGGCGACCCGCCCCCTGGAGGTCTCCAACGTACTCCCGGGTCTCAAATCACCGTGATCGCATCGGACGGCCTGACCTACGACGAAGCCACGCTTCGCAGGTAGCCGAATCGCCTCCGACAGCGGTGCGTCGTCCGGCTCGATTGGTGAATATTGTTGGATTCTGTTCAAGGTAAATATAAATGGTAGCGAAGCTTCGGGTGAAAAGCGGTTCAGCACCTATTGCCAGCGACATCAGCATGAGGGCTTATGGGAGTGGCGATTGAAGCGCGACTAGGTGAGGAGGGAACAAACACTAGTAACAAAAAACCAAGTTTTGTTCAACAATAAAACAGCATTGATATTTTACGAACGATATTTATTTTTGACTCTCATTTATTTAGGCACCGTGTGCAAATAATTTATGGAAATGTTGTTCATTCTCAAAAACCTTTTTTGTAGCGCTCTCTGAAGAATGGCACATTTCATATCTCTGTGATGCAGACCTTGTAGTGCTGGTAGTGCTCGGAAAGGCCCTCCTAAAGTTGGTCTGCCAGCAAACGCCCCTCGAGTGTTTTGGTGGTGCGCATTTGCATTTGTTTTTCCTTGTTAATTTGGTGTGCACTTAATTTTTGCTGTGCGTGGAGTTGCGAGGTGCGTTGTATCGTCGGTGAACACGTTTAGTACCGTGCCCGGCGGGCACAGTGAACTACGGGACGATGCTGCCAACGGTTGGAGCGGAGCGCTTTCCTCGGTACCTACGGAAACGATGTGCTGTACAAGGTTGCAACAGCAACTCCCGTGCGCCTGGCGTTTTAGTGCACTATTTTCCTCTCATTTCCACAGGTAACGCGAAGCTATAGTACTGTTAATACGTGCACGGAGGTTGTGTAAGGAGATGTGGTGGTGCTTCGAAAAAAAAAATGGGTCTACAGCTTTGTTATATCACAGTTATCTCCTTATTTAACCTTAGGCTGGCTCGGAGCAAGTGGTGTCAATTACTCTAGGACTTCGCAGCGTAGTACCACTCGAATTTAAACGAGTCGCTTTAATTGTCTCCTCTATTGCATTACAACGCTTGTAGTGATCGTTGCTTCCCGTTTCTGACGGTCCGCTCCGCTCCAATAGCAAGCGGGAGCGCCATTGCGCATGCGGGGCACGCTAGCGCGCTACCGGCGATACCGGAGCGGGGCCCCGCTCCGCAAACCGGGGCCTCTTAGCGGACCGTCGCGGCAGCTTACGCTACCGGGCGGAATTCCAACATGGCTGCCCCCGCAATGCGAGCGCGCTCCGGCGAACTTCGTTTCTTCAGTTGAAACACGACCGACGAAGCGGCGAAAGCGCTTCCGAATAGGCAATGGTGCCACACACCTCACAGATCTTTAGAACGGAAGCGAAAAACGTCGATCGAAGCGCGGGGCTGCTTCTATGCGGCGCCGAGAAAGACAGCCTTGGCTTGGCTATTCCAAAGTTTACCGGCTTGTTTATTGTTAAGAAAAATTATACCATTTCAGCGACTACATTATACAGAAAAAAGGTTAAATGAGGCCAGGAAACACGGTATTTTGCTTTGTTTGGGCGACCACATACAAATTGTTATGTTTCCTTTAGGTTGAAGTTTTGGATTACAGGCGCACGCGAAACGACCAGTCACGCGAATCATTCCCCGTCGAGGGAGATACGGTTATCGCTTAACTAAAAGCCTTTCGGCTGCTGACGCTCCGGTTATGCTGAGCGGGACGTCGGGAGCATAGCGAAGCGTCAAAAACGGTCAGCTAAAACTCTATTATTTCCATCGCAGTACTGTGTTGTGCTGCTTCGTGCTGGGCTGCTGCCAGATCTTTCCTGCTATGTGCTTTTACATACTGCCGTCGCTTTCTTTTGCATTGATCCATGTTTCCTCTTTTTACTTATCTGTTGCGACACTTGCCTAACAATGCAACCAGGAAATTGCAGGTGTGAATGCTGAGGGAACTTACTGTAGAAACCCATGTCTACTTGATAAGACGCCGGGACAGCTGCGGTGTGCTCGCTGCACTTTCGTGAATCGGCATTCCTGCGGCCCGGTTTTCTGCGTGAAGAAGCAGTGCCTAGTTCTTTTCTCTTGTTTGGAAGTAGTTCTGCTGTTGACGCTTTCATTGCTCATAATGCTATGTGTTACGGGTAAAGTCAATTTTTCGGCGCGTAAGGAAAATCATAATGCATGTTGTGCCCACGAACATTTTGTACTTATTGTATACGTGCTGAGTTTGTGCAGTGTGGTAAAGTTGATTTATGTTTATCCTGGAATAAAATTATATGCGTTATTTCTTCCCTTAGAACACAAGTACACAAACTGAGCAAGCATTATATAACCTCGATCTATACTTAAGGCACGCACGCAACCTGCGTATGTGCGACGCAATTAAACCCAGCAGTGGCGTTGGTAGAAATGTATATTGGGGTAAGGAGTGGGCACGTTGTTGATATGAAATGGCAGCCGGGGAGAGTGGTCAAGTGTCATTTTGCGCTCTGTATCCCAAGGCAGAAAAAAAATTTCGGCAGGGGGGGTACGTGCCCGGTTCCCGGTCTCCCACCCACTGCAATCAGAATAAACAACTGATTGCTTTTATACAGCAGTGGAAGGCATGAATACAGAATAAAGGTTCAGATAAAATGCAAGATGTCTTTATAAACACCGAGGCGAATCATACGACAATATGCTTAAGTACGTTTCTCTAGTCACAAGTCTGTACTAGTTAAGCTGGCATTGACTTGAAGCACACACGCCAAGGGCTCGCCAACTTGCGTCAGATGGCAATGACATGAGCCCTCAGCGATCAGAGGCCTGCTAAGGCTATTTTCAACTCAAATGTTCGCGCTAATGCTACCAAAATGACGTCACTTTCGGACCGGATCTTGCGTCACATCCTGTTTATTTTTTGTTCCGCCGGAAGTTTTTCCTCCTCACACAGATGGCGCTAAGCCCCATGAGCCATAGAGTTTCTTAGTAAGTATACTAGAGAGGAAACTCGTAAGCCATGTCGTCGTGGGTGTTAAAGGGAAGACCCCCCTTTTTGGCTTGGGCTTGGCATGACAATTGAATTCTTAAGCGGTTTTTGGTATTTCCTTTCTTCACAATGCATTAACATTTACGAGCTACAAGGAAGCCGAGAGAGAGAGAGAGAGAAATAACTTTATTCACATAAAGGGTTAGGGCGCGGTGGGCACGACCCGAAGGGTCGCGACGACTTCAGCCGCTCGAGTCACGAGCTCCTTCTGGAGCTGGGGGTCCGAGCGGCCCAACGCCTCCATCCACTGGTCAGGCGAATTAATTGGAGGGAATGGGTCCTCATCACAAGCCCACATTTGGTGTTGGACCGTGGCTTTTTCACCGCAGCGGGGGCAGAGCGAGGATGGGTAGAGGGAGGGGTGGACATGATGTAGGACGGCTCTGCACGGTAGAGATTCCGTTTCGAGTTGACGCCAGAGGCGTTCCTCCTCCAGAGTGAGGGATGAGTGAGCGGGTGGAAGCTTGCGGCGGGAGAGGCGGTAATGCTGTGTGACCTCTCGGAATGTGAGGAGACTGTCCCTGGTCGATCTGGCTCCGTGGAGGGGAGAGTCCACATCGTACGCCCGGGAGACAAGTGCTCGGGCTGCCGTGTGGGCCGTCTCTATCCCTCCAATGCCCGTGTGAGCCGGGAACCATTGGAGTTCGACCGCGTCGGATGGCGAATTTAGACCGAGAATTTTGTGTGCCGGGGCAGAAATGAGCCCTTTGGCGAAATTTTGGACGGCCGTTTTCGAATCCGAAAATACAATTTCAGGGGTGGGCCTTTGGGTTATTGCTAGTGCGATTGCCGCCTCTTCCGCGACATTCGCACTAGCAATAACCCAAAGGCCCACCCCTGAAATTGTATTTTCGGATTCGAAAACGGCCGTCCAAAATTTCGCCAAAGGGCTCATTTCTGCCCCGGCACACAAAATTCTCGGTCTAAATTCGCCATCCGACGCGGTCGAACTCCAATGGTTCCCCGCTCACACGGGCATTGGAGGGATAGAGACGGCCCACACGGCAGCCCGAGCACTTGTCTCCCGGGCGTACGATGTGGACTCTTCCCTCCACGGAGCCAGATCGACCAGGGACAGTCTCCTCACATTCCGAGAGGTCACACAGCATTACCGCCTCTCCCGCCGCAAGCTTCCACCCGCTCACTCATCCCTCACTCTGGAGGAGGAACGCCTCTGGCGTCAACTCCAAACGGAATCTCTACCGTGCAGAGCCGTCCTCCATCATGTCCACCCCTACAATCCTCCCGTTTCTGTGGTAGCCGTGTTCAGTAATACAACAGGCAATGCGTGATCGCACCTGACGTTGCTCTTGCCGCAGTCGAAGGACGTATGACTGAGCGAGTCATATGCCGCCGCGAAATTTGTAGACGACGAAAAGAAGAAACAACACGTACTTCGACGAAGACAAGATGCGGCAGATACGGGCGCTTGTATGCGTCCTATCTTGTCATCGTCCACGACTGTTTAACGCCACGTTTTCATTTTTAAATGCGAATGCATTTCTTAGTCGGGGGTTGTCGTGCGTTGGCCGGCGTGCGCCCCGCAGGCAGGAGGCGGACTCTTAGCCTTCAACCCAGCGTCCGGGCTAATTGCGACTCATGCGGCATATTCTCCCCTGGTGAGCCTGGGGAAACATTAGTGCGTTGTTGTTGCCCTAGCAACGCCACCGCCATGTTGGCCTTGAAGGCGTTATAATTGCCATGGCAACAATGCGAGGGCGCGCAGCCAGCGTGGGGGAGAGGTAACGCTCTCCCTTCTCATGCCGGTTGGATTCGTTCCCCCCACGCCCTGTCCCCCTCATTCCCACCCGGCAACCGCCGCCGCCACCCCGCAGCCTCCAACGGGCAAGCCTCGCCGGCCTCACTCCGCCGGCACGAAGCCACGCCGCTTGAGCAGTAACGACGCCAGCTCGAATATCACTTGAACACTTTATTCGCGTTACGTGCGCGAACGCTACATGCGGCGAGAAACACAGATGACCAATACAACACAGACAAGGTTGTCTGTCTTTGTCTGTCTTCAAGCACAGCACACGCACAACACATGTCCTATCCTTCAGCTCAGCTTCACGTACGGCATACGAACGACGTTCTCACCTTTTGCTAACAGCACTCGGAGTCTTCGCGTTACGATTCATCCTGGTGTTCTTGGCGTCCCTTTTGTAGCACCGTAATGTCCGAGGGAGCACATACGAGAAATAGCCCACTACATGAAACGCGCGTCGGCCTCGCAGCCTCGCCGTCGCGCAGGGAAACCGTTCTCGCGCATGCGCAGCAAGACGGGGCGACGGGGCTGACGGCGCAACGCGGGGGTGAGAGAAAGCGCTCCGTGAACGAGCGAAGAGAAAAACGGGAGACAAAGAGAGCATTTTGTTTCCCCAGCGCCACTGGCGTTTGGCGCGCAATAATAGAACCGAAACTAGAAAGAGTAGCATCGGTATAGTGCCTAGAATATACTGTATATTCTAGGCACTATAGCATCGGACTGCCGCAGGTGTTATCTCTCCGCGCCCTAGCAACAGCTGTGGCGCGCCTAGCAACCGGAGCAGGTGGTAGCTCGGGCGGGAAGCGGAGGGCAAGGGGAGCGGAGGAGCGCGCTCGGCGTGTGAGGGCGCTCGCATCGCGGAGCTCGGGCGGAGAGAGAGAGAGAGAGCTCGAGCGCGGGCGCGGGCTGTTTCCGCGTACGCCTCTCCGCTCGCTGCGCTTGGAAATATATATAAATGCAGTGGAGCGCGCGCCTCTTTCCGTGACTGACTGGCGCCTTGATAGCGATGGCTCGCAGCGCACTCATCGGTGCACCCAATGCATTCGCATTTCCGCACGATCCCCTTCGGGGAGGTGGGGGGATTTTTTCTTGTTAAACTAGCTGGCGGTCGCGGTTCACCGGTTCGCCACGAAGGCAACGTTTTCATAGGCACGCTTAAAAAACTTTCGAGACTCTTCAAACAACTTATTATTTGAAATAATGGTAAAATTAATAAAATCACTGTTTCTAATGAGTTACCACCCAAATATTAACATTGTTCGTAACTCCAACCTTGGCCTTCTGCGGAATAGCAGGCACTACCGGTCCGGCAAAAATACGCGTTACTTTTTTTTCCTTAGTTTTAAAACAGCTTCTTTTTATTTTCCACTCACATAATTGCTCACTATTCATCGCGTTTTTGTGGCACTTTGTTTAAATTTGCGGTCACTGAAACATTTCAATCCAAGCCAATGATGAAACCAAGACGAGCGCGATGTGTAATGGCGGTCCATGACGACACAGACGACCTTGATGTGAACCGCATAGACGCTAGCGCCAGATTCCTCTCTAGTGCATACTGTATGAAACTCTGTGCCATGAGCAGCTTAAAAGCCGCCATTTTCTGAACGTATGGGCTTCTATGGAAGCTTCGCTACTAGTTACATTTACCTTGCTCTGTCTCTCATATGCACCGAACTGTTCATTTTCATTCAGATGCGAAGCATCTCATGCTCGGGGCTGTGTTCGTGTCCCTTGTTCTTGCCCGCCCTCGCTCTTGTCTCCCTTGTTCTTGTCCGCCGTCCGCACTCTACTGCGCATGCGCGTCTCTTCAGCCCCGCCAGCGCTTGGCCTGACGTCAGCGCAGTACACTATAAAAAGAAATAGTTGGGCGGCGCCCGGTTTCGATCCCACGATTCTCTGGCCACAACGGGAGGTACGTCGCGCTCTTCCCACTGCGCTACAAACCGAGACAGGAGCATGTGCTACGAACGCGCCTCATGTACTTCACTCATTCAAACTACGTCAAGAAGCTACTGATACAACGAAGACACGCGAAGCTGAACGTCAACGGAAACGACGAACTGAAAACTTTAGAGGAGGATGTTTAAGTTCCCGTGGGAAAGCTGTGGCGGGAAGCGCCACGCGCCTTGCAGCTCAACCAAAGAAGAGGACGAAGAAGGCGGGCAGCGGGGTAGGAGCGTGAGCACGCGATAAAGAAAGACGAGAACCAGGAGGTGTTCGATCAGGTAACGCGGGTGTCGGTTTCTTCGCTGTCTCTACATTTCTCTGTCTCTGTACATCAGACATTTTATCCCATTCGTGCTCCGATAAATGAACCAACATAACGGCCATACAATGAAACCTACACGGAGCCCCCGTGATGCTTCGCAAACTCCTCATGGTTCCCCACGGGAAGATGGTGTAATTTTTTAGTTAACTGCTCTACTTCGTAATATCAATTTGTTAACGCTCCTGATTGTATATTTTAAGAGTAGTTGAACTGTTTCCCGCATTTGTATTCGTTGTTCTAAGGTACCTCTAGTCCACGTTACATGTCCTCGTGCTTGTACAGTGTTTTGCCTGTTCAAATATAAGTATTTCTTTTCTTGATTCGTTCTTAGGCTCTGACTCATTCTTAGCGCTCTGTCGGCGAAAGCTGCGCATCAGACGGCCACCCCCTTCGTCACCTTTGCCGTATAGATTCGGTGGGGTTGTTGGTCGCTTGAGTCGACTCCCCATATCGTCTAACAGCGCACCCAATTAAGGAATCGGTGACAGGAGTCTTCCCCACAATGCTCCAGTATTACCCATCGAAGTGGCCTAGTGTGCGAATTTGACAAATTACGTGGCCGAGAATGCAGTCATTGCAATCAAACCTTACCACGCCTATTGAAATCGATCACCGGTGATCGATGATTTATATTGCCTATTCCGACATGTTGTAGTCGTTTCTCGTACACCTAATGCGGCCAGTTGTGGCCACCTTGTGGCCAGTTGCGGCCAGGACAGTTGTGGCCAGTTGCGGCCAAGGTGGCGTGGCTGCTGCACTTGACAAAAAAGGTTGAAGATCGTTGTTAGGCTGCATTACCTTATTATCTTTTTTGTCAAAACGCACCTGGAAAGTCAAGTACCAAATTTTGATGTCAGCTTTGCAATACGACAGCGTTGATAGGTGATAATTACTTGAAAATGACACCAGCTATTCACTAGTGATATTCGGTTTGGCGAAAGGGCAGCTTTATTCTGCCAAAGCTTAATTCGGATGGCCCCCCGCATGCCTTGCATGCCTAGCATGCCTGGCATTTTCAGCCAGTTTTGGGCAGTTTCGATTTCCCTTTTGCGTTGCAAAATTCATATCTGGCGCTACTACGCAGTTACCCAACTACAAGATCATATGTCATGGCACCTCCGTAGACTCCCAGCGCCCACTGGTCACCCCAGCACAAGCCGTGGTGGCGACCCTTCGGGCAGCCATGGCGGCCCATTAGGCCAGTGCTGTCATTAAAAATTTTTATCTCTCTCTCCGTTGCCCGCTACTGTTCCTAAAAACAAGCATGCCGCTCGTGCTTCCACTTTATCTACGCCTTACTTCTGCGATAACAGCTTCAGATGAAAGTAGAAAGATAACATCAAGTCGTCAAATATTAGTTCAGACGAGGAGAACGCTTACAATTGGCCTTGAACACCACCAGCTGTTCACCGGCCAGTTTCTGTTTCATACGAGGGTATTTCCGGAAGTCTAGTGTCGCTTCTTAGTAGAACTGTCTATTGTGACAAAGTCTCCACCGGCCTCGCATTAGTTTCTTTTCAAAATTGTTAGGTGGCGCTGCAATGTAGTGGGCTCGTAGTGCTGAACTCGCTTAATAGCACGGCGGCGGCTTGGTGAAAGCTTGCTGGGCACGACTCTAGAACATCGTACCTTATCCTTGCAAGTAGCACTATCATAGCGAGTCAGAACATGATAATAAACCGCAAATGAAAGTTCTGACTGATAAGTGATCATCAGAACGTCAACAAGCATCCACCAAAGAGTGTAGTTTCAACTCCAAGCGGATTTTTTCGCATTGCTTGCTTGCCTTCAATATTGTGCTGGTCATAATCATTAACAAGGTGTTTTTACATCGCGTGGAGGCTATCTGGGGCCTTTAATAATTTCAAACAACCAGATTTATTCTAGAGAACCATTCAAAATAACCAAATTTGAAATAATGGTTGGGCTTCACCACAAGGCATGGGCACGACGCGGGCTAACATTTTCTTTTATATCTGAGAAACTGTACCGCGCAACTCAATTTTTTTCTAGGACGGGTTTTTGAAATGTTTACGTACAAAATGTATATGTAATTTTTTTCTGCTACTCGTGGTTTATTATACACAACTTAACTTTTTCTATTTTCTTCGACGTCTGGGCAAAAATTTCGAATTCGATCATTTTTTTTCGCAATCATTATTTATGAAAACATTATTAAAACTGGTGTCATTGGAAAGCGCGTGGAATCATCCACATTTTATGTCACTGCAATGTGTGCCTAACCAGTATTTATAGCACATAATAAATGTTTTGTTAGACCCCCCAAAATTGGTCAACTTCCCGCGGTAACGAAAGACTTCAGTGAAAAGGGCATCTGCGCTGGTACATTGCGCAATGGAAAACTCCATTCACACCTTGAGTGTTGTCTCTGGGCCTATGCCCTTTTTTTTAGTCAAATCATACGTTGCGGGCCGTCGTTCGCCGAATTCGCACATTATTCCACTTCGATTGGTCCTTCTGGAGCGCTGTGGCGAAGACGACCCACGGGGACTTCTAAAAGTGTACCGTCCGTGGTTTCGGTTGCACATATCATACCGTGAAACTATTCCCAACCTACCCAGCCAAGCGTAAAGTTCCAGATGGTTACTCCAAATGACATCGACAGCCTGTGGCGTGATCTGTGTGGCGAACTGCGGATTACACATGTGGATTGAGTGTCCTCATCGGTATTCGGGAACACCACTGCAAAGTTTTGCTTCTCTCTTGACACTGGCGCTTTGGCAGGGCCTACGTCATGTACGCTAGAAGGAAAATAACGCCGTGATCCGTCGTTGCTTGTCAAGCCCATCTTTCAAGTTTTAGTAGAGCAGTACACGAGCTCTTATGCAGCCAAATCACAGAATGGGAGGCATTTAGATGATACTGCGTGACAAGGGGGCAGCGACTGATGTTGCCTTATGTGGGAAAACTAGAAGGCATTGCGCAGACGAAACGGGGAATTCACTGGTCTTACGGGGGGCGTGGCGGGCCTAGTTACTGGGAGAGCGAGGCCAGCGGAAAGCGTTCTGCGGCGACGTAACTGTATCTCTCGGTACAACTGTAATACTGAGGGGAAGTTTTTACAAGTGGCTTCCGTGAGCGGACAAAAAATTTCGCCATCTACTCGCACGTTCGAGCGCATCGACGCACTACTAGTTCGTTTTGAATAGACCTGCTATTCTATAGAGCAAGCACTAAAACGGGGCGCCCTGATTTTTGGCGGCCGTAGCATAGAGGTATAGTAGCTCGTTCCGATACTAACGACCACTGATCTCCACTTAGTTGCTGGATGGCGCTTCGCCGCTGTCGCGGCCAGGCGCGCGCACGGCCACCGGAAGTTCAACGGCTCGTCCCGGAAGTCGGGCGTCTGCTACGCTTCTCAAGCGCTGATAATCGTCCCCATTGGCGCATTTTGGCATTTTGTTCTTACTTTATTGCATTTTGGCTATACAGATCGCGTTCAGATCGCATCTTATGCTATACCGAAACATGAGACGTTAATATGAAGCAGAATTTAATTGCGAAGGAGAACGAAAATGTAACTTGGGTCTTGGTTTGAGAGGAGACGACGCAGCTCTAACGGGATTTATGCTAGAAATTTATGCTAGAAAGAAAACAACGTGGGCACAGCGTCAGGCTGTAGCCGAGTTTGTGCGCCCGTTCTGTCAAAACAGTTGTCAGTAAAGTGGTCACTGCAGAGCCTGCTGCCTGGGGGTGGAGCCCATTTGTCCCTTCTAAATACCCTAGTTACACGGGCACAGTTAACCACGGTTAAGCGAACCGCGGTTCGACAAAACCGCAGTTTGCTACGTTACACGACAGACGAAACTGCGGTTGCGTCGCTAACCATGGTTAACGCAAACTCAGCTTGGCCACCTCAGTTTGGTCACGCTAACCGCAGTTTCCGCAGCCGCAGTGCTCAAAATCGCACAAGTCAGTTCGGACGCAAGTGGCGGCGCATCAGCGGAAGCGAAAAAAAAATCACGTGGCGTTCGGAAGAGACGAAGGTTCTCAAACAGCGGGTGCCCCAAAGCTGTCCCCAAGACGCGCTTGCGTTCACCGCTCTCGCAATCAGCGCGACTGCCCGTCAGCAGCGGCTCGTTTCCCGATCCGCCCGATCAACTACGACAAAAGCCGTGCTAAATTTGTAAATTCCGCGCGTCGTTCGCCAAAACTGGATATAGCAGGCAATCCTGAAGCGTTTTCAGCACTCGGAAACGATCGGCGCGCGCGTCGGCCGTGCCTGCAAACACGCCGGCGCACCTTCCCCGAACCGGCCCAGACCACGGCAGCAACAGCTTATCGCCGCCCTTCGAAATCAATCTGATCGCGGAAAAGAACTTCCACTTGCGAGAAAATGGATGTTAGTGCGTTGAAAAATTGTGCTATGTGGATTGTAATTCGCAGTTGTAAAGGTAGCGGCGGTCAAATATCTACCGCGATGCTAAGCGGAAAGTTCCCAACCCCGAGCACACCTAAGCAAACCAAGCCGGTTGCGAGCTGTTGGGGAAGCCCCTCTCCTCGCCGCGCGCGAGTGCGTTGCGTTTGGGTCAGAAGCGACTGCTTTAACGATACTTTTTTTGTCTACACAGGTTCTCTTAATGTTTTTTTATCGTGAATTTATTTGTGTGGTAATTTATTTTTGTTACGCTCACAATCAAGTGACCGCGGTCACCAAACTTGCAATTTCGCGTGTAACAGCCAAACCGCAGTTTGCGATAACCGCGGTTAAACTTCCCTGCGGTTACTTTCGCCGTGTAACTAGGGTATAAGTTCGCCACCCAACGCCGGTATAAATCCGGCTTAGAGCGAGGGAATCTGCCTAACAAGAGCTAGCCGCAGCTTAAACGACACTAATATGACATTTGCGTTTCGCTGCGTATCACGCACGTCGAACAGAATATTGTAATACTTCCAAGTGGAACGTCTTCCCAGACGGCTACTCTGGTCTGCTTGTGCAGTTGACGGCGCAACAAGCAGGAATTTTTAGCGGAATGCGTGCGAAACCAGCCCATGTGTAGCATGCGCTATGCTGGAACGGCCCGACTTCCGGGACGAGCGCTCGAACTCCCGGCGGCCGTGCGCCGGAGAGCTCGAAGCGCCATCCAGCAACTCTAGTGGAGATCAGTGCTAACGACCTGTGTTGGAGCTCCAGCACTTGTGACAAGGTTTTTCAAATAGCCCAGATTTTTTTATTATAAAAATATTCTCTTATATCAGTCATAGTCGTTGCTCTCGTGGATATGTGCCGACTGGTATGTTTTACGCTGGTTTACGTTGGTTGCCTATCACACTGTTCCATAAACTTTCTGAATCACGCAGGGAGTTACGGATTTGTATATTCATGAACAGATGAAACGCGATAACGGAAATATAAACCAGAACACTTGAATAGCGCGATTTCTTTTCATGCACGTCAAATTGACGCGTGGCTTAATTGCAGTAACAAGGTTAGGAAATGTGGCCTTCCAAATATACCAACAGCGTGCTATTATTTCATTAATTATTTCATTTGTTTCGTTATTATTAACTGGACTTTAACATTTTTAATCAAGCGCTTAACATTTTTATCCAAGCGCTATAATTAGTTTCTGTAAGTGACCACAATACTTCTTTCACAAACGTCAAATCAGGGGTGCCTTTATGAAGCTTCTGTACTGGAACCAGTTTTATTTTTAGTTTACTTTATTGACGTAAGCAATAACCTAAGCTCTAATGTTCGGTTATTCGCTGATGAGTGCGTAATCTACAGATAAATTAACAGCTATGAAGACTCTAATGAGTTCCACACCGACCTGAACCATATTGCCAGCTGGTGTGAGCAGCGGCAAATGAAAATAAACGTTTCAAAAACTAAAGCTTTGACTACAGACCGGATTATAGGGAAATGCCTATGCTGTTGATTGCGTGCCTATTGTCCCATTTTTATACATGAGCATGAATGATCAAGGAGGGCTTTTTTTGGGTGTTTTTATAGCGCCTATAAAGGCCTATTTTGGTGTTTGTGTTTAAACGCCTATAAATCCTTATAAATGTCTATTTTCAAAATCGACGCCTATATGAACACAACTCAGCTTCAATTTTTGCTTTCGAGTGAAGTTTGAGATCGTTATTTACGTAACAGCGTAGCACTGACTGTTAGGAACCCTGTGCGGTTCAATCAGTCCTCAAGTTCAAGCAACTGTCAAACACAGCTAGCAGCTGTGGAATGGGACGCTCATCCTTAGAGACAAGAGGGGCAATTTTCACCAAACAAACTTTGGAGACGGTTCAGCTTGCTATGGCTTGCCCAATGTTCCACAATTTTCCACAAGACTACCTTTCGCGTGCTCTCCAAACAAATTTCTTCAAACGTGTGCAGTGGCGTCACCGTCATCGTTTCTCGAGGTCCAACTCAATTTTAAACGCAATGTTTGAGCATTGAACTTGCCTTTGTTAGCAGGTCACTCCTATATTGAAGAGCCAACGGTGAAACTGCGCAGCTGCATTTCCTTACAGCCTAAAAATCACACTGCCGATAGGCACTAAAATACTCTTTTCTATAAAAATATCCTCGGCTGATGAACACCATTTAGAAAATGCTCTTTGTAGGGTTGTACCGGGAAGTGTTGGGAGGTCATGACTGTACAATTCAAATACCATCTATGAGAAAGTCGTCAGAGTTGCATTTTTAAGTCATGTAACAGCATGTTAATTTCTTAATAATTCGTTTTGTCTATTGCGTTTATTATTTGGGTCTGTTTTTTCTGTCATGATTTCACTGCGCCAGGCGCACACAAAGTATCGCTTTTTTTTGCAGTGTTCTAAGCTTTCAATCATTCCTTTTCATGCGTGTTTCGCTATATGCGGCGCTTGAGAGAGTGACCGGGGCCAGTGAACATGAATGAGAGTAGTGCGCATGTTGAAGTGCTCCAACGAATCGTCGTGAGTACAGTAGTTCTATGGGACAATCGAAAGGCCGTGCTCAACTGTTGGCGCCTTTGTGCCGTCAAAAACAATGACATTTTTGGTTTTCCTGTCGCAGACACAGGACGCGCTCGTTTTCGTTTAAACCTTATTTTGCATTCATATAAAAATGTATGGCGCCTATATTTACGACGCTGGAGGCCTAAAACATTGTTTTGCCTGGGAATTTTGGGCTTCGAGAACGCCCTTTTTTAATACCCAGAAATCCGGCTCCCAGCAAG
This sequence comes from Haemaphysalis longicornis, assembly GCF_048455015.1. NCBI lineage: Eukaryota > Metazoa > Arthropoda > Arachnida > Ixodida > Ixodidae > Haemaphysalis > Haemaphysalis longicornis. Next base: position 123,789,948 of record NW_027526203.1, on the reverse strand, counting down.
GACATTTACCAGGACTACTCATGTGCCCCTTAAATCTTAATTCCTGTTATATTCCTGTTATAAAAGGTTTGTAGGCTAAAATATATGGGTGTGTATTTGTCATCAAACTCACGGGGAATGAACATAATGATGGTATAATTTCCAAGGCAAGTAAAACACCCGACTTCATCTAAAAACAATTGTATTTAGCTGGTCCGTCAACTAAACTTTTAGCTTACGCTAAGTAAGTTCGATATAAAATGGAGTACGCGTAGATTATTTCGAGCGCAAACCAGACATACTAAAAGCCTTCAAAAACAAAGCGGCACGTTCTGGCACTAGGAACTATTCCCGCACATCTAGAGTCACCGCCATTAAAGAATCACCGCTCCCTACAGCTTCCCTCCTTTGAAAAACGAAAATTGATGATGATGATGATCGTTAGAGTTTTTTGGCGCAAGGCCAGCTGGGGCAAAGAGCGCCAAACAAAAGTATCTAAAATAAAATAGTGGCTACTAAAGCCAAAACAACAATAAAATCAATTAACGGCAATGGTGATAACGAAAATTACTACCATTACTTTATCACTTCCACCGCCTCTCTCATACTCCGTCGTCGTTTTCTGAACCGCATATCAAGCCCGCCCATCGTAATTTCGCACGTCTAGATCGCCCTTTCAAAGTCCGCCCCTTGTTTGCCCGTGGTAATCTTCTTCCGTAATCTCCGGGTTTTGTGGGCGTCTTTCATTGGAACCGGTCCCCAAAAGACATCGCCACAATTCATACTCACGATTTGTTTGTAAGCCATTTGAAGAAGCGCTTTTTATGTATAGATACCGGAAATTATCAGAGACATGAACCGTTTTGCTATGTGCGCTTGCTTTGTATTTATTTGCTCTCTTTTTTTTGTTTTTTACTACTCTACCGTTTCCTGCTACATGCCCGCTTTTGACCGTGTTTGTTCCAGAATTGAAATCATACAGCACATTCTCGACCCCCCCCCCCCTCCCCATGCAATACCCTCCGGGGCCTTTGGGGTATCTGAATAAAAAATACCGCCGAAACCCTTCTAGATTTCGCAAATAATCGGCCGATTTAGTGATGCAAACTTTGATGACACATTCCCAGGTCGCCAGTATAGCATTTATGGGATTGCGAGGAAGTGTATGTTGTATATTTTCTTCAAAACGAAAGAGAGTGGTTAGCATGAGGTCACCTAATCATAAAACTTCAAGATTAACCCCCACTAACACCCATAAAAATTAAGGTCACATGACTGCGGCAGTCTACGAGGCATCCGCGAAATTTAGCACCTATATAAAAAAAGCAATCACATACAAGTCCGTCAGGTAGTGAAAGGTAAGGTTACGTAAGGGCAAGTGCACAATGCAGCCGCGACTATGATTTTACGGATCAACTTCGGTTTAATATGAAAAATTTAACGGTTCCAATTCGGATTTCAACGGCCGAAGCTACACCGGGATTGCGAGTCACACTGTCCTCGTATTACTATAAATAGTACTAAAACCCCTCTTAATGTTAACGGGCATAAACATTATCATCATGAACAACCACATCATATTTATGTAAAATGCAGAACGAAGCCTCTGCCATGGACTCCACAGCAACTCCTGGTGTTTAAGGCTGATCGAAGCATGGTCGCCCCGTGGTCTCCTGAAGTGAGGGACCACTTCCACACCAGCAGGCTCAAAATAAATTTTTGCGACAACCACAACCGCTCTAATCTTCCGCTCTTCAAATGTATACTTGTCCGCGATTTTTTTGTCTCATTACAGTATCGAGTTAGCGGTTGTCCCTGCTTATATAGTTCCGTCCGTCAGTACTCGTTGTTTCCAGGATGAATCAGCTAAACATAAAGGCCCAGTGATTAATGTAGACCCCCTCGGTGCTCGCACGAAATAAATGCACCCGCGCTGCAAAAATTATAACGCGCTTATATATTAGCCGCACTTTTTTATACCCTCGTGACAGAAACCAAGGTTTACGCACGGGTGCTTTCCCGCAGTGATTTCTACAAATGGTAACACGAACGCGGGAACTGCTGGGTTTCGGCACCATTATACCAGGCTACCGAGGCCAGTAGTAACTTGCCTCTTGTGCAGTATGCATAGGAAAAGCTGTTCATATTGTCACGGGATGCTGCAGTCAATCCCCATGCCGCTATGGCCCACCATCAATGACGCTGACGGCGAGGAGGAATATGTGGGGGGCGCAATCCTCTCAAGTAGCCATCCTCTCAGATTCGAAGGCTGCCCTCCTGAGGCTCGACCGGGCCCACCTCAGCTGTCTCGCTGTACAACGTCTTGCCAGCAAATTGCACAGCCTCAGCGCCAGAGTCCTTAGGATCCATAAGCAATGGCTACCCGCTCAGGTAGGCATCAAGGTAAATGAGGAGGCTGATCGCCTGGCAAAACAAGCGCATCATCCATCCACTTCGATGAGTGAGGCAATCAGGCCCCTGGACGTCGCGCGGTACCTTATCCGAAGGGACCTCCAAGCCATGCACCCTGACTCCCGAGTTGCATCCGGCAAGCCACCGCACGCGCTTCTTTCGAGGGGACTGACCCGACCTGACCGTGCTCTCCTTCTTCGTCTGCGAATCGGCTGTCACCGCTACGCGGAAAGAAGTCACAGACTTGGAGTAAAGATAGTTTCCCCCGAAGTCCGGTGTCGATCAGAAACCCAATCGCCCGGGCTCCGGTTGATTTGGCAGGAGGCTGGCAGGGCGATGGTGTTGAAGTTCTTGGAGATGGCGGTCGAATTGACGAACTCGAGGCGTTGGGGTTGATTAAGTGAAACGAAGAGTTTGTATACAGCTATTTACAGTACGATAACTGGGTACATGAGTAATAGAAAAAAAAACTTCAAACTGCAGCTAGACGCTAGCTCCGAGTGCGCACAAATCACTCGAGCTCCTCAACTTCGTCCAACTCTCCTATTCTCGGAGCGTACACAAGCCGCTGGAGAAACAACGGCCGAGACCCTGTTTCGCCGCAAGATCCGTTTAGTTGCCCGGTACGGCGCTGTACTCTTAACCTCCGACGCGATCTTAACCTCGACTAGGGGCTCACAAATCCCAACCTAGCTTTAACGGTCGAGACTCCTTGTCCCGCCGGGAACTGCCAGCTCAGCGCTCAGACAAGAACCCTTTCCAACGGCCAAGTTCGGCCTTATAAAACCTCGAGATCACCCTCTCTCGGGAACGCCCCTGTAGCGTTCGTACACGCGTATGGGAGTGCCCAAATTCACGTAGACAGCTGTCACTCAGCACGCCACGGAATATTCAATGAGGCGCCGCCACCTTTGGGTCAACGGCACGCTCACAGACCAGCAGGTTCGTGCGACCCCGCCGGGTGAAAGCGAAAGACGGCTACAGTGCACTGCGCCGGCGGGGGCGCTTTAACAAAGGTTTTTTGCACGGCGCGCGCTTTGACGCCGGTAATCCCGCCACCTCCGTGCGTCAGGCAGACGGTTCCCGGAATCCGGCAGCGCTGTCTGCTTTCTCAATGGGGGATTAACCTTGTGGTATGCGGTGGGCCAGACAATCCGTCTCCCGTGCACGCCGTGACGAATTGGCGACGGCTTCAGCGCAGTGTTGGCAGTGCTACGTCGCTAGACAGAGCGGCGGGTTCTCACGCGCAGCTCGGGCGCCTGGCCGCTAATCTCATAAGTGGACCTTACAACTCCCCCCTTTATGAGGGTTACTGGACCTCTTGGTTCAGTCAATCCGAAAAGAATTTCAAAGGGCCACTCGTTTCATCTCTCCTTACGCAAAAACAGCGGAATAAACAAACAAACAAAAAAAAACACGTGGAAGGGGCTAGGTATAACCACAAATGAGCCCCCTTGTATTTCTACAGCTGATCTGAACTTCCTCTCGCCTAAACTAAAAACACAACCTATTCACTAGCCGTCAACAGGGACGGAATACTCTAGCAAACCGGGAACACACACACACAAAAAAAAAATGCTGAGAACACTAAGTGCGAGTAAAAAGAAATGGGGTCGTGTCTCCGGAGCGCGTAAACGGCCCGAACAACGAGACAGCTCATCCTGATGCGCGCTACAACTGCAAACACGCACAATCATTCCGGCACTCGACAGCAAGAACAAAAGGGATAAGTACTGGCAAAGGACACGGGCAATTTTATAAAACGTTAAGACAGTTTGCATTGCCACTATGCGCACGCGCGCAAATGTCCTCCTTGACGGCGTAGCCTGATAACGTTCCTTCGAGAATGCTCGGCCGTGCTTTCGCTCACTTGCGGTGCACAGAAAGTTCAGTTCGGTGAGCGGATCGATCAATTCGATGCACGGATTGAGCACTCAAGGCATCTCGTCGCGCACAACCGCGGCACACACACACACACACCATTAACGAAAGAGGACGGGTGAACGGGAACGTTAACGTCCGTCGTGGCGGTGTTAAGGCTCGGAGGCAATTCAACACTAGCCTCCCCAAGCAACAATCTGAAAGCAGGGGAGCGCATTCGCGTACTTCCAGCCCGCTCTGCAGATGATCCAGACCGCGTAGCGTTGCAATGTCAACGCAAGTCTCGACAGTTTAGCCCCATGAGGCGAACACAACTTCGGGGAAGACGGAGTGGTATCACAAAATGCGACCCCGTTTCCTGCCCCATAGGCCACGCGGCCATGCCTCTCCAATGCCCCAACGTACGGCAATGCCGCGTGCTGGCCGCGTGAGCGCAGGGTTGATGCTGGAGCGGAATGGCGGCCCGCGAACGCGACGACCTTCTCGGGATCATTCTTTCCCCTACGCACAGACTGCCCCACAACAACAGCCTCACAAGCACCTGTGATTACCAAAAACCGCTCGTGCACGCTAGGTGCATTCTGAGCAGCGGCCTGACAAAGACAGTTTTTCGGCTGTCCCAGCACGCACTCGTCCTGGCGCAACTCAGAACTAGGGCCTGTGACACACTGCCAGGTCGCAGAACTTAGTGCGTCAACCCACCCAGCGCGGCTCCCGACTAAATCTCGGTAATGGCCGCAACCAACACTAAAGCTATGAAGCTGTATCTCAGACACCGGTTTCGCGAGATCGCCGATTGCGTCTCGTTTCTCTGTTTCAACTGTAACTGCCTCCTCACATGGTTTCTCCCTCTCCTTCGTAACCTCCTCGGGAGCTGTCATTCTTGGTTTCGCAGTCTCCACGTATGCGTTTTCGTGTTCTCCATCGGCCTCCTCGGTTACACTCTCACCATCAAGACTACCAAACCCACGCGACATCTCCGTATCGTTCCTACGCTCTTCAAACATTCTGAGCTCCTCATCCTCCGTCTTCTGGCGTTCTCTCTCACTTCCTCTTCCATTTTCTGCATGTTCAACCCAGTCTACCTTTTCGGCGCCCTTATTCGCCTTTAACTCCTGCTTTTCCTCAGCCCGATCGTCAGGTCCGTCTCTTTTTGGCTCTGTCTCGTCACATGCTTTCTCGTCTTCTATCTCCTTTCTCTTCTGGGCGAGCTCCTGAACGCCCGACACGGATTTCGCTTTCCTGTGCAACTTTCGAGCGTAATTTGGAGGGCGGCGGGCCCCAGGACTTTCCTGCGCGACTCCAGCCTCCTCCGCTCCACCTATTAGAATTTGGGCACTGCCCGTGCCAGCAAATTCCACATGCATTAGCGCAGTGTCCGGTGCAAAAGCAGCTGGCGGCCCTACACCCGCGACAACAGGGCTACCCCTTGACTCTGCTCCCATACCGGACGCGCTCGCTGGGATGCTCCGCGTGCTCGCTTCCCTTTCCATGCGGCTGTTCCCGGCTGAGCGGCTCGCTTCCCGTCCGCAGCCACGGTCGCTTATCTCGTTCTCGCGTGGCTTCAAATTGAAAAACGGGCTGCCCCCATCCAACTTTGCTGTCAGTGCATAACTGGGCCCGCTCGACGGGTTCTGCCTTATGCGCTGCAGCTCCATCCCCAAACTTTGCCTGCGAGGCTGCTCGTCATGTTCGAGCATCACTTCATTACACCGCTCTACGGTATCATCGGGCGCGCTTTCCTCGTCAATCCTCATCCCAATGTCCGTCTCCACGCGTTCGACATCGGCGGAAATGCTAGCCTCATGTAGGGAGTCACGGCTGCTTGCTTTCTCATCGCAATGTTCAACTTCCGAACACTGGCCGACCCATTCAACTTCGCGGTCGCTATACGACTTGCTGGGTCTGTGCCCCATTGTTTCTGCTCGCGGGTGTCCGAGCGCAAGGGCGTCTGCCTTCTCCGCTCCAGCTCCAACTCATACCTTCGCAACCGCTCTTCAGATTCGAGCTTCAGCTTTTGCATGCGCTCTTTAAATCCTCGCGCTGCTTTCCTCTCTCGCTCCTCCGCTTCGCGCGCTCTTTTCTCCTCTTGCTCTTGAAACTCCAACTCCATTCGTCTAAGAATTATTGCCTCAAACTCCGCTTGGACCACCCCTCCTGCCGCCATGTTCGCCAGCATGGTCCGCGTGACTACCATGCAACCAAAGACTCAGCCTACACCGCCACAAAGAAGCGCAAGAAATCCTACTCACCCGCACCTTCGGTGGTCAGCCGCCGCGTCGTTGGCCCCGTGCGCTGGCTTGGCTCTGCCGCTCCACTCCGCGCGGAGCTCGGCTGGTGCCGATGAAGACGGGCTTGCGTCCACTCGCTGCCCTTGGCTGTGGCCTGGTGTTCTCTTCTGCCAAATCCTGTCGACTGCGCCAGTAAAGATCGTTTCCCCCGAAGTCCGGTGTCGATCAGGAACCCAATCGCCCGGGCTCCGGTTGATTTGGCAGGAGGCTGGCAGGGCGATGATGTTGAAGTTCTTGGAGATGGCGGTCGAATTGACGAACTCGAGGCGTTGGGGTTGATTAAGTGAAACGAAGAGTTTATATACAGCTATTTACAGTACGATAACTGGGTACATGAGTAATAGAAAGAAAAACTTCAAACTGCAGCTAGACGCTAGCTCCGAGTGCGCACAAATCACTCGAGCTCCTCAACTTCGTCTAACTCTCCTATCCTCGGAGCGTACACAAGCCGCTGGAGAAACAACGGCCGAGACCCTGTCTCGCCGCAAGATCCGTTTAGTTGCCCGGTACGGCGCTGTACCCTTAACCTCCGACGCGATCTTAACCTCGACTAGGGGCTCACAAATCCCAACCTAGCTTTAACGGTCGAGACTCCTTGTCCCGCCGGGAACTGCCAGCTCAGCGCTCAGACAAGAACGATTTCCAACGGCCAAGTTCGGCCTTATAAAACCTCGAGATCACCCTCTCTCTGGAACGCCCCTGTAGCGTTCGTACACGCGTATGGGAGTGCCCAAATTCACGTAGACAGCTGTCACTCAGCACGCCACGGAATATTCATTGAGGCACCGCCACCTTTGGGTCAACGGCACGCTCACAGACGTGCAGGTTCGTGCGACCCCGCCGGGTGAAAGCGAAAGACGGCTACAGTGCACTGCGCCGGCGGGGGCGCTTTAACAAAGGTTTCTTGCACGGCGCGCGCTTTGACGCCGGTAATCCCACCACCTCCGTGCGTCAGGCAGACAGTTCCCGGAATCCGGCGACGCTGTTTGCTTTCTCAATGGGGGATTAACCTTGTGGTATGCGGTGAGCCAGACAATTCGTCTCCCGTGCACGCCGTGACGAATTGGCAAGGGCTGCAGCACAGTGTTGGCAGTGCTACCTCGCTAGACAGAGCGGCGGGTTCTCACGCGCAGCTCTGGCGCCTGGCCGCTAATCTCATAAGTGGACCTTACACTTGGCCTCGCAAGTTCACCTGCCTGCCCACACTGTCCTGCAATAGAGACACTCGCGCATGCACTGCGCGAGTGTCCACAACATGCGCAGGCTCGATCATCACTGAGAGCATTGTATGCGAAACTGGGACTGCCTTCATGTACCTCATCAAACCTGTTTCCGGAATGTCACACATGAAATCACGAAAAAGTGTTCCGAGCCCTGCTGGACTTTTAAAGGACACGGGACTCTCGCACCGGCTATGATGCCGCCAATGCTGTCCATGCTGCGCGGCTTGTGAACCGTCATCTTATACTCCCTTTCTGTCTTTTTTTCTCGTCCACCCTCTTTTCTGTCTATCCTCCTCCTGGACTCAGTCTTGATCGAGGTGCCCTCAACCCGAGAAGCAGTTATCGGCTGAGTCGACTTTTGTTTCTCTTCCAATAAAGCAACTCTCTCTCTCTCTGCTGAAGACATTTGTGTCCGGGGCCAGGCGTCACCAAGCACGTCATCGTCATCCGTGGCGGCAAGCGAGTCCTCACTGTATATTTCCATGGCATGGCCCATTCGCATCACAATGGTCCCTTTCACCGTCTTCGACCGACCCTCCACCGGAGGGGGGGGTTGATGTCACGGGACGCTGCGGGCAATCCCCATGGTGCCATGGCCCACCATCAGTGACGCTGACGACGAGGAGGACGATGGGGGGCGCAGCCTGCGCGAGCTCTGTAATGGCCGCTATGTAAATAATGTAAATAGATCGCTTAACCCCATCTCATCGTTCGTCTCATCTCTAGCGTGTCGTCACTTAGTAATATAAATCTAGCGGTTACTGCGTAATCGGAGTGCCATACTTCACTCTCCCTTCTCATGAAGGCGTGACTTCACTCTAGCGATGCGGAAATATCTAAGACCAAAGACCCGAAGACTGAACGGTAAGGGGAAATGCTGCCCAGCGTAGACCCGAAAGTTCAGCAGGAGATGATCGCAAGGGCAACAGCAGCAGCCAAATACAACGTACTCCCGGAATAGAGGAAGGGGAACGAACTTGCTCTAATGTTCCCGCACTCCACAAACGAACACTGCAAAAAATGTGGAGAGGTGGCAAATCTCTTCCACGCATCCTGGGGATGCCCCGTTATATGGCCCCCGGAGAACGCCCACGACCCCAACACACTAGAGACATGGGACGCAGCCCTGGCCTACTCCGCCCTCGGGACTCAGCGAGGGCTGATCCGGAGAGCGAAGATCGGGGCAGCTGAAACTGGGGCCCTGGAAAGAGGGCTCCACTCACTTCTCTAGCCCCACTTTACCCTTCCCTCCTCCCCTTTCCCATCAATAAAGTTTACTGACTGACTGACTGGAAGGACCGCCAATTTTAGCTTCAATTAATATTTTGATCATCATTATCATCGTTCTACAGCACCCACTGTGAAAGCTTGCTCTGACGGGGCGGAATAAGAGCCCAAATGTAGAAATTAATAATGAAGGTTGAAGAGAAGTCACAGAATTTCAAAAATGGCTGCTTCGTTTTGGTAACAGTCAGCAGTCAACACACAATCTGACTACGCCAATTTGCCCCTGTTCGATGCTAACTGCGACGGGCCTCAAATGTCCAAGAAGTATTGTTTATTTCCAATACTGCGTATTGGCATTCATTACCTTTACTGAGTCAATGATAGCCCTCAAACAAACCTGCTTCTGGCAAAGGGGCACGATTACCAGGCTCAAAATCGCGAAATCGTCTTGCTCTCACGGAAAAAAGAGCAGGAGAGACAGATCAGTGACCTTGAAAGTAACCACCTGAACTATTTAATAATTATTAAACGCTCAGGAGTCACGGTACACTTGGTCAGTGCAAGATGCTTGTAAAAGCCATAACGAAGCAACAGCATAGGGGTAGAAGACGACGAGGGGCAACTTCTTCTTTTACGCCCGCCCCAGCGGGAAAGGTAACATCCCGAACGCAGCGACACCGTGCCTACGCAGTCAAGATGGCGCAGAGGTCCGTCCACCGACCTCTTCGGACAGCGAAGGAACGCGGCCCGACCAACCGCCGGTCGGGCATGCTGACAGATGAGTACGGCCTGGCGGCGCTCCTGGAGTCCGTCAGGGTGGCAGAGGCGCACCCCGACCGCCCATCGCTGGTCCTAGGGAGCGACTTGTCCACTCTCGGCGTTGACATCAGCTCCCCGGAGAACTTGTACCCAGTGTTCGGGGGCCCCTGGGGTGAAACACCAGGCAGACTGAATGACACCGACTGCCGGATCCCCAGCGAGTACGTCATGGACCAAGGCACCAGGACCAGAGTGGCCGCAGTGAAGATGGACCGGTACGGTATCGATGTTCTCTTTTTCGTCTTCTACACATCTGGCGGGGATGCCCGGCAGATCCAGTCTGCGGCCGAGTTGTACAAGAGAGGGTGGCGCTTTCATAAAGACGAGGGCGTGTGGATAAACCTGTCCGAGGGCTCGCCGGTGGAGACTAAGTGGACGTACGAGCGAGGCACGTACGCGTACTTTGACCCGATAAACTGGAAGGAAGACAAGAAGGAATTCCTCCTTATGTATGATCGCCTCGAAGACGAGCCGCCAAGCATCCCTGCCCCATCGGCCAGCCGTGAGCCAACCGGTCCTGGTGCAGAAAATCCCGATTAAAGCATCCCAGGTGCAGCCTCACGTTCCATGTTTATTGAGCCCTTTCTGTTTGTTTTGAAGCGTGTGCTGTAAACAGCAAGCTTTTGAATATCGCCATTTCCGCGCTCCTTGTACCACACGTCACGTGACCGTCTAGCTCCGAACTAAAATCGGTGCGATGCACCAGGTGTACGGAAGCCATGCCTTAACGGCAGCCGTGAGGCGACCAGAGATATTTAGTATATGCTTACGCCGCAGTTCAGCGTGTTACATCGGGCCAGTGTGCCCGTACTGCGCATACGCCACGCTGTGTTCTGTCCTCGACTGTAGCATGCGCCCACAATTAGGGGAAATTACGAAGTGGGCTTGTGGCGCAACGTCCTTCACATGGTCTCGCCGCCTTCCGTGACGTCCTGTGCAGTGCGACATTGCTGCTGCGACGTGCAGTCTGGAGAAGCGGATACTGGGCCGTTTTACTAGATAACCACCATGGCTTCGTATAAGCGACATTGTCTAGAAAGCGCCCGTGTTCGTTACTCTTAGTGTCTTCGCCGCGTCTCAGCGCCATTCAATTTATGCATTGTGTAGGTGGAACGATTCTAACGATGGGTTTCCGCAGTGCTTTCCATGGCACAGCGTTTCTTTAGCCATGCGAATGGTTCTCGCCTAGAAACGCTTCAGGAATAGTTGGCAGCATTGCACTTGGGAAAAACAAAATCTGCCTACGCGCTCTCTGAGAAGGGCGTCAGTCTGCGCAACGCCGTCTGAACGTGGGCATCTTACATTTGTCGCATTTAGTTGTAGTACCTACCATTGCTACTGTGCAGTGACGCAAGCGCGTGTATTTTTTCCCTTCCATGAAAAGACACGAACATACCAAGCGTCTGCTTCGCACCAACAACTGCCCATTCAGTGTTCCTATTTTGCTGTTTCGACGGCGCAGCAGGCATTGCGTCCTGCAGTCTTCTAAGAAGGAACGCAAATCAAAATTCCTCGTCGGGAACATCGCAATGCACTCGGCTAATTTGGCCTGAAAAACGGAGCCATAATTTATGCCTGACGATTTTCTATAAATACGAAGCGCCGTGTTGCTGGGAGGACTTGCTTGAAAAATTCCTGGAAATGAATACATCGAAATTACGTGCAATATAGCGAATTTTTTTAATTTACTCCAAACACGCCGTGTACTTGGAAATTATTCGTAATGGGTTGTAGTTACTTGAATTGTAATTTTTTCGGGTCACTCGAATTACTTGTTACCTGAAATTATTTGTTTGTTTCCATGAAAAGGTCAAGTAACTCAAGACACAAGTTTTCTTAATAAGAACTGTCAAACTGACAAAAAACGTCAGGTAACGGGAAGTCAATTAATATGCTTTCACATATTAATCGATCTCGAGTACTTTGATATTTCTTTTACAATTGCCATTACCCGAAAACTTGAAGCTGAAGCTGCGTAGAACTGCTACGAAGTTACTTTATAGTCTTTGAAGTTACTTGTATTTGTACGTCTTATTTTTCCCGGTTAGTGAGGATGGGATCATGATGATGGTTGTGTGTGTGTGCGCGCACTCGTAGGCATGTTTCTACGCGTGCGTGTATGTGTATGTGCGTGTGCGCGTGCTTGTGCTTGTGCGCATGCACTCATGCTCTCATGCCCACACGCACGCACGCACGGGTTCGAGACATGGTAGACGTGCTTCGCGCGAAATCACGCTAAGGTGGCCAAAGAATGTGTTGCGTCAAAAACGTGGATACACTGGAATTGTGGCGGCTTGGCTTCACTTCAAGGGGGAGTCGTCTGGCTTGACTCAGCACGCGGCTGTTGTCGCTGTTTTTTCCAGCTGTCGACAGCGACCCGCTTATCCCGGCGTGGCTATTTGTTGCTTTCTTTTTTGCAACATCCGTAGACCCCATTCGGCAGCACGCCTAACGAGGCGGCAGGATATTGTCAGCGTGATTGAGTAGTTCTGGGAGCCTGGGCTTCTGCGGTCGTGAACGACGGGCTGTGGCTTAGATATCCCCAGGCTACGGCGTTGATTTACACTTGCTTGACGGTCAATCGCGCCTCGTAATTGCAGGAAGGAAACATGTACTGGGACGGCAGTAGACCCAAGGGGATGCGTAATCATTGGCCGGCACCCCTCGGACTGTCGCACGATTGTTCTTGGAACTCCATTCTGTTCTCTTTCTAAACATCCCCGTTGCCACTGACTGGCTTTTTTTCTTGCGTTTGTTTGAGGTGGTGGTCAGCATAAGACCGCAGGGATGGGCGCTGGTGGGGTTGTTTCTCTGACATTTGTTTAACAATGACGTCACCTTCAACATAGCTTGCTCTCTATTAAAACCGTGGCTCCTGCTGAACGGATTAAAGATACCTCGCAAGCGAGCCTAGTTTTTGCCTTGAGTTTATTCATGAAGTTGAGCCATGGAATTGGCTCCAAATTTGCAGTGTTCGGCAGAATACAGCAACTTCCACTGATCACCGCTGACAAAGGGACCGCCAAGTCAAGCACATATTTCGCCAGCAAAAGCAGAGGCTTAGATGATGATACAGAGACCCGGATATATGGACAAAGGATCATTATAAGCGTGACCGTGCCAAACACAAAGCATACTGCACTGGAATGCTGAGTTGAGTGCGGAAATTTTGTAATGAGTTTACAAATAAACAAGGTTTGCAGATGTCTGAAACTAGCTGCAAAACAATGTTAACAAAATCCTGGAATAGTAGTTGGGAACTAATTATCGTCAGCAGTCACGAAACTTGTGGGACCCCCGAACATGGGAAGAACAGCCTCTGTCGCTATAGGTACGGTACGTTTTCCCCGACCGCAGACCGGCAGTCGTGGTTGTGGTTTTCATGACAACTGATGACAAATGTAGTTGCATCATGTTCCTGAAACCGCAACTCAGGCAGTATCCGCCCAGAAAAGGTAGCAGTAAAGACATTCTGTTCGGCCGAAACTAGAGGCCGAGCATGTGGACCGCGTGGGCGACGAGTCTGCGCTGTTCTTCGCCAGCCTAAACAACCGCTACCGCAAGCTCGAGTCCCAGATGAACCGCTGGGGGAAGGACTTTGACGCCCTCGAGCGATGACTCACCAACAGAATGATACAAGTCATGCAGCAAGCAATTCAGCAGGCAATCCTGCCCGTTCAACAACAACTCAACCAACTGGCAGCATCCGTAAGGGGCGCAGCACAAGAGCACGGCAACCCGATCACCGTCTCTCCGCCATGATGACGACGGCCAGGCAAGGCACTTCGCTCCGCATCTGGCACTGGAACGCCAACGGCTTTCGGTGCCGGAAGGCGGTCTTGCAACAGCACCTTCAAACGTTGACGCCGGCGGAACAGCCCGACGTCATCATGATACAGGAAACCCACGCAGAGAACGCGCCGTCCCTCCCCGGCTACAGGGCGCACGCTAGCCCGCCGAGCGCTCGCACCTGCGGGCGCGGAGCGGCGCAAGGCGTGTGCACCTTCGTCAGGAAGGGCATCACTTTCATCAAGCACGACGCACTCATGGGGAACCGAGGAAGCGCCATCGAGATGTGTGCGACGGAACTCTCGGTGATCACGGGCAAGCGCAAGCACAAGAGCACGAGCACGATCGTCATGGCGGTCAACGTGTATAGTAACCCACAGCACAACCAGCAACGCTTCAAGTCACTACTGCACAGAGCGCGCGGGGCAGTCTCCGCATGCGACGGCGCCATCGTCGTCGCGTGCGGGGACTTCAACGCGCGACACAAGGAGCTCGGCCACGCCGCCACGACGGTCAAGGGCCAATAGTTGTTGGAGGACGCCGCCGAAGCGGATTACGTACTCCTCACGGACCCAGCACACCCCACACGCATCGGCACGTCCGTCGTGAAAGACACCACACCAGACCTGGCGTTTCTCCACCTGCCCGACGACCGTACGGCTAGGTGGAAGAACACGGGCATAAATCTCGGCAGCGACCACTGCATTGTGGAAGTCGTCATCCCGCTCCGACCCAACAGTAGGACCAGCGCCGACGACGGGCGGATCAAGCACCGGCTGACGAACTGGCACGATTACCGCACCGAAGACCTGGGTGAAATCACGGACATAGAGCAGTGGACGCTCAAAGTCGTCGCAGCCGTCGAGAAGGCGACGTCCGTCACGGAGACGTCCGAGGAGACCACGCGAATAGACCCCCGGCTCGCGCACATGCTGGAGGCTCGAAGCTCGCTACAGCGAAGGTGGAAGCGGCAGCGGCACAACCGCGCCCTCCGCAAGCGGATCGCCACGCTCGGCCGAGAAATCGAGAAGTACAGCCGCCAGCTGTGCGCGCAGCAATGGTTCGAGCTGTGCAACGAAGCCGACGGCCAGCTCCATCGCCGGGGAACGTGGAAACTCCTCCGTCACCTGATGGACGAAACCCAAAGCAAGGAGTATCAACACCACCGGCTCGCGCAAATCATGTACGCGGCGATGAAGGAGCTCGGGGAACGGGAGGTACACAAGCGGCTCAACGAGCGCTACCTTCCCGAGACCGCGATGGAACAACAAGGAGAGTACGCCGGCCCGCCCAACCCTTCGCTCGACCGCGACATCGAGGAGTGGGAGGTCCGGCGCGCCACCAAGGCCCTGAACTGCCGATCGGCGGCGGGCCCGGACCGCGTCACGAACAAGTCGCTGCGTAACGTGAGCGACGCGGCCATAACATCGCTCACAAAGTACTTCAACGAGCACTGGCGAGCCGGCAGCCTCCCGCGACAGTGGAAGACGGCCAAGACAATTCTCATACCGAAGCCCAACAAGCCGCCGGGCATAGAGAGCCTGCGCCCCATCTCTCTCACGTCGTGCGTGGGGAAGGTGTTGGAGCACGTTCTCAACGACCGGTGGCAACGGTATCTCGAGTCCAACGGCCTGTACCCCGACCCGATGCTGGGCTTCCGCTCGCGGCTGGGGACACAGGACGCAATGCTACTGCTGCAACGCGAGGTGCTGGCTCCGCCGTCGGGACCGACCTCGGACAACCGCGCCATCCTGGGCCTGGACCTGCAGAGCGCCTTCGACAAGGTGAAGCACTCGGCGATCCTGGCCCAAGTGTCCCGGCTCGGCCTGGGACAACGGTCTTACAACTATGTTCGAACCTTCCTGACCGGCCGCACGGCCCGACTGGAGGTGGGCGGGACACAACTCGAGGAGCGAGAACTGGGCAGCGTCGGCACGCCGCAGGTCTCTGTCATCTCGCCGCTGCTATTCAACCTCGTAATGATCGGCGTGGCCCGCCGCCTGGACGAGCTACCCGACGTCCGCTACACCATCTACGCCGACGACATTACGCTGTGGGTGCCGGGCGGCAGCGACGGCCACATCGAGTCGGCGTTACAAGAGGCCGTGGACGGCATAGAGGAGAGCCTGCGCGGCACGGGTCTCCGATGCGCCCCGCAAAAGTCGCAACTCCTGGTCCTGCCCCCGACGGGACGTCACCGCAAGAAGACCGAAGCGGAGCGCACCATCGTAGTGCGCGGGAGCGACGGCACGGCGATCCCCGAAGCGACGAGCATCCGCGTCCTGGGTATGCACATCGACGCGAGCCGACGCTACAACAGCACCACGGTCGAACGGTTGGTAACAAAGATGGGCATCGCCACGCGCCTCATCAAGCGCCTCGCCACGCGGGCGCGCGGCATGCGAGAAGCGAGCCTGCTGCGCCTGCTGCAGGCGTTCGTGGTCAGCCAGGTGGCCTACGTGGGAGCCTTCCACGACTGGCGGACCCAAGAGTGCGCAAAGATCGACGCGGCGATACGCAAGTCGTACCGGGCGGCCCTGGGCCTCCTCAACAGCACGAGCAACGCGGCCCTCGCGTCTCTAGGAGTACACAACACGCTCTCGGAGATCAGCGAGGCGCAGCGAACGTCGCAACTGGAGCGCCTAGGGTCGACCCGCACGGGCAGAAGGTTACTACAGCGCGTGGGACTAAGCTGCTCCTTCGACGAGGAGGACGAGCTAGTACCGCTGCGCGACGACATCGCAAGCAGCCTGGTGATCCCGCCGCTACCCAAGAACGTGGCGCCTGGGCGAAACTCGGAGCGGAGGATGGCGCGGGCGTGCGCGCTCGCCAAGGGGTACAATGGGAGGAGCGACGCGGTGTACGTGGACGCTTCCAAACGCCGCGACCGGGAAGACACCTACGCCGTGGTGGCGATACGAGCCGCCACGGGAGAAGTACTGAGTGCGGGCAGCGTGCGAGCCAAGACCGCCAGACAGCCGGAGGAGGCGGCTATAGCGCTGGCCCTGCTTCACCCCGACACGCGAACGGTGTTCAGGGACTCGAAGTCGGCCATCGCCAATCTCGCCAGGGGTACGGTCTGCAAGACAACGATGCGAGTCCTCTCCGACATCGGGGAAGGCGCGCGCAAGAACGCAACGACGACCGTGCGCTGGTTTCCGGCCCACATGGGTCGGGAGCTGCGAGGCGGCTACAGGAACGTCAACAAGGCAGCCGACGCTGCGGCCCGTGATCTCGCCGCGTGCCGGGCCGCGCTAGCGACGGACGCCGACGTCGACGAGGAGCCAAGCAACGACGAGGACGACAACGGCGCAGAGCCCCTGACCACATACGGTGCTACGCTGTGTTGCTATAGGACAGAGAGGCAGGCCTATCCTCCGCCCCACCCGGGGCTCGCGAGGAGAGAGGCCGTGCTTCTACGACAACTGCAAACCGGGACGGTGCTTACGCCGGCGCTCGCGCGCCACGTGTGCCCGGACATGTACGAGGACGAGGTGTGCAGTGTGTGTGCGCGTGTGAACGCAGACTTGGCCCACTTGATGTGGGGATGTGCGGACCACGACTCAAGTGCGGGGAGGCCGATCCTCCCACCGGACATTGCGGCCTCAGTGCGCTCTTCGGGGCGAGAAGATCAGCTAAGGGCCATCCAGCGGCTCGAGGCTGCACTGGACAGGCAAAGGCAAAAGGGGAACCCGCACTCCCCTCGGCCTCCTCCTGCGGGAGCGAGGGCTAGGGGCGACAGCGGCGGCACTCCAAGTAGCCCGCGCCGACCAGACGCAGATCTCGGGGTCGGCCCGACGCCGCGGTGAGCGGTGAAGACTACGGGACGGTGAAGCCCTGCGTGGCCTGATCCGTCCCCGACTGCCGGTACCTCAATAAAGTCCTTTCTCTCTCTCTCTCTCTCTCTCTCTCTCTCTCTCTCTCTCTCTCTCTCTCTCTCTCTCTCTCTCTCTCTCTCTCTCTCTCTCTCGCCCCTTTCAGAGCCAAGCAGGAGACGGCTATAGGGACGTTTCGTTTCGTGAACAGTGGTTCAACGCTGGTACGTCTAGTGCTTTATAAGTGATTTAGTTAGACTGTTGAGCTGCGTCGGAGTATCGTTCGAAAGCTGCATGCATTAGTACCTATAAAGCATTCTCCAATGACCCATCATGGGTATATCTATAGCCTGTCTTTGAGTAACACTCGACTAGGATTCCGAGTATTCACACGGTATTAGTACGGACACAGCTTTCTTGCAATGGAGCCTCCAAGAATTTGCGCTGTAATTGATCGATGGATTCAGTCATTGCTACGCCGTTGCCTCATCACTGCGTCTGCAACAATGCCCGCTCGATCAGCCTGCATTCTATAGTTTATAAAGCATTGTGCAATACTCCACTGCAGATGTGTACCAACCTGTGGGCATGTGTCATTTTGCGAGAATGGCAGCAGCAACTGCCGGGTATGTCCGGAGCTTAGGCTTAACGTTATGCGTTCAGGTTTTACGCTCTGAACGGGTCGATACACGCAGATTAATTTATACGTTGAAAACAATTGGCACTTTTCTTACGGGTACCAGTTTATGATGTTCCACTTCAAAGCAAGACTTTTCCGCTAATTTCCTGTGTTTAGGCTCAACGTTAGGTAACCTTCAACTTGAGCCTTACGATATGCAAAGCAGCAGTATACTTATTCTGCGTCCGGCTGCAGGCGCCGGTTGACGTTAGACCTGGCTTCGGGGCGCGCCGTTCCCGCGTCATTGCCTTCCTCTGCTCCTCAACCTTTCTGCAAGTGAGTAACTGGGGAATTTTGGAGGCTTCACACATGATACTGTCGGGAACGCGGCAGAGAGACGAGCCGAGACACTTCAGAACGCTATTCCGTGCGCCCAAAAACTGGGGCCCCGTTTAATTCCACGCTCGTGGCATTCGTGGCTGCTTGCGCACCGGCGGCGCGTGGCCCGCACTCATTGCTTGCCGCTCAAACCCAGCGCCATCGCTCCTGTAGCGCCTGGATGCGGGAGCAGACGACCCGAGCCTCACAATCCCACTAATTTCGTGGATGAGCAACTTCCGCTTGTGCGTTAAAAATCAGAATAAATATATTGCACAATACGCATCGGCTGTAACGCTGGCAGTGTGTTGTTCTGCCAACGCACCGCCGCTGCGCCCCCCTTCCCCATTCACGTTTCAGCCCCGCCCGTTATCCGCCCTATTCCCGCGGATTTCACTCGAGCATGATCTTGGGAGGGGCTCGAACACCCGTGAGGCATGACCCACAATTCGCATCACCGGATCATAAGAGGCACGATAACGCGGCAAACAACGAATGTTTATAAGCGCAATTGTCAGCGAATTCCTTTAAAAAGTTTGTCTATGACCTCTTTAAATCTGCCGACGGGCGCAGGCACCCCGTAATCATAATCATAAACATAATCATAATCATCATCGTCATCGCCATCATCCTCATCATGATCGTAATCATCATCATCACCACCAGAACCACCACCACCACCACCATCATCATTATTATTATTATTATTATTATTATCTGTCCCTTTAACACCTATGATATATATGTCTGTCGTTCTTTTTTTCTGGAATTTGGTTTCTCTGCGGTTGTCCATCCAACTGATAGTTGCCTATTTTTGAAACTGTTAACTGTCATTTGTTCGTTTTATCATTTGTCTTTACACTCTTGCCGTTGTTTTTGGTGTATTACTGTCAAACTTTGTTGCTCTGCCTGTCATGTGGCCTTTACGACAGGCAGAACAACATAGGCATCTTTTTTTTTATTTTTTACCTGTACCCAGTCTCCGCCTGTGCTTTATTTCTGTCATTTTCACTACTTCAATTTGTGTGTGTCTTGTCGCTTGTTTGTTTCTTGCTATATGTTTTTTGTATTTTGTTTTCATGTAACTACCCGTGCGCCAGCACTCAGGCCTCTGGATGTTCCTGGGCACGTAAATAAACATGATTGATTGATTGATTGATTGATTATTATTATTATTATTATTATGACGTAGACGAAATCAATGACGTAGACGAAATGACTGATTTTTTCACCGAAGTACTTCACGATGGCTTAAGCAGATTTGTACCCAAAAAAACTAAAAAAGTAGCAATTATCCGTACTGGTTTTCATCTGAACTAAGAAAGGCCCTTGGTAGAAAGAATCGAGCTCACAAACAAGCAAAAAAAACTGGCCAAGAGAGGTGGCAGAGCGAGTTTCGTCAACTCAGGTCGCATTGTAAAAATCTGCTTAAGCGCGATAGGTCCAGTTATATAGCCGCGGTTGAAGCCGATGCGCCGCGCAATGCTAAAGCTTTCTGGGGTCATGTCCGTGCACAAACTTCCAAAAACAACCCTGGAGATATTAACCTCATTGACAAGAGGGGTGACAGCATTCCTGACGTTCCTAATGCTTTTGCTCAACAATTCAGTTCAGTATTCGGCAAGAAAAGTGCAGCCTGCCCCCCTCAAGTGTTTCCGGGGTATGATAAAAGCTCAGAATGTTTTATTTCGGAAAGTCTTGTATCAAGAGCTCTAAAGCGAGTTAAGCCCTCATTTTCGTGCGGCCCTGATGGCATTCCTTCGGCGGTACTGAAGGCGTTTGGGGATCTTCTTGTTCCCGTCTTGGCGCGATTATTTCGAACGTCACTCAATACCGGCAAGTTCCCTACTCGTTGGAAGACTGCGCGGGTTGTTCCTATATTTAAGTCAGGGTCAAAGTTAGACCCCACAAACTACCGCCCGATTTCTATTCTCTGCGCTGCTTCAAAACTCTTTGAGACTGTACTACATACAGTACTCTCTTTCAGCGTAAAAACTATATTATTACCTCAGCAACACGGCTTTCTCGCTGGGAGATCGACCACCACTAATCTCGTCAACTTCATGCTGCATGCTTCGGAAGCTGTGCAAGGGAGAGGTCAACTTGATGTAGTCTACTTTGATTTAAGCAAGGCTTTTGATGTCGTCTGCCACGAGCTCTTAGCCAAAAAACTATCTGAGCTTGATATACAACCATCCCTGATATCTCTTATATGCAATTATCTATGTGATAGGTCATGTTTCGTGCATGTAAATGGACAGTCTTCTCTTTCCTATGAGGTCACCAGTGGTGTCCCTCAGGGCTCAGTTCTCGGGCCACTTCTCTTCTCAATCTTTATAAATGATGTCGCGACAATATTTAATGATTGTAATTTTCTTTTATATGCCGATGATGTAAAAATATTTAAATCTGTTTCCAACTCTGCCAGCTCTCGTCCAGAGAGCAATCTCGTCCTTCTGGCATTGGTGCTCATGCAACAAACTCCTCATTAATACATCTAAAACTAAGGTAATGACATACACAAGAAAGACTGACAACATCTTGTTTCCCTATAACATCAACGGTGAATTACTCCCACGTGTGGTAGAGGATAACGACCTAGGCGTCACTTTCGACAGTAAACTGAGCTTCTCTCCACATATTCAGGTAATTACTCGTAGAGCTCTTCGATCGCTTGGCGTTGTCTGTCGCGTGTCCAAGGAGTTCAAGGAGCCGATTTCTCTTCTCAAGCTCTACACAACTATATGTCGTCCTCAGCTTGAATATGCATCTGTTGTCTGGAACAGCACGAGTAAAACAAACCGTAAGCTTGTAGAAAGAGTCCAAAATAAGTTCATATCTATCTTCAACCATCGCTTTGGCGATAGTAGTAATTATAACCCTGGATCGCCCTCTTCATTGACGCTATCATGCTTAACTTCCAGGCGGAACAAGGCTGATATTCTCTTCCTCTTTAAAATTATGCACGGCATAGTGTCTTGTGGTGAGCTGCTACAACATGTTCGTCTTTATGTGCCGCAAAAGTGGACCAGGAAACATGATACCTTTTGCAACTCCAATTGTCTGCGTGTCTTGTGCCCTGTGTGCCGACTGCAATGCACGTACAATCGGTACTCGGATTACCTTGATATATTTAATGATTGTCCTACTCTGTTTCGCAAACATGTCTGTGAGTTTGTATTGGCGTAACTGCCAACTTTTCTTATTCTGCATTTGTCTTTTATCCTTGAGTTCATGCACTTAAATGACTTTCATTCCGTAACTTCAACATAAGCTATCCTTTCGTTTTTTTTGTATTTTGTATTTTATTTTGTATTTGAAAGATGTGTACATTATGTTTCGTGTGTTTCTGTTTCCGTGCGCCAGCACAAAGGCCCCCCCGGCTGTTCCTGGGCACGCAAATAAATGATTGATTGATTGATTGATTGATTGATTGATTATTACTATTATTATTATTATTATTATTATTATTATTATTATTATTATTATTATTATTATTAATTTTCGGATTCCGCGGAAGCAAACAAGAGAGAGCAGGCCGTTTCTTGTAACTACCCGCCTCTCTCGGCACTCAACCCTCAACAGGATACAAAGTCTTTATAATTTTTATTTTTTGACCTCGATGTTTTTGATGGGTCACAGTTATCGTTTTCCTCCAAGGTTTCTACCGTTATAAGATAAAATCACATTTGCAATTTGTTCTATCCTTCTCTTTTAGTTTATCTGGCGCATTGTTGTATGTATGTATGTATGTATGTATGTATGTATGTATGTATGTATGTATGTATGTATGTATGTATGTATGTATGTATGTATGTATGTATGTATGTATGTATGTATGTATATTATCTGACTTTTCGTCATTATCATTAGCTATTTCTCATACTGTGTTAATCTATTTTTGTCCTGTCGTCCTAATATTCGGTGCGCATTGTGTCTCTGATAGTTTTCTTCTGAACAGTCATCTTGTTCTATTGTGTTATTTTTAGTTTTTTTTGTTTCTTTTTTTTTTGTGCGCCAGCACCAATACCTCTCGGTTGTTCCTGGGCACGTTAAATAAATGATTGATTGATTGATTATTATTATTTTATTATTATTATTATTCGAGCTGATATTATCTTTCTTTATAGACTTCTTCATGGGGATATTTTGTGTGACGACTTGGTTACACTTATCAATGTCAACTTGCCGAACAAACTTTTCCGAACATTTCGAACTTTTAGAACAGATGCTTTAAGTAGAAGACGCTCGTCCATCTGCAGAATACAATGTGCATATAATGAATATTCTGATCGTCTTGATATATTCCAGAGCTCTTTTTCTTTGTTCTCAAACGACTTGAAAACTGTTGTAGCTCAAGTGCCTCTATGTCATTGCAAATTTATGTGCCGTATTTATTTTAGGCAAATCATGTTCTTGTTTGTTTGTTTTTCACATTTCCTGGTTTTGCGTTGCTTGAATTTCTGTAGGTTTGAGTGCCAGTGCTTGTAATGCTCAGCTTCTTTCAAAGTTGAAACTTCCGAACATTTTGTTATGAAACCTTCGTTTTATGCGTATAACTTATCTCTGTCATGTTCAGTGAGTATTTCCTGTTTTTCACGTGCCTTGAACATTTCGCTGTCCGAGTGTCATGGCTTGCAACGCTAGGTCTCCTGTTTCTTTTCTTTTCTTTTTTTTTGCTGTTTTGCTTTCTGAGATTACTGTAACTATCTTTACTTTATTGTTTCATTCATGCATACGGTTTTGGGTGTTGTGTTGTCTTGATGTTAGTTTGTTTTTATGTATGTTTTGTATATGGTGTACCAGTACCAAGACCCTAGGGTTGTTCCTGGGCACCGAACATAAAGGTTGATTGATTGATTGATTACCATCATTATTATCATCACCATCATCGTCATCCTACTCAGGTACACTGCAGGAGAAAGGCCTCTCCCCCCTATAAATACTACGAATCAAACGACATGGAAGTGAACTTTTCCCTGAGAAGGCAATCGGCTTTCACAAAATTAAAAGCAGGTACCTTGCAACCAAGAAAACTGCAAGCAAGATAAAAATGCGCAGTTTGAGGCGCGCATAACCAGGGTGTCGAACCGGAGCCGGAACCGAACCGAAAACCGGAACCGAACCCGAATTTTTGCCCGGAACCGGAACTGAACCGGAACCGTATTTTTTCCGCCATTTCGGAACTGAACCCGAACCGGAACGAATTGAAGGAACCGTTCCGAACCGGTTCCGGGGCCTCAAAACTGTGATTTCTAGTTTTCCATCCCGGTACCCTACCTTGCATCCGAAAATATTTTTACCATTCGCCAGTCGGCACACGCAATATTTTGCATAGTCTGCAGTTCCCAAGGCCCAAAAGGTTCTCATCTTATTATTACCCTAAATTTACTGTAAAGTCCGTATACACTATTGTTTGCTTTAGGTATAGCCCATCTCCCCAAATTATCTTTTTGCATTTACAATAACTTAAGTTGGAACGCATATTCCGTGGCAACATATCACGGGGTATTCTTTTGGTTTCTATCTGCAGTGTGTTTAAAATCGTGTGAAGTTTTCATGTTGTTAATTCTAATGCATCCGTGTCCGCTTGCGAAGGCCTTCAGGGACACCATCAACAATAAATCCGTATCTTCCACTTATTTTAGTTTGAGTGGGCACTTATATAAAAACAGCACCGAGACACAAACACTCACAGTTCTCTACGTCACCATCACTTTTTCTTGTACAGTGCTGTTGTGTCCTCTGGTTACTGCCACAGGAGAACATGAGAATCGAAAAAAAAATTGGGGCCTTCTCATTTTCACTTTTAAAGTAAATGCGATAGCATTTCGATGCATGGATTTAAGTCGATTAACGCGGATTAGCGGGTAGACTAGGGTGGTTTAGTGAGTGAGTAAATGAACTAATGTGAATTAGTGGGACTGCGGTGTTGATTAATATGGATTAGAGGAATTAGCGGGTCAGTTAAGGCGGATTAGAGGGTTGGACCAAACATGATAGATTTGGGGTCCTTGGCATTTGTAAATTTTGCAGCGTTCTCTTTCTCGACCAATCAGGAAATTTAGTTACGCCCAAAATAGCCGGAAAGTTATGCGTCGACCACCTCAATACTATAAAAGGCCTTTTTTGTATTACGCTCTTATGTTATTTCTCGCGTAAGATTTACATCTCGCAATGAAGTTAAAAACTAATTGCCTAATGCATGTCTTATATTCACCAAAAGGTTCTCAAAATGTGTATATATATGAGGTAAGACTAGGAAGCAACTAAACTGAAAGAAAAAAAAGGAACGATCAACTGGTTTGATGCGAAAGACACCCGATAGCATTCTCCGATACCTTCTCTTTCTTCGTGCTACCGTTCTGCAGCCTTCCACAGGTGTAGCATCTCAACCCCCGAACACAGCCCCTTCCAAGCTGAGGAAAAGGCGATAGCACGTGCGCTTAGCCAAAGGGCCGCCAAAAGTCTAATAACAGACTCTTATCAGGCGTGGCGCAACTTTGCCAACAGTCTATTGCATGTTGCAACACTTCGAATGAACAAGCAGAGACCACCAACGAGACCAGCTAGGATTGTATGGGCACCAGCTGATACTGGCATCGCCGGCAGACAAGATCACCAACCTCGTGGCTGGACATTTGACCCGCTTAGCCAGCGCTGATGAAGCCGAGCCCGAGCGCATGCATCCTGTATACATACCAGGAAATTAATTAGCACTATAGGCTCTCCCGTAGAACGTATTCCTTCCCGCACAAATCGCTAGCGAATAACCAGGAAAGATTATTCCGTGCACTGCGGATTAACACCTTCCCACACATCACCAGTCTTCACCTCTTTGACGGGACACAATTCTCTCCATTTCGTCGCTTCTGTGGGGAGCCTGGGAACCTCATACACACAGTAGGCGGCTGCGACAAGTCCACCCTAGATCCACCCAACCTGCACGTTTTCATAGAGATTTGGGAGAAAGCCTTGGCCAGCTCCGGCGTGGAAGATCAGTTTCTCTTGATGGAAACGACTGTCGACTCTACCCCTTGAATGAGGACGCCTCTCTGAAACTTTTCCTATATTTATTTAAAGTTCATTTTCCCTCTCTCTGGGAGGGATAATTACTGCTGCTTGTGACTTCACTCAGCTATTATCTTTCGTAGAGCCCAACCGCTCTCACCTGTCGCTGAAGTGCCATTTAGCAAGTTCCTATCTCCGGTGGTTCCCTATCCAATGCCGTCCTGTACACGACGTCCAATGAGTCATTAAAGCCGTTCTTTCTTTCTAACTGGTACGTTAGCATATGAAAGATAAGGAGAAGGAAATCGCTTTAAACGCCACCAGCCACGCTTGATAGTCGGAGGTTGACGCCGACGCGGGACTGTTTTCGACTTCTAGCAGTGCTAATGGTTTCGTGTTAAAGCTAAAGCGCCGTTGAAACAAGGGGTACATGAAAAGCGTAGCAGACCAATCAATTTATTTAAATGCCAAATTATTTGCCTCATTGTGCGAAAACATGGGTGCATGCGCGCGTGCGTGCCTAGACATTTGGTGGAACCAAAAAAGATGTTGGGCGCTCAGGCTCTCTTGCGCGCAAAAGACTTCCCGCTCGCCAGTAAACTACCTGCCTGCCTGGCTGCCTGCCAGGCAGGCGATTCCTGCGAGGATGCGTGATTTCGGGACGAGGGGCGGCCCGCCACGAGACGCCCGGGCGGAGGGGGGAGGCGGCGGAGACGCAAAATACTGTTCCATGGCGACACTTTAGTACACTCCAGGGTACTAAAAAATTTCTGCAGAAATTCAAACAATTATCTACTAATGCGTAGCAGTCCTATGCCGCTTGTCCTCAGTGTGAGTTTTTACAGCCAATTTTTTAGTTTTATAAAACCTGTCCGACCAATTATCTCAGTTGACGCTGCTATAATTACAAATGGAACATTCGCGAAATCTCCATTATTGTGGAAATGAAGGCAGTTATACGGTTTCCCATTTTCCTTAATTGCTTAATATTTTTCTTATTTTATAGTTTTTCAAAATTTCGTTTGACCAATTATTTCCATTTGCGCTATTATAAAGATTACATTTGTAACTCGCGAAATCTGCCTTATTGTGGAAATGCAGGGTGTTACACCGTTCGCCAGTTTCCGCAATGATTTTACATTTTTTTATTTTTTACATTTATAAATTTTGTTCGACTAATTATCTCCATTTAGCCTATATAACGATTACAGGTGGAAATTTCCCGAAATGCTCATTATTGTGGAAATGCAGGGTGTCACGCGGTTTGCCAGTTTCGGTGATTACTTTTCTTTATTTTTTAGTTTTTCAGAAATTGTGTGCGACCAGTTATCTCCATTTACGCTATATTATAGCGATTACAGGTGGAACTCCCGCGAAATCGGTATTTTTGTGGAAATGAAGGGGGTTACACGGTCCTTGCTGTGGGCAAAAAATGGTACGCATTAAAACGATTGTGGACGTACGGGTCGTCTGCTTAGTAGGACGGGGCAATAGGCAGTCTGCAGGGAGGCTGCCCATTACCAGAAGATTCTGGCGAAGATGCACCGAGGCGGAGGCGTCGGAGGCACCCGTGTGCTGCCCACTGGTCAGGATGCTACCTGTTTCCCTTCCAGAAGACTGTGGCGCGGATGCATTATTTGGAGACGATGTGCGGCCCGTCACTTGTCGGCGAAGGGAGTGGATCACATGGCTGCACAGCGGCTACGTAGAGCCATGCGTTAGAACGCAGCCCTTAAGCACCCGCTCCTCTGGTTTCGCGTAGTCCCTCAGCGTTGGACTCGTTATAACCGAGAGAACGTAGACGGCACCGAAGACAGAGCTAGCAGGAAAACTGAGGTTGCAAGTATGACGAAAGTGTAAGGGGGAGGGCGTAATTCCGTGACCGTGCGAGACGTGCTTCACAGTGGCGACCCCTTACGAGATAACGACAGAGTATGCCGCGCGCCGTCGTGCATTAGCTGATGACGCGATCACTTCCTGAGGCACCACAGCATCTATGTGCCGTCGCCGAGAAGACTACAGTGCGCGCTGCACTCAAATTTCGCATTAGCGAGTGTCGTAATCGTACGTCATTTTCTTCCTTAAAGGAGTACTGACACGAAATTTCTCGCTTTCAGTTTTTATGCTGTAAAGAATACCTATTGGCCTAGTAATTACGAAAATCGAACCGAAAGCCGTCAGCCGCCAACACAGAATTAATTATAGCACGTTTATTGCAACCAATTTCAAATTTGGTCGCCGCGCGGGAAAATGGCCGTTCGAAGGCCAGCCTGCAAGCGGGAAGCCTTACGTCACGGTCTCACCCGTGACGTCAGGGACGTTTTTCTTTCCTCCATGCGTTCGCCGCATCGTCTGCCACGATTGCACATGGTCCGCGACTCGCCCGCGCAGTCGACATGCGTCTGAATCTTCAGACTCGGATGAGTCACTGCCACCCGACAGACAGTACAACTTTATTTGGCCAGGCGATTAGGCCGGCGATGTCTTTGCCGTCGTCCGTTTTTTAATATCAGTGCGGCTCGAACCGGCGCAGACCTTGATAGCAACAGCTTGTCGCCACTCTTCTAATCAATCTGATCACGAAAAAGAAGCTCTACATGCGAGAAACTAGATGTTAGTGTGTTTAAAATTGAGCTAGGAGTTGTTATCAGCGCTGAATTTAAAAGTGGCGTTCAGATATTTGCCGCAATGGTAAGCCTACGCTGACCGGCAGCGGGGGTTCGGCGCTCCGACCCAGCACTGTCGGCACCACGGTGCGGCGAGCGGCCGAAAGCTGGCGCCACCTGCGCGCTAGAATCAAAACAGGCCGCGGCAGATGTCTTGGTCACCGATCGCAGAAACGGAAATTATTGCCAAAATAAAGCTTCGTATGCGAAAAAGGGGATGATAGTGTGGTGAAAAGTTGTGTAAGGGATGGTCATTCGCAGTTGTACAGATACCAGCGATCAAATAGTCGCCACGATACTAAGTTCCCAACACCCAAGGTGACCGTGCAACCCCGAGCCCGCTGGCTTGGGCGACAGTTCTTGCGGCCGCCGGCGTGCACGAACTCCACGAAGTCCACGTTTAGCGCTGCATGTCGTCGCGTGGAAAATAATGCATCTTGGCGTCGTCGTCGATTTGCTCGGGCAGGCTTCCACGAGCAGTACTTCGCATACCGCGAGCTTGCCATAGCACAACTTGGGCGAGCTCGGCGACGCGGTGCCCGTCGACATCGCGCACCACGCCGTTTTCGGCACCAGTGCCGAACACCATGCGCTGGCAACGAACTGAAGATCAAAGACGTCGAACACGCAACGTTTACAAGCATTGCTCACACAGCTACGCCCACGTCTCCTGCCCAAACGAATACCACCGACAACAGCAGCGCAGGATATCGTTTCCGGTTCTGAAAACGACTATATGACGTCACCCTGAACCGGCCAGACACGTAGGCCAATGTTTCGTCACGCCGAAAGCGATTGCGCTAGCGCTGCCGATTTGTGGAAGCTCGCGGCCTGGACAATCAAAATCGATTTTAGATGTGATTCCGGCCTCGGATCGCTGCAAAAATTTCTGCGAGGTATCTGTACAAACTACTGAAGCCAATTATATTATTTTTTAGGTATCAAAATTTGGTGTCAGTACTCCTTTAAGAAAACAACTACGGGGTATAAAACTGCAGTGTTATGATCCAAGAATAAATTAAATTAAATTATAAAATGAAAGAAACTAAACCAATAAAAACAAACTTGCGGCCATAAAAAGCAGGGCTTTCAAATTCATACAAATACGCAGTCTTATGTGTCCGAGCGAATTTTTTATTTCGCTTCAGTTAATGTTGTAATCGTGTACCTACTATAGAAAAAATCTTGCAGTACATTTTACAGTTAAAAGAACTCTTCAACACTTTAGATCAACGCTCTCACTCTTATCTTCGCATCTGGAAGCACTGCAAAAATTATAGCTATTGCCAGCACAGAGGAGCAGTGTGGGATTTGCTCATCCCAGCAGATACGCCTTCCGTTTCTGCTTCGGTTTTGTGGTTTCATTTTAATGTCGCAATTTAAGGAAAGCCGGCAAATAGTCGCTACATCGCTGTAATGACGTCATTCCAGCGGTAGAAGAACGCCAAGACTGGGGAAGAGAGAAAAATATTTCAAGCAAGTTTGTAAGTTATCTGATGGGGACAGAGCAGTACTTTTTGTCTGAGGGACTTTCCGACTCCCTGGTCTAAGTACTGGATGTGTTGGTTGACTACTTTTTGCAGCATTCAAGATTTCGAACAAAGTTGAAAAAAGTGTTGCAGGGTTGCTTATTTTTGGCCAAAACAAAACATTTGCACAAAAAAACCTTCATTATGGCTTCGTTTTTGACAAGGAAAGCTGACAAGGAAACGAAAACCGAACACAAAAAAAATTAACAGAAAAAAACCCGCCTTTTTTCCTCCGAACCCGTTTGAACCGGTTCGAACCGGTTCGAACCGGTTCGAACCGGAACAGAATGGTGCGCCGGAACTGAACCCGAACTGAACCCGAAAGGCTTGAACCCGAACCCGAACCGAACCCGAAAAAATTCCGGTTCGACACCCTGCGCATAACAAAATCGGCTTTTAAATGGGCGTCTCTGTCGCAACACAACCCTGCGATCCTGATTGAAAAAAAAAATGATGTGCACTCGATGTGCACTGATGTGCACTGTGAGGATGATGCCGATGCCGCTACCGATGCCGAGGTTAGCCACAGCTGTGCAAACGTGCACGCTTGGCTGTTCAAGTGCCTCTGTCCCCGGCATTGCATGCATTCCAAGGTGCACATATCTTGCCATGTACGATCAAATTGGTGCAAGAGCAATTACCTTCAAAGTATAAGGCGCGCCTTTTCTATTTTTTTGGCGCAAGGTGGCTCTCCTCGTATATCTGGCAACGTGCTGTTTCCGCAGTGCTAAGCGGAGAAAAATTGCGGTTTCTCGGTGCGTAATATACACAGGATGATAAATTAATGCATCGCCTCGTGAACTTCTCGACAGACTGCCTACAAAACCACGCTGTCATAGCTCCTAACAAGCCGTCATGTAAACCGCTTCAGAAGTTATGAGGCAGAACCCGTTCAATCGGTGGTACTGACAGCTCATGAATTTTAGTCTTGTGCACACGGGAACGGTTTTCGTAGGCAAATATAGCGGGTATGAGAACACCGCTGAAGGCATTTTATAAATACGCCATATATGAGACGCTAGTGTCGGCGCCTTTTCTGCGATGCTTGGCACGGCGCGCATCCAAGTGGCCTGTGGGGCCCGGAACACACCCTCCAGCGCAGTCCGGATACGAAGCGAGGTAACGCCAGCATTAGTTTGATATTCAGTTATTCCAAATGTCCCCGCCAACGTTTATGGAGCGCTACGAAGCGCCGCTCCCAATTTCCATCATCCCTCCGGGCAGAACAGTCGATACGGACTTATCCGGCGGGAACATAAACGCCACTGTATTTGCTTCGTCTTCACTGAACACATCCAGCATGCCGCATTGCCTACGTAGTTTTGACAGTCATAGCACATCGTACGTGCCTTGACGTTACCTTCACAAGATCCTGTATAAGATACACCAAATGCCTCGTCAGAGCTACGCTGAACTGGTGAGAAGACGAGCACGTTATGCGCGGATGCCCCTCATCTTGTGATGCTTACGCCCTCGATAAATAGGCACAGTGGCTTCTTTGTATTCACGCAGGCCTCCAATTCACAGGATGGGCTCCGACTGTGACAGTCTGCAACGTATTTCGTTAAAGATACAAAAGCGTTAACTGCATTTGTCTTTAACAGGGGTTCAGAATATACACAGGTAATATTCCCGATTCCACGTGTGTACCGTATTCGCGCGAGTCTAACGCGCCCCGGATCGTAACGCGCAGGTAGGTTTCCTCATGAAAATCTGGAAAAATATTTAATCCGAAAAAAGAATTTAACAGTGAATATGCTCACACAACCGCATTAGACTTGACGGTAACGAAGCTGTACGCAACGGGCCCAGGAGACGCTGGGCGGTCGTTGCGAAGCACGCACACACGAGCGCTAGGCATTTTCTCGGTTTTTTAACTTCAGGGCGGTCGCAGTGAGGCCTGCGCTCAAGTGCTCTTTCTCGGCAATTTCTTGGTATTTTTAACTGCGGACCAGAAAAATTGCGATTTTCTAAGGACCCTCGCTCTTAATAATAAATATGCGGGACAGCTGGTAAAGGTGTGCCCATGAAGGAATGTGCACGTCAAAATTTACTCACGTGATGTTGGCGGATTGTTTTGGATTGTATTGAGTGGGATGTTTGTGTCCAACGGGGTGCCGCTGGAAGCTTTGGTGCCGATTTTGGTTTTTCGCCAAATTTCGGTTTTGCGCTCGGTTAGGCGCGCACGCACATTTAAAGGCTACTTAGCTGGAAAAAGTCCCCCGCTGACCCTTAAGCCGATATCCCAGAACCCTAACCGATATGCTCGAAAGAAAGCCGGACAAATGCTCCACCTTGTGCGCTGCATCTTTCAGACGTCTGCGGCGCCTGCTGGATGATTGTCCGTATCCTAGTGCGCTCTGTACTACAGTCATGGCTCGTTTACCCAGGCACAGTTCCAGAACATGACGCAAGCGGACTGGTATCAGCTGGAGACTGTTAACATGGCCGCCATGCGCACCATTCCTGGTCTCCCCCAGCTAACGCCAATTCCACAGTTCCAAGCAGAAGCCAAGCTAAATACGCTAGCTTCGTTCCGCGCGCCCGATGAAACGCGGACTGTTTGCAGAGGCAGCAGCTTTCGCCGCGTACATGGGCCAGCCCGGGGCACTTTGAGTATTCTTGGAGACGGTATTGGCGACA
Organism: Haemaphysalis longicornis; assembly: GCF_048455015.1. Classification (NCBI taxonomy): domain Eukaryota; kingdom Metazoa; phylum Arthropoda; class Arachnida; order Ixodida; family Ixodidae; genus Haemaphysalis; species Haemaphysalis longicornis. Next base: position 123,757,666 of record NW_027526203.1, on the reverse strand, counting down.
CCGCGGACCCCAAGCCCCCAGACATAAGCTGGAACCAACCGTGGCGATGTGTTGTAAGGTGAAGGGTATAAACCTCAAACGGTGGTCGTCGGAGCCCAGGTTAAGCTCCGGCGGGTGGGCTCCCCGTCTGTTTACCAGGCAGGGAGCTCCGGGACCTCTCAAGCTACCAGGGTAAGGTTTGAGAAGAAAGAACCCCCGTCCCATGCTTTTATGCTATAGCATATGGTATTCTCCACACCCCCCAAACCAAATGTTCCGGTCCTGAAAAGGGCCCGTGCCGAAATAACTTCTGAACCTCTCCAAACATTGACCTCCGAAGCAATGACATCTTTCTTCGCTTCCTCATTATGCAATCTCTTGACAAGGAAACCCCTGTAAGTGTAAAATCAGTCTTCCTTGTTGCAAAGTGTCTTGAAAGTGTTGCTGGGAGAAACTACAAGGCGAAAAATCTTACTTATGGAGATGTGCTGATTCAAGTCAGCCGCAAAGAGCAGGCAAATAAGCTCCTTCAACGAACTAACATCCATGGTCTAGAAATTACAATCACACCTCACAGAACCCTAAACTCTTCTCAAGGCGTCATGGCTGAACTCGATCTAATCAACGAAACCGAAACCGACATCCTTGAAGGACTGCATGACCAAGGGGTCACAGCGTCCGGCGCATCACAATAAGACGATATGGCAAAGACATCAAAACAAAGCACGTAATTTTGACCTTTGCCAAAACCCCACTACCACAATCCGTGACGATAGGTTACCTGCGATGTCGCACGCGCCCGTGCGTGCCAAACCCATGCCGCTGCTACAAATTCCAGCGGTATGAGCACGGGCGAGACCAAAATGTGCAAAGTGTGGTCAACCTGAGCATCTTACAGACAACTGCGACGCGAGCAACTTCACCTGCCCTAACTGCCATGGACCTCACACAGCATATTCGCGATCGTGCGAAACGTTCAAAAACAAATCACGTTTATGGTCAATGAAAACAACAGCTTTCCGGAGGCCCGGAAGAGGTCTGCACTCTTCAGCTCCGGAAAGTACGCCGACGCTGGTTCACCGGGGGCTGAAGAGAAGAGCACCCGAAAAGGTGGTACATCCAGATCCAGGGAGCCCAGTCTCTCTGTAACCCCCAGGACATCTGGAGATGAGATGGACGTCGGGCCGTGCCTGCTTGCATCGCAGCGCAAGGAACGGCCTCCGACGTCCAAGCCAACAGAAAGGCCCAAAAAGCCCCCTCCGGAGTACAAGCCCCGAGAGACAAAATATGAACGAACACACACACGCACACACACGCGAGCGCGAACACACACACACACACACGCACACACACACACACACGCACACGCACGCACGCACGCACGCACACACACACGTACGCACACACGCACACACGCACGCACCCACATTTCAATAGCCCTTAAATGGCTATAATGGGACGACAAAATATCATCGAATAGAACTGCAGAGGCCTCCTTACAAATCTTGATGAGGTATACGAGTTGCTGTGTGCCAGCCAAACGAATTTCGTGTGCTTACAAGAGACACATTTAAACAGAAAACACACCAACTTCCTCAACAATTATCGGGGTTTTAGAAGGGACAGGGATGGGTGCCCAACTTCCTCTGGTGGTGTGGCCATAATCACCCAAAATCCTTAACATGTCATCCAGTCACTCTGAGCACTGTCCTTGAGGCTGTAGTAATCTGAACGATAATCTTTCACAGGCTCGTAACAATATGCTCCATATGCATCCCTCCTGATTATCGGTTAATAAGTTCTGATTTCGAAACTCTGATAGATCAGGTACCTGAACTTTATATACTATTAGGTGACCTGAATGCACAAAGCTCACTCTGGGGCTCTTCTCGCACAGATGCGCGGGGTCGCCTCATTGAAAGGTTCTGAACATCATCAGGAGCATGCCTATTTAACAAGAAACAGCCTACATACCATAACATAGCACACAACACTTACTCACACCTAGACTTATCTATTGGCTCAGCAGTTCTCTTCCCATCTCTGGAATGGGATGTGGACACGAACCCGTACGATAGTGACCACTTCCCTACTTCAGTATCATATATAGGCCGAAACAGTTCCCATTTCCACAAAAAATTCAATAAAGCGAGAGCTAATTGGAATACATTCACAGAAACGTCTAAACTACACCACACATCTATAACACACCTACGCATAGAGGAGGCAGCCCAATTGGTCACAGCGCACATTCTTGACGCCGACGAAAAATCCATTCCCCAGGTCTCCGGTGCCCCGCGCAATAAATAACCCACTTCAGATAACCTGATATCTTTCAAACGAGCGCAGGCCCGGGGGAAGCGCGTGCACCGTGAGGCAAAGAGGGAGAGTTGGCGCGCTTTCCTCACATCCATAAACTGGTGCACGGACACACACAAAGTCTGGACACGAATATGTAAACTCAAAGGACATCCAACACAGCCTGCCCCTGGTTAGTACAACAGGGGACACACTGGAAGACCAGGCTAACACACTCGCGCAACACTTACAACATGTGTCCAGTTTTGCACACTACACCAACACTCATAAAACACAAAACATGGCGTGAGAAGAAGTTTTTGCGAGACAACACTAAGTCGTCCACCTCCTCTTATGACACCCCCTCTTCACTTCATGAGCTGAAGGTCACACTCAGTACTTGTAAACCTTCAGCTCCAGGTCCAGACAAGATTTCATACACAGTGATACAACACTTACATGCAGACACACTTGAAACCCTACTTCATTTCTACAATAAAAACGTTTTTTTGAGGGCGCCTGCCAGGTTCTTGGAGAGAGGCCATCGTAGTGGCTTTTTTGAAGGAGGGGAAGAACCCTTTCTCTCCCGCAAGTTATCGTCCGATAGCCCTGACAAGCTGCCTGTGTAAGCTCATTAAGAAGATGATAAACAGGAGACTCGTGTACTTCTTTGAGTACAACGGTATTCTCGAGAGCTGCCGGGCAGGCTTTAGGACGGGACAATCTACTAACGATCAGCTCGTTGCATTAGAGTCTTTTATCAAAGATGATTTCCTCCACAAGCAGTAGTGTATGACGGTATTCTTTGATCTAGAAAAAGCGTACGATACCGCGTGGTGGTACGGCATCATAAGCGACCTGAAGTCCTTTGGCACGTCGGGTAACATGCTAGACACGCTTGCTAGCTACATGCGTGAAAGAACCTTTCGTGTAAGTGTTGGAAGTGCACTCTCTAGGGTTCATGTGCAGGAAAATGGCATGCCGCAAGGCGGAGATTTGAGTGGCACTCTGTTTATTGTAAAAATGAATTCCCTCAGAAAGGCATTGCCACCATGAATTTCCCGCTCGATCTATGTAAACGACGTACAATTATCCTTTAAGTCTTGTAACCTGTCTACCTGCGAGCGCCAAGTCCAGCTTGGTGTTAACAAGCTAGCTGTCTGGGCAGATAGAAACGGTTTTAAATTTAATCCAGGAAAGTGTACTTGCGTTTTGTTTTCGAAAAGGCGTGGCATTCGGCCGGATCCAGACATTCAACTCCACGGTGTCTCTATTCCTGTCAGAAATGAACACAAGTTTTAGGGGTAGCCCTTTACGAAAAGCTCACCTTCATTCCACATAAAAAAGAATTTAAAGGAGCCATGAAAGGAAAACGCAAGTTTGGTTTACCCGAAAGATTGCCACACTAGAACCATACCGACACGACCGTTAACACAAACTTCGCTCAAATAAGCTACATAATTATGAAAAAAGGGAATGGCCATGCGACCCACTAGCTCATTTCCCGACACAGAACCTATGATGTCATACTAGCATGCTCTGCGATTGGCGGAGGCCGGCAAAAGCAAACGCAAGTTAGGCAGGGCTTACCAGTTTGCATAGTGAGCTATATACCCGTGAACCATACGGCACATTCCTTTTATGACAGTAAGAAAGGTAGAGTAAACTGTTCAAGTTCCGAACGAACACGCAAATATGTACGCCAATGCGTACGAAACTACCGCTGGCCGAGCTGGACATCTCGCCGTCACGCGGACGAATTTTCGGGTTCGAGGCTCTTTGGTGCCAACGAACCGTTCCAGCACGCACAGCCGCGACCTTGCTTGGTATCTTAATCCCTTGAGGGGTAGTTGGCGTCTTATCGCCAACGAGCAAAGGTGTAAAAATAGAAACTAGGGGAGTAAAGAACAGCAAGCAGCGACGAGATAGTGCCACTTGTTGCAGAAGTTTCGGAATGGTGGTCGTGCTGGCATGCTGCTGTCGTTACGAGCTCGTTTTCAGTTTACAACCACTGAAAACTTCAGTTTGTTCGAGTACTTTACAACTAAATTTCGTTGCTGCGTAGTGAAATGTCCATGTAGTACGGGCAATCGTCGAGGGACTGACATCCCCGCCGGTGAAGAGATCTGCTTTCATGCGCTGCCCAACGATAGACCTCGGCGAAGCAAGTGGCTACGTTTTGTGAACTTTGCATACGGAGGAGAAAGGGAGCTAAAGGAAGTACCAGTGTGCTCGCTTCATTTCCGACTAAGAGATTACGGCAGGGACCCTAACGTTAGCTCACTCCTTGGACATGCCTCCGCTCGTCGCCGACTTCGTGAAATCGCCGTCAAAGTGCTCTGAGCTTGTTAACAAAATACCGTACACACCACGCGTTGCCGCTCGTATCTTTCTCGTCGGAGCAGAGCGCTCGCGTGAACGGCTTTCCATACACGACACCGGCCAACTGGCATAAGCGATACTGCTACTGAAATTGAACTATTATTAACCGTAATAAAAATACGGCACATACGTACCAGTCTGTATTCGTCCATCGCGACGGGGCTGACGAGGCAGCGATGCCGACGGCAGGGCGTTCGTCTGTTGTGGCTATCGCGGAATGGTCGCTTTCCCGTCCACCGCGTATCCCACAACTCCTGCCGCTCGTGCACTTAGAAGCATTGAGCGTTCAAGTGGTGTGAGGTTGTTAAATGCAAGCCCGAGCTCCTCGGCGAGAGTTTTGTTCTCCGGATGAGGCGATTCCATGACTAGGGCTGCGGGTGCACTAGGTTTTACTAGTATTTTTAAAATGGCCGCCGTCTCGGTTTCGGCACGATTTCCGGTTCCTGTCTGACTCCCGCGTGTGGGTGCTATATGGAGTCGACATAATAAGTATCTGTTTCATGGACCGGCTCGTATGACGCCATTGTTCACGTCACGAAATGTTCTATTTTAGCGGGAGATTTAAAATTTTGGCTTAAATTTCCTTATTATTCAGTGAATAAAGCATCGTTTGCTTCCGGGAAAGCGCTTGGGGTAATATGAAACACCTAATCTTTCGAATAAAACAAACTTTCGTTTTGTCTTCATGGCTCCTTTAAACATAAATGCTTAAAGGCTATGACTATACTCAAGGTTCTCTCCCACACTTCATTAGGTGCTGACAAGCAACTTCTTTTACGTGTTTTAACTAACCTGACAGGTTCCCGATTGGACTATGGAAGTGTTGTTTATGGGTCAGCAAGCAAAACATCCCTCAAAATTCTGGACCCAGTGCTTCATATGGGGCTTCGCCTGGCATGTGGCGCCTTCCGCACTAGCCCGGTCGAAAGCCTCTATGTGGAATGTAATAAATGGAACCTACAACGTCAGCGAGCATACGCAGATCTTCTTTATGCTTTTAAAATTTCATCCATGCCTCTCCATTCTTTCAAATCAGTTTTTATGATATATCCATCACTGAAGTTCTGCTAAATCGACCATCGTTCTGTCGGGTCAGGTTCAACCCTCGAGTTCTAGGCCCAGTGTTTCTAGGACTGCATAGACTAGAACATTAGAAGGGTAGACCGCGCCCTGCGAGGCCGGCACCTACCCCACGCAGGATCCTGTAAATAAAGTCTTTTCTCTCTCTCTCTCGGCTGCGCCCTTCTCTTACATAGTTAAAGAGGAAGCGTCAGAGCTTGCTGTCTCCTTTTTAAGGGGTATTCACATGGCGGAGAAACCCGCCGTTTGGCTCCTAGGAGTGCGCGCCACGTGACCCCTACGTCACAGTTTCTCTCCGGCGCAACACTCCGATCGGAGGTCGGAGCATCTGCTCGCGAGCTACAAACGATCCGATGCTTGGCTGCGGAGGCGGCGGGATTCCGTCTGCTCGTCGGGGAGCTGGGCGCGACTCAAGTTCTAGAGCGGTTGCAGGCACTCTATTTTTATTGTTTCTTATTACTTTGGACGCGAAAAGGTGCCGCGCACACGACAGGCGCACTGAGGGAGCCGCGTATACCACCAGCACGGTCGCTGGGCGAGCGGCGGCCGCGGCCGCGAAGTGGCGCAGGCCGGCGTAGGTAGTTCGAGCTATAGCTTGTTATCGCTCCCCAAGGCGCAAACAAAGATGCGTATAAGAGAAAGGCGATAATGATGTGATTGAAAGTTGCATTAAAAATCGTCATCTTCGCCGCTTGCGAGAGTGGCAATCGAATATTCCCCGCAGTGTTAAGCCTAACACTTGTATGCGGGCCTGTAGGCGGACCGGCCGGCTGCTCCCAGCCTCGCGCGTCGCGCGCCGTTCTCTACCCGCGGCTGCGCCTGCCTCGCGTCCACGGCCAATTTTTGGGCGGCTGACAAGTTCAGTACGTATGGGCTTTAGCAGAAATTGCCACCGTTGCGGAATCGGTGGTGCTACGCCAGCTCTGCTTTAAAGATAGGCCACTGCAAACAGTGGTCTACCTCATGACGAACATCTGGAAATCGATGACGTAGACATGTGAAGATGGCGGCGTCCAAAAATACGCAGGGACGAGTGAGAAAAGGGCGAAAAACTTTGAAACAAAAGTGTGACCTTTCCGCTGCGCGTAAAAGAGTAATACTTGGCACAGCTGACGTTGACAACCCAATCTAACGAGTGCGCTAGTTCATTTAGCGTGCTCAAAGCGCCTTTCATTGCCCCTTTAATGTCACTAAAACTGTAAATATTAATACTAGTATCTTTTCGGCAGACGCTTACGGTGTACTTCTTCTTGTTAATCATATACTTTAAAGCCACATTCCACAATCCATTATCTATACAGATTCCCTCAGTGTTGTGCGGGTATTGTTGTCAACAAAGTCTTCCAAAAACCACGTTGTCAATCTGATCGTCAAGGGTATTATGTCTGTATATGCCCTCAAATTTGAGCTGGTCCTTTGCTGGGTCCCTGGACACTGTGGTATGGCTGGGAACGAAGAAGCGGATAGAATGGCTGCCGCTGCTACACTCTTGAATACAGTAGACATAAATACATTACCATACACCGACGTGAAGCCACACATCAGACAACTTCGCAAAACATGGCAAACACACTGGATTGAACCTAGAGACACCAAGTTACACGTAATAAAACAACACTTGGTACTATACACCAACGACGCACGCAATAGATACACACAAGTCGTCTTGGCTAGATTGCGGATAGGGCACACCCATGCAACGCACTCGTATCTGCCCACGGGATCTTCAAGACCTCTGTGCAGCAGGTGTGGAGAGGCCCTATCCGTGATCCACCTCCTCGTACAATGCAAAGCACTAGAATCAACACGACATAAACACTTCTCACAACTATACAGACAACAAATTCCACTGCACCCATCGTACTTTTTAGGGGACGACCCCATAATCACCCACAAGCGTACTTTTAAATTTCTTAGCGAAGTCCAGTTTTTACATCTCATCACTTACCATGCATGATGACACCCTGACCCTTTACACCAGTCATCTACGTTGTCTTTTATGCCATTTCACGTATACCCGCCGCGGTGGCTCAGTGGCTAAGGCGTTGCGCTGCTGAGCACGAGGTCGCGGGTTCGATTCCCGGCCGCGGCGGCCGCTTTTCTGATGGAGGCGAAAAGCAAAAACGCCCGTGTATACGAGATTTCGGCGCACGTTAAAGATCCCCAGGTGGTCAAAATTAATCCGGAGCCCTCCACTACGGCGCGCCTCATCGCCTGCGTTGCGTTGGCGCGTTAAACCCTAAAATCAGGCAGTCAGTCATTTCACGGATATTTTTAGTTAGATGTTTTACACTTACTATCACCTCATCCTCATAAAAGAACTTTTCCTTGGCACTCTTTGCTCTTAGTGGGCCTTGCGCCATCAAACCACAATCACCATCAACGTGGGCCAGCCGCCTGCTGATACGATGCCAGTCTTTTCCGCCGCCAGGCCGCCCTGGCTGTACCATCAGGTGACATACAACAAGCCCCTGACAAGGCTACGTGTCCGTACCTCTGGCCTTTATCAGTCCCCATACGCCGTCCTTCATGACCCTGACTGGGCACCGGCGACGCAACCGCTGGTTGTTTCGCCTTTTGTGGACGCCGGGGCATACGACTGCTTCGTCACCACGGCCTTGGCGTGTCCCTCTTACCCTGCCCTAAATCAAAGCTGCGCGTACGAGGCACTCCGTGCACTCCCAAGCCTGGTAGCAGAACTTACTGCCATGAGGGCTGGCCTGCAGGCGCTTGCATCGAAATAGTGGGCACAAGTTAGAACTTCATACTGGCTCAACGGCAGCGATTCGGGATTTGCGTCACTTTGCGCGTTGTACAAGCCTGGGCGCACGCATCCACGGGATAATGGACACTTATGTATGCCCGGTCCGCGTTTTGTGGATTCTCCGGGACAGGCTTCCTGCCCAAACAGTGGCGGATCGCACCTGCAACAGAGACCTCTCACGGCCACTACCACTTCTTCCAGTATCTACCATAGATGACCTGCTGGTGGACAAGAAAACACTGCGTCACGCCACCCGTGCTCCACTTCCACCGCGTGGAACTGACCTCACCAGTGGGGTCGCTCGTTGGGAGGAGGTCGTGCTGCGGAGACTTCGGGTTGGGGTCGCGTTATCCCCAGCAGTTACCGACGCTTGGCCTGCCCGTCATTACGCGCCATTTGCGTACATCTGCCCCTTCTGTGTGCCTCCTGCGTCAAGAGCTGCCGTTGAACACCTGCTGTGTACTTGCCCAGGTCTTAGAGATGCCCGAACGCAACAGCTCCGAGTCACAAGGCTCCATCCTGGGAGACCCCCAGATCTCAAGAGCTTGATATGGGTGGGGGGGGGGGGAAGAGGGGCAGCACCAGTCTCTTCTTCGATTTTCGTGCGTAACGGGTACGGTGTTGTACCTATGAAAACTTTTTCTTATGCTGTAGGGCAATATCCCGCAAAAAAAAGGGCCGCGTTAGAGTCGCGACAAGACGGTATATTGTCACAAAGCCAAACACGACGCAGTTGTCTTCAAGGAAAACAAGTTTATTGGAGCGAACTTGTGCTCACCTGACAACTCGAAGAATACACATGCGGCGAAGCAGTAGTCAGCAAAGTGACGTGCGCATGCGAGCGTCGGTTATTCGAATCCCACGGCGCCTGCTCTGCAGGCTTTTATCTTTCGCCGCGAGTGTTTCTGTAGCCGTTGATTTACATCCAGAACATTGTACAGGGCCATCCACTTTAGGTGCGAACATGGTGCAGCGTGGACTGGCGCTGCGGAGCGCCAGCGCACAGGCCGCAGCCGCGCATCGAAGCTAAGCGACGCAGGCGCATAGGGGCTTTGAGGTGTGGCTTCCTGTCATCTGCTAGCGCGGGAGCGCGCCGTGCTTGCTTTGCTGTGAAGCACGCCTAACTCTCGGCATGCTTGTAGCGTCTTAGCGAACCGCGACCATATTGCGGGAAAGCGCACTTGTCTCCCTGCGCCGCGTTGTGTAGTTTCTGCGTACAACTGAGCGCTTCCTCTTTTCAGGTAAACGGTCCCAGTTAAATGCATGTATTGTTGAAGGCATTTCAGGACTGGTTTGGCTGAGGTAATAGGGTTTAACGCCGCAAAACGAGCCTTGCTACGAAGACGCTGTAAAGAAGGGCTCCGGATAACAACTTGGGGCTCTTTACCATGCACTGATACCGGGAAGCAAACGCGCGTTCGTGAATTTTGCCTCTTTTGTAAAGTGGCCCCTGCTACTGGGATCGAAAATGGGTCTCCCGGCTCAGTATATCCAAGCACACTAACCACTGAGCCACCGTGGCGGACCAGGTCAATTCCCAGCTGATTTCTGAGGACTTCACCGCACCAAAAAGTAAAAAGGGCGAAGGAACAAAGCTTTATTTTCTGTGACTTCTTGTAGCACAAAAAAACTCCCCCCACCTCCCCGAAGGGGATCGTGCGGAAATGCGAATGCATTGGGTGCACCGATGAGTGCGCTGCGGCAAGCAGTCACGGAGAGAGGCGCGCGCTCCACTGCATTTATATATATTTTTCCGAGCGCAGCGAGTGGAGAGAGGGTACGCGGAGAGGAGAGAGAGACCCGCGCAACACGCCCGCCCCGCGCGCGAGCTCTCTCCGCCTAGCTCCGCGATGCGAGGGCCCTCACACGCCCGAGCGCGCTCCTCCTCTCCACTCACTCTCCGCTATTCCGCCCGAGGTCCGCGATGCGAGCGCCCTCACACGCCAAGCGCGCTCCTCCTCTCCCCTTGCCCTCCGCTACTCCCGCCCGAGCTACCACGAGCTCCGGTTGCTAGGCGCGCCACAGCTGTTGCTAGGCGCACGCCGGCCAACGCACAACCCCCGACTAAGAAATGCATTCGCATTTAAAAAAAGCAACCGAGGACACAGGGGGGCGAGGGGCACAAGCGCCTCCCTGTGTCCTCTGTCGTTTTTTTTAGATGCGAAGCATCTCTTGGTCGGGGATATGTCCCTCCCTCTGCCGTGCGTCATCCACACCCCCACTGCGCATGCTCAGCTTGCTGAACGCCTGGTGGTGTCTTACCCTTTAAGTGCTCCTGGGGCGACAGTGTTGCCGGTGTCTTCCTGGGCCGGCACGAGACGAGCACGCTTCACGCGCCTTCGACGATTCATCGCCGGCGGCGGCGGCGTGCGGCGGCGAGTCTCGGCGGGCCGTGATTACAAGCAGCCCACAACCATCCGGGGAACGTGCATCGACCTCATCTTCAGCAACTTTAGGGTTCATCCCGCACAACAGCCCTTGACTTTACAATTCACAGACCATAAGCCGGTCATAATCAAAGCAAAACCCCAACCACAGCTCGACGTCACCTACGTTGAGCATGATGGTGATAACGCCTAAATAAAGACAAACTCATACCACGTACAACGTCTCTCTCTCTCTCTCTCTCTCTCTCTCTCTCTCTCTCTCTCTCTCTCTCTCTCTCTCTCTCTCTTTAATGCCTCTCCACTCTAACACCCCCCCCCCCAATCCAATAAAATTACACCATCTTCCCCTAGGGGAACCCTGAGTAGCATGCGAAGCAGCCATGGGGTCAACGCAATTTCCCATTTCGTAGTTCCGGTAAGTGAAAAGTTTGGTATTTACCATGGAAACCAAACGGTAACTATAACGGTAGCTACGTACCTCAACCTAACGGAAACGACGAACTCGTTTCCCCCACCTTCGGAGCTTGCCTGGCTTGTGCCTGTATTGTAAGAGGCGTGTTCGCACCAGGCCCAGGGTTGGCTGTTTCGGGACTGTGCCCGCAAGCAGTCGGTGCTTATGGAAACACCACGCCAACGCCAGTGCATCAGTGTCAGTCTTCACGCGTTCTTCCAACTCGCTCGTGGAGAAATTAACATTACCGAGCAAGAAACTGTGAATTACGTATTGCAAATATCGAAGGAAAACGAACAAAGCAATTTAAAACGGAAAAAGTTGCAGGGGACCTCTACGTTTAGGTCTTAAGATGTATGGCGCGATAGCGCGGCTTCAGCATGAATTGAGCGTTTTGGATTGCAGTCGTGCATTTAACATGCATGGTTTCGAGAATTGCAGCTCAGCGACGATAGATAGACTAGACGCAACGATCACTGCGGCAGAGGAAAGGCAGACGACATTTCCGCTTCTGTTGCTTAAGATGTTGGCCAGAAACGTTGCGGCTGCGCTGTGTTGGTTAGTTTGAGGAAGAAGGTAACAGCGTCAGCGACTCATCGTATTTATTATCTAGCGTTCTGGCCTAACTGAATATTTTGGTTTATTTATAACCTACACGCGAAGTGAGAGAGAAAGGGAGAGAGAGAGAATGGGAGCTTTATTGAGTAAGATTTTTTGGAAGTTAGCCCCTGAGCCTATCCTTGAATATGACCACGTCGCGTAAAGAGAGTGGGTGTTGCCCGCATTTAGCACAGTTTAACGTTAATGCTTCACGTTTCCTACTTAACATCGTGGCCCATCTAGACTTGTGGATATATGGATTGGATTGTATTACGCGTCTAGTTTGCAGTTATCAGGAGCTTAGATACTTGTGTGGCACGGAAAAGGATGGTTTTCCGAGGCGTAGGATGAGGAGAATTCCCAATGTTTTTGAAGGAGGTAAGTGTGGTAGTCCTGGTAAACCTGGAACACGGTATGCTAGTTTTCACGGATCCTCGTGGGCTTCATCATTCCCATCCAGACCACCGTGTCCTGGTTTTAATGGGACGTGAACTTTTACCTTTGTGGATTGAAAAATCCAGCTCAATTTTTCAGGTACTCTGCCTGCAGCCAAGAAACAAATGGCCTTTTTAGCGTCTGTAACGATGTTTAAGCATAGGTCCGTTAGGCGGATTGTACAGACGATTTCTGATTTTCCTTTCCTGTGTGTGGAGGGTAATGAAGCCACCGTCGTACACTGCGACAATTGTGGCCTTCTTCCTTTCAATCTTGCCGGCGTCGGCGTGCACTGTGTTTTTATAGTTTTGCAGCTTTCCTTGAAACAATTTGATTCTACCTTTTCGCCTATTCTTGTTTAGGTCTGGGTGTATATTTTTCGGCAGTGGGAGGGCTTTAATGGAGGGCCGCTGGATTGGTGACAAATCCATAAAAGCGTGAAGCCCTTTTTCTATGGAGGTGCGGCATATATTCCATAGGATGGCTGATCCCATTTTTTTCCGCAGAGGCTGCTTGTGCTCTGGATTGTGACCTGTCATATATATTCAAAGTTATTACAATACGATTTAGGACTTGTGCGGTGATCTTGAAAATTGAAATGCACGCGCACCGGGCTGCCCTATATATGATAATGGTCACGAGTATACGGATTCTTGGGTAAGTTGGTGTGGCGAGTTTTATTTGGCTTTCTCCAGTGCGGGTAAGTTCCTGGTACGGCAGGCTGACGGACATCCCAGTCATGATCTCTGCGTATGAACTTTTTCGTTTCTTCTTTTATTCCTGCGGTCCCTTGCATCGGCGTTTTAAAATGTAAGCTTAATGTTCCAATATTCCCTGTATTTTTGCCACAGCGTAATCGGCACTGCAGCTTCTCTGTGTGGCCATGGCAATTGCTCTTACGTGAGTGTTTGCTGAGATCACATGCTCACGTATTTCTAGGTTTTGTAAATTGTCCGTGCGGCGCCATTCATCGTTTACCCGAGACGACTTGCGGCGCTATCAGTCCCCGAAAAATGCGAAAAATCATTTCAAAAATTTCGTAATTAGAAGCCATATACCTGGTTTTATTGATTTATTGCGACACATTTTATTTGGTTTCTGGGGTTAATCTAGGTTTACCATTGATTTAGAGCGCCTGGCGTTATTCTTTTGCGCGTATTTTTATTTACATGACCCAATGTTATCGCCGGTATTAGTATAGATGGGAGAGGCGTCTTGGTAGGGGCGTAAGTTGCGGGCACAGCTAGCGACCGTATCTGCCGACCTAGGGTGCATAGAACGAACTTCACTGCGCAGGCGTGACGCCTGCTTGAATCGCGTTTCTTTTCTTTCGTCTCGGCCGTAGTGTCATTTTCCTTCTTTCGACAACATAGTTGCCGCTGCTCTGTACTGATACTTCGGGTGAGCCCTCGTATCTGGCGGTATCAGTTGTAGTTTCCGGTTTGCAGCGGTGAAGTACTTCCGTGGACGCTTGATGAGCACGGCTGATAGCGGACGGCTAGCAGGCACGGGGAAGTCGGAAAATGAGACTAATAACGCTATCGCGTTATAAACATTGGCTATCGGAGATTCTAACTCTATCGCAGATTCTAACCGCTGCCAGGAATGAAAATGTAAAGTATATATTGTATAGCCTGCTGCGCTAGTCAGACAAGTGGCAGTGGTCAATCTGCCACTTAGTTAGATTAGATATGTGCCAGGTGAAGACGAACATGTGGCGTGGGACATGACATAGACATGTTACCGAACACTCTCTCGCGAGGGGCATTGGATTGGGTTCGATTGGCTTGGCTTGGTTTGGCTTGGATTGGATTGGATTGGATTGGCTTGGCTTGACATGGATTGGATTTGATTTTGATTGGATTGGATTAAAGTGGATTGTGTTGGATTGTGTTGCGTCATAGCCGCGGCAGACGCACTGGCGCCGGCGCGTCCCCTCACCGTTATGCGCGCTATAAAACGCGGTGCCTACGCCGCTCCGCTCCATCGTTCCAGCGCCGTTCCTCCGCTGTCCAACGCTGCAACGTGAACCCCCTATGCGTCGCATCTACACAGGGGTCCCCGCGAGGGGAGGTGGGAGTTTTAAGTGCGAATGCACTTCTTAAAGGGGCCCTGAAAGGCATTTTGAGCACACTAAATGAACTAGCGCAATCGCTAGATTGGGTCGCCAACGTCACCTGTGCCAAGTATTACTCTTTTACGCGCAGCGGAAAGCTCACACTTTTGTTGCAAAGTTTGTCGCTTTTTTCTCACCCTTTCCTTCGTGTTTTTGGACGCCGCCATCTTCACATGTCTACATCATCGATTCCCAGATGTTCGTCATGAGCTAGACATCCTGCTATTGGGCGGCTTTTTCACGCACTTCCGGCAAAGAGATGAGTCGTCTGCTCAGCGTCGGCTCGCCGGCTGATCTGCCAGCGGAGTGCCGGAGTGCTTTGACATTTTACGACAAACGAAACAAGTGTAAACAAACGCTTAACCGTTTGTATTGAATGCAACACGGCCATAACACGACGTGGATTTTATCTTACGTGAGTACGTACCATAAAGAAAGTCCCGTGGCACTTCTTTGGTGCAATCGCAGAGAACGCCCTGAGCCGAATGCCCGGGTTTGACGCGTACATTTTATTCAACTTCAAAACAATCCAGAGATGCGTTTCGAACGAACGCAACGTCACAACATGCGTTGCAAGTCTGAACCGCGATTGACAGACGATGAGTTGCCTCCTCCTGCCCGTCGTAAATTCGGCACTCACCTCACACCCGGTTTGCGGGGACGAGCAGCAAGTCACAACTCTGGCGCGCAAGCGAGAAGGCTTTTAGCCAGGCACACTGCACATACCCCATGCGAGGTTGAGTGGTACGTCGTTCGAGAAAGATAATCCAGACCATGGGAAGCACTATCCACCCGCAGAAGTACAATGTCGCATTTCATCGCGAAACGAACGCGTCCACAACACACAGGAGGCGATGCGCACACACACACACAGCTTCGGTCGCTGCATTGGCTTAGCTGCAAGCTTCGTTCGGACAATCAGCGATGCTACGACGATACAGAGCTGCGTGAGGACGACGTGCTAACCACTTCACGTATTTAAAAACACAGGGGCAAAGAACTAGGTTCATCGGAAGCAAAAAATCTTTCCTCCATTATAGTGCCTGAAATATACTGGCTAGTGTGCCGAGGGCGGGCTCCAGGCGGGCGCCGGGAGCGATGTACGCGGCCGTCTGCCGCTTGGGGCGCTGCCGTGCGGGAGTGTGCGCGTTCATCCGGCCCGAGCAGATCGCGCGGTTACCTCCGAGCTGCGTAGCAGACGGCAGCGGCAGAACTTTCCATTCCCGCTTGCGACGAAAGCGAGCGAAAGCGACGGGAATTCTGTCGCGCAACCAAAATTTGTCCTGACCATTCGACAAAAACGATCGTCGCGCGACAAAGCGACGGAATTCCTGCCGCTCTCACTCGCTTTCGTCGCAAGTGCGAAGGGGCCTTTATGCGCAATCTCCGCCCCACATAAAACAAGCTCTTGCTTGTCGCCTGAGCATACGGTTGATATCTAACTACGTTACACTGTGCTTGCCAGTGTATTTAAACGATGTCACTAGGTTTGAAACGTACGCGCTCGGCGTGCAGCTTTGTAAACGCAAGCGGTTTCACATACGCACGCTATTTTGCTGCTAATAGAGTTTTAGTACAGCGTTTGTGGCCTTTGCATACGCTAAACGCTAAATTTTTGCGTCCCGCTACGTGACACCGAGATGGGAGTTTTAGTAGAGCGTCTCATCAGTTTTGCGTAGCGACACACTAATGCATACGGCGCCATCTGTCAAATGTTTTCCGAAATGTCTCGCCGGCTGATCTGCTAGCGGAGTGCCGGAGTGTTTGGACATTTTACGACTATCCAAACAAGTGCAAACAAACGCTTTCCCGTGAGTGTAGAATGCAACACACGGGTGCAGCTTGTCAGAACACGGGTTCTCGCTGATCGAGTGCAGCGTTGGTTTGCTCTTCGCCTTCACGTTCATCGCCGCTGATAAAGCGATCCGATCCGGCGCGTTTTGTGCACGGGTTCTGTGTCGGTTGAAAATGTCTTTTTTCACATGCCGCCGGTAGTAGGAATTACAACCACCGCAAAATAACACCCGGCACCAGCGGGGCCACATCTGAGACCGCGCTTTTTGGATAAACAGTGCGCGGTGCACCAAAGGGAACGAGCGCACGATTCTCCCCACACGGCTGCGAGTTCGCCGCCGATACCAACTGCACCTACGTACACCGCGAAAGGGCAAGGCCAGGCCGCACACATGCGGCCAGGTCATTCGTTCGCTTTTCCAGCCTGTGTCCATGGTGTCTACAGAGATGAAAAAGCCGAAAGAGCTGGCCCGTAGCAGACGGCAGTCTGTGGGAGCGCAATAGCGGAAGTACGTCACCGCTGAGGAGCGGAGCATCATGGGAGGGGAGGCCAACAGCGAAGAAACAGTTGAAAGGAGGAGGAAATACGGCGCGACGATAATTCGCGGTTTTTGATTTACGATTTCTCAGCTAATACTCATCGCTTTAACAAAATTCTTGCAGGAGGAGATTGCTAATACATTGCTTTATTTGGTTACATGTACATCCATGCATCGGCGGAAGGCATTTCAGGACCCCTTTAAGCGAGCCTGAATCGTCCGCCGCCGTCGTCCGCATAGCAACAACTGCGGGTGCGCGCGCTCCTCGTCTTCCTCCTCGTCTTCCCTAGCAACGGGGGGAGATGGGCGCGCGCTACTCTCCTCCTCCTCTCTCCACTCAGTGACTGCGGGTGTTGGGCGTCTCCTCTCCACTTCGGGCGGGAGAGCTCTCGCTCGCGTAGCGGGCGCTCCGCATTCCGACGCGTGAGGGCGCTCGTGTAGCCCTCGCCGTAACGGCGGGCGCTACTCTCCTCCTCCTCTCTCCGCTCAGTGACTGCGGGTGTTGGGCGCCTCCTCTCCACTCCAAGATCACGATATCCACCGTAATCGCGCAATCAACAACCGTGCATTCGCACTTACACACTCTCCCCCTCGGGGAAGTGCGAGGGAATTTTTTTACTTGAATTTTCGCAATAATTTGGGCTCTTCAAAAACTTCAGCATAGAACTCCCTTCTCTGTGCGTTCCGTATTAACATCCGGAAAAGATTCGAAAATTATCCGCACATTCCGGTCATTTGTTGCTCTTCAGCTTTGCGCGCTAGTTTTGGTTCCAGCACATGCAGGAATCTCATACAATAAAGTGCGTGATCAAGTAGCCAGTATGTCGCTTGGTGGCCCTGTTGTCGTGCAATGTCCAAATAGCTTTCTATTTTGGGCGACATTTAGACGTTTACAACTACTCCAGACTTATCGCCAAGACGCCCTCCTTCCTTCTAGAGATTATAGCCACCCTCGTCATGCATGGAAGCCGATGTTTTGTAAATCAAGGCTAAGCGAGGTAGCAATCACTAAACTTCTATGCCAAATTCCCCCATCAAATTTTTATCTTTACAAATCTGGTCTGGCTCCATCTCCGCAAAGCCCTTTCTGCGGCAAACTAAAAAATATAGAACATTTTCAATTTAATTGCCGCAACTTCTTCCATATGCGACGCACGCATCTGGAGTCAACCTTTAAGCGGCTGCACCTTCCGCTATATACTTCCGAGGTTCTGTCACTGGGCGCCTCTGCTCTAGTAGTTTGCCACAGAGATGTTGTCTCTGCCCTTCACTCTTACGTTGCGGCGACAGGCCGGTTTCCCTGCTAGCCAGCTGAGCGTTCACGTGTATTTAATTTTTCTTCCTGACTCTACTTTCATATTATAAATATAGAAAATATTTTCGTTTGTGTATTTTATTTTCGAAATGTTGGCATCTAAAATAATATAGGTGACATCCTGATTACGTACAAAGCTTCTTGGGCAATGCACCGCGTGGGTATGTCCCATAGTCTGAGGCACCCAACCAACCAACCATGGCGGACAGCGCCGGAATAGGTGTGCGCAGCCAGACCTGCCGAGAAGCGGTCCTTGGGGAAACGGGACTTCCAGTAAAGGTGTGGCCGTGGTTCCCCTTCTGGGGAACCACGGCCAGGCGAAAGGACCCCGGTACCATATTTGGCGCCCTGAACGTGGGGCCGGCCGGGGTTCCTGGGAAGGGTGGTGGTGGTTGTGGTTTGCGACGGGAAAATGAAAGGAAATTCACTGGGGATATTTTGAGCTCGGCAGGGAGCTCACCTCCATACAACCCAGTGCAGGGGAAGGGAAGTAGAGGGGGAGTGATAGGATAAAGTAGAGAGAGAGAGAGAGAGAGAGAGAGAGAGAGAGACGTATAAAGAGAGCTGTCAGTCCTAGAACGCTGTCAGCCCGGGCACACCAGTCAATCACTGCACTCCGGGCTACAGCCGCTGCGTAAGGCCGGTCGTCTCCAGGAAATGAAGCAGATAAGTGAAGACTTCCCGTTGGGTTGCCGCAGGTCCCTTCGGGAACAGAAGGTCCTCCATGTCGGCGCTGGGAAGGCCTCGACGCTGGAGCGCTCGGTGGAGCTCTGCTGTCGGGCCCGCGTGGTGGGGGCAGAAGCAGAGTAGGTGCTCGAGCGTCTCCAGTTCGGAACAGTCCGTACATGTAGGGGAGTCCTTGCGCCCGTGTCGGTGCAGACGCTCCGCCACATTGCAGCAGTTGAGCCGCATGCGGAGAAGCAGGCTGCGGGCGTACCAGGCACCCCAGTCTCCCAAGACGTCACCGCGTTCCTGGGAAGGACATTGTGGTCTTCTTCCGTGTTTTGGCATTCCGCAGTGGGCGTTTAGCGGGCCGAATTTTATTGGCGTTTTTTAGTCGCTCTTTGGATTTTTAGGTATCCCTTCTCGTATTTTGGGGAGTTTTTTTGAGTGTCATGTGTTTATTATAACCATTCGTGTGTTAGCTTCGCGTGTTATTCTTCGTGTGTTAGCTTCGCGGCGTGCGAGAGCATTTCGTCGCAGGGCCATGTCTGGCCGTGGAGCCGCTACCCGTCGGAGCCCCTTGGTTGCTCCGCGCGAGCCTGAAAGGGGTGCAGACCGCACTGGGCTCGTCGACGTGCTCCGTCTGATCACGGACCTCTGCGAGAGCCTCACGAGCCAGAACGCGCTGGGTCCGAGCACGGGCCATCGTTCCAGCTGAGCCTTGTGGTGCCACGGTTCAAGAGCTACGATGACCGCAAGACAGTGGCGGTCTTCAGGGCGGCGACGGGTACCTCGGACGAGTTCGTCCTGGCCCGCGTCCTGTCGCTTGCTCTGGATACTTCCACTGCTAGCTGGTGGCGTCTGCAGGCTCCGTTCCCGTCCTGGGCCGACTTCGAGGCGCGCTTTGCGTCCGCCGCGAGTTGGAGGCACGTACTCGGATCCGCGCGAGGGCTTGCTAGAATACATTCGAGCTATCCACGAGCTCTTCAAACGAGAGAGTTTCTCGCTGGGCTAGTTGGTGCATAGTAAGTTTAGAAGAAACCAGCTGAACATCGAAAACAAAGGACTAAGTGTTACCAAAGAAATTACAGGGACACTTCTGAACTAGCAACTGAACGTTTATTACAACGGTCAAACATATATACGGGAGGTGAATGCTTATAACGTAAGAAAATATAAACAACTTGCTGACTCAGACACGTCCCTTCAAGGTCAAAAGCACTATCGCGGAAATGGGTCCTTGTCACGCCCGATGAATTACGCCTTCGCACATGCCTGCCTAAGGTACTGCTGAAGGACTCTGGTACAGCTTTTTCTTTTCGGTCAGTAGTACCGACGCGCTGCTCACGCATGCGCTGCCCTTTGCGTCTATCATAATAGCTTCCATGATTTCTCTCGACAGCTTGTTTTCGTTTTTTCCTGCGATCAGGTTTGCGCTGCATCCGCACTGTCGGCAATGCATACTCAGATTTCTTGACGAGGCCGTCGCTTTCAAAATTGCTGCGTGTTCTCTGGCCCTATCATTCGTGCACCAGCCTGTCTGGCCCACATATTCTTTTCCACAGCGTCTCAGCGGTATGCTGTAAACAACGCCTTCGACGCACTCACAATATCTTGTCTGGTGATTCGTCTTGCATGTTCGCTCGTCTGAGGCGATGTTTACTTGGCGGCACATGGTGTATGCTTCCCTGGGGGCTGAGCACACACCTCCACACACAGTTTTTCCGCTATTTTCTTTATATTGTTGGACAGGCCGTGCACATACGGAACCACGCCGACCTTCTTTCTTTCCTCAGTGGTGTTCATCGAGTCTACTGCCTAGGTCTCGCGCTCTAGTCTTTGCAGAATGAACTCGCACACAACGGCGATACCCTGCCTGCCTTAATCGGGACAATTGCTTGCCGAAGCTGACGCGCGTCTGGTGGTGATATGACCTTGAACGGCTGACTTTAGGGCCGTGAAAAGTAGCCCCCTCTTCATGTCCTTTGAATGGGCGGAATTGTACGGAGAAATCCTTTGCTTGAGCGGGTTTCGTATTGCCAACAGGCATGCTCAGGTCTGAATTCAAGAGTCAGGTCAAGAAACCGAATAGTGTCTCCATGTGGTAGTTCGCGCGTGAACACCAGCGACTTGCAACTCTCCTTGAAAGTGCGCAGCACACCGTCCTTGCAGTCGTCAGATTGGTCTGAAACGTTTGTACTGCAGACGACTAAAACGCCGTCCGTACCGTCAATACAGAGAATACGTGGGGGTGCCTAATTGAAGTGTTTGCGCGAATTGGTTCCCCTCACATATAATCACTGACAACGCTACGCATTTCACGAGCAAGTTGTTTGAGGACAACTGCCTAGCTGTAGGTGTGAAGCACAAGCGTACGACCACATATCACCCTCAGGCAAACATAACCGATCGTGTGAATCACAACCTCAAGGCCATGCTAATTGCTCATACGGAGCAACACAAGGATTGGGACGCTAAGCTGCCTGAGATTGCATTTTCCACTCGCACCACGGTGAATCGTTCAGCTGGGTTCACGCCGACTTACTTGAATTACGTTCGAGAGAGGCCATTTCCTCTCGACAGGACACTTGTTCCACAAGCGGGCGTTGGTCTGGTCTTTCGACTTTAGCTGTGGCCCTCCGCCAGCGCCTCCGTGACGCGATACAGGCTTCTCGGAAGCACCTTGACGTTGCTCGTCTCCAGCGCGCGGATTAGTACAACCGGGGCCGTCGAGATGTTCAGTTTTCGGTTGGCGACATTGTTCTGCGCACTCATCCGCTGAGCGACGCTTCACTGAAGTTTGCCGCGTCGCTAGCCGTTAAACTGAAGAGCCCTTTCATCGTAAGCGAGAAGCTGCCTTCCTTAACGTATATCTTACGCAACCACAGTACAGGTGAACATGCCGGCCCGGTGAACATAGCAGACATTAAACAGTACCACGTGGACTGACCTGCCTTTGCCGAGACGCCTCTTCTTTCCCAATGCCGTCTGCGCATAAGTTACACTAACCTTCTACGGCATGCTTCTGCTGTATCCCTTTTAGGTTTTTTTGTTTTTGTTTACCTTTTCTTCCCCCTCAATTCGATGCCTGATCATTACCACGTGACGCGCTTCTTTATTTTTTTCCCAGCTAGAATTGTGTTTGTTTTCGAGCGTTAATTTTTACGTTTTTTCCAGCACCCATTCTGGCATTCGCTCCGGCTGCGCCCGCATTCACCGCCGCACCATTTGGAGGACTCTCTCCACTGCCCCATCGGCGCGCGTGTTGGGCGTGACACCGACCAACTGGCCTTAAGACCACCTTCCCGGCACCACGGCGCTTATTCCAGGCCGTCGCTTCTCTCTCCTCTCCTGTGTGCTGCTTCGGCGTGCGTGCTGTGGGCCTTGAACCGGACTTTTCGGCGGTGCTGTCGGCTCCCCTCCGGCTCTGTGTCCTTCTGAGCGGGAGGCCCTACCTCCGCACTATGAGGCTGTCGGACACGGCCTCGTCTGTTAGTGGGATTCCTCCAGTAATGCCAGTAATCCAGAGACGTTCTCGATACGCCAGTAGCCGGCGGCAAACGTGCCTCTCTGACCACTTGCTGGAACAAAGTTTTCTGGAGAAGGGCTTGCGTTCGGGCTAGTTGGTGTTCCATAACTACTTCTTAAGCGCCAAAAACTACAGGGACATAGAATGAGACAGGGACACGCGCTTCGATGCGCGTGTCCCTGTTTCTTGTCTTCTAATCGAGGCGCCCCACTTCAACGCTTATAGAACCACGTTCCCTGCTCCACGTGCTTTTCTAGTGAAACGTGGAACCTATCTAGTAGAACCTTTCGCAACTGTTGCCGTTCGATTTCTGCTCCTCTAGAGGCGCCCATAGCTGTACCTGGGCTGGCCTGATCCTGTGGCTACTGTCGCGGAGGATATCAAGATTCCAGGTCGCTGTTAGCAGATATTTCTTGGACTGGAGCATCATCGTGGGTCTCTATAACTCGAGGACTGTGTGTCAACCTGTTCTCCGGAGGGGGAGGAGGGAGAGAGTGGTAATCAGGCAAATGGCAGTGGTCAATCCAACGGGATGGATATGTGCCAGGTGACGACGAAGACGTGGCGCGGGACATAGCCTAGATTAGAACATGGTGTTTATAATCTTCTCATTTTTATTTCTCTAGTAATTCACTTTTAATCCATTCTAATATTTAAATATCTTTCTTTTCCCCCCAAAACTACACGGTTTCTTCGGTAAAGCACCCATTTCCTGGCGAATCCCCCTGAGTGGATATGAGCCATCTTTCTGGTACCATCACCACCCATTTTCAAATAAAGTTTACTCTCTCTCTCTCTCACCACCATGGAGGACCGCGCTTTAGTAGGTGTGCGCAGCCAGACCTGCTCAGAAGCGGACCTTGGGAAAACGTGACTTCCAGTAAACGTGTGGTTTTCCCAGAACTCGCTGTCTTTCTGGGAAACCGCGGCCGGGTGCAAGGACCCCGGTACCACAGTGTTTACGTTTTTATTTAGTTTTAGCATTCAAGTTTAGCATTCAAGCCGCTCAGATAACTATTTCTTGAAAAGAGCTCGTGCAGTAAGCATCCCTCAAATTTCCCCAAATGTATCATCTCTAGTGACTGCATTCCTTAGGTAGAAAAGTGATCTTGTCGTGCTCCAGGCCGCAGGGCTAGTTCACCCAGCGCAAAAAGTCCTTCCCGCACTTTAGTTTTGCGCTGTAAATAAGTGAATGAATGAACGAACACACGTTTATTGAAAGAAAGAAAAGAGAGAGACCGTTTCGGTTCATTTTAATTTTTTGTACCTATATAAACGATGGGTCGACTGATTCTGTCGGAGGGTCGGCAGCCGTGCAGCAGCGCCGTCAAGCCAAGCCATCTTCTTTTGACGTCATAATAAACGTCATAGAAATCGGGAAGGGTAATATGGGAACATCACTTTCGAATTTATTTTTCTACTTAATAAAGCCGCGTAAACGCAGCGAGAGTGGTCCAAACATGACCTAGAGGCTCCAGACTTCAATTTGCGCCAGTAATCCCGCAATGTTTACAAATCACTACAGTTTTTCTTTAAGCAGTTGACGGTCCAGAGTTGTGTGAATTAGAATTATGTTGGCATTTTCTAAGCTTAGGGTACCCTTAAAGTTTTTAGGCATTCTGGAAATAGTTTAGCAAGCTTTTTTGTGCAAAAACAACTCTCGCCTTTAAGAGATCCCTGGTGATCCAATCGACACTTGTAGCTTTTCCCGTTTTCATGCCTTGAGTATCTTTTCTACTTGATCTTTATTGATTAGTTAGACATTGTGAGATACGTTTGTAGGCTCATAATGTCCTCTGGCCTAACACTGTTAGAGTAAAGCCTGGTATAGAATATTTCCGCTACTTTTATTACCTCAACCCTGCTGTGCGTATTGCTGCCCTGAAATAATATAAGCGAAATGTGGCAGCATTCCAGGGATGCAATGTGAAAGAATAGAAAGCTCAGTTAGGGTGTTAATGATTACAAGTTTATTAGGATACAAGAAACTATTCCGTTACATCACGGCAATATTTTATAAAGCACACCTTTGAAGCCACAGGTGTGTAAAACAATTGGCTTGTGCTGACAAAAATTACCATGTAAAGTTAAATGATGTTGCGACGAAAGAATACGAAAAACGTGCCGCGTATCTTCTCCTTTCGTTGCAAGTGTCGACGAAAGTCGATCGTCCTTCGTCGTCATTTGCCAAGTAAATGACTTCCTTTGCTTCCCGCTCACCTATCATGCTGTTTCCTTCCCGTCGCGCTCCTCCCAAGGTAAACACGCTGTAGGTTTGGTCAAGTCGATTTAAATTCACCGCGTTTCACTGCTCCAGGCCGGGTGCCTCAATGCAAGCGCTGCCGTACGGCGGAGACGCGCGTGAATCGAGAGAGAGAGAGAGAAGGCTCTTTATTAGAAAAGAAGGCCGAGATGTTTGCCGGAATTGCGACACCGACATGCTACTCGGCGGGGGAAGGGGGAGGGGGAAAGAAAAGGCCCCATAGATTACAGGGCAGAAGAAAGAGGAAGAAAGAGAAGAAATAAAAGAAGACAGAAAAATAACAAGAAAATGACACTCAGTTTGTGAGTAGTAAGATTACAAAGTCTGTCTTCTAATCGAGGCGCCCCACTTCAACGCTTATAGAACCACGTTCCCTGCTCCACGTGCTTTTCTAGTGAAACGTGGAACCTATCTAGTAGAACCTTTCGCAACTGTTGCCGTTCGATTTCTTAAACTGCCGCCAGAAGCTATAGTGGTGCGGGCGACAGCAGACGACGGAGTGAATTTTTTTTCTGCAGTGCGTGTATTACTTCATTTGCTCTCAAAAATCAAGCATACATGAAATTTTTATGAAGGAACACTGCAAATATCTATGTATTGATTTCCTGCGTTACATTTGCGTAGTGTTCCGTGCTTGTGGAACAACGTTGATAAGTATGAACATTGCCACCGGACTTGGACGTTTAGATTTGCCTGGGGGTATATAAACCTATTGTGCAACTTCTGTTTCACTTTGGTAGGGTGGCTGGATCGGGTTGCAGACAAACAGGCATATAGCCAGACCTAAATTTTCGCGTTAAGGATGCCCAAGAAAGACTGTCGTCTTTAAAATTCGTATATGCTTTGTGAAAACCCATTTTTACCGACACCGACCCGTCAAAGCAGCAGGCGTCTCGATGCGTGCGCATAGCAAACTGGCTAGTTCTCCGAAAGCTCTGTGTTATCGCGGGGTATAAGATGGCCGTTTGTATAGCGGGACACACCGTGAGTGCAACCGATAGGATGTTCGCCTCAATGAATGCCAGTACATTAATGGGGTATCCATGGAAGTTCCTGGTCATTCATGAACAACTTGAAAGTTCAGCTTTAATGTGAATAGCAGTATTCCTTAGCTGATTCACACAGTTTGCCTCAACGATTTCGGGTGGTGCAATAAAAGTAAAGCAAATGCTGGAGTGTATAAATTTTCTTACCGTGCTCACAGCAGGCAGTCAAAGTAAGTAAGGGAGATGCTACGAGTATTCTTCCGGAGTTCCGGAGTGTTTGGTGGGTGCATTTGGCGTTCAATGGTTCGCGGCACAATGAGGTCCTTATACGGTTTTTTACGTGTTATATTACTCAAGTATTCCATTAACAAGCGCCCTCTAATCAGTTCGGCGCAAATACGACTTCCCGCATGAAACCACGAAGACTGGTTCGTCCATCACCATAACAAGATGCAACAAATGTAGGTATATAATGGCATATTGAGCCAAATAATGGCAGTCCGCAGAAGGGATTATCCTGATCCCTTAACAAACAAAACCTTGACACATTCTCTGGACTAACACAGCTGGATAATTCCATCTTACTAAAGGCGAACCTATCAAATGGGTAGTGGTCTTCGACTTAGAAACCTGTGTTAGAGAGAAAGAGAGAGAGAGAGAAATCTTTAACGAGTCTGGCGATGTCAGCCGAACTAAGCCGCCTGGCTTGCCACACCAGACGAATGCGGTGACAATGATGTTTGTAATGATGAAGAGGAGCACATATGATTTTAGCTATTTACAAAGTTTGATCAAGACTTGTGGCTTTCAGATAGGCCAATAAAGCTTTTGTAGCATGACAGGCACGTTTGCAAGAATTACAGGGTCCTAATACGTCCCTCAGTTCTAGTCCTATGGAGACACTGCGAGACACTGCGAGACAAACTCTTTGTGTACTAAATCGCGCACAGTAACAGATTAGGTGTTTCAGATCTTCACACACATCCCACTGTGGGCACAGTGGCGAGGTGGACTGGTTGATTTTGTTGCAGCAGTATCGCGTGTAGGCGACGTTCAACCGCATAATATGGAGTACTGCTTCGTCGTGCGTGGATATTCCAGGTGGCATGTTAAAATTACAATGCGGGTCGAGAGAGTATAGGAGCGAGTAATGAACGTTTGCCCAAATCGATCGCTGCATGCTCAATGCCACACTGGATGCAAGTGCTGAAGCATCTTTCCGAGAAAATGGTACCGGTACTAGTTGTGCACGTTGCTTATGCGCTACGGATGCTGCAGCGTCAGCCTTCACATTTGCCGTTATTCCGCAATGGGCAGAGAGCCACTGGAGTGTTATTTGATGATGCGCCTGCAGAGATTGAAGGTGCAAAGCATATACATCAAGCACAATCTTATCTTCTGGGACTGTTATGATTATGAACTCACTACTACCAGAGAAATTGTAAAATGTTAATTACACACGCAGTGATTAGGTGACAGCGAGTACGGTCCTGCCAGTAGTGCATGTGAACTGCTGACACGGGCAATTGACTAAGCCTCTCGGCCACAGAAACCTAATCAGGAAGGTAACCCCGCAAAAAAAGGATGATTCTAATGGTAAGACAAGTGCATCCCACTAGATTCACGTCACACTAGGCTGCACGTGATTAGTGTGCATAGAATTAACACGCTGCTTTCTACGCTATACTTGCTACACATATTTTATCACTGCGGTCTATGTGGCGACAGACTGTGCAGTCCAAAACGGCCCCAGCTATGAAACATGCCGGCGCACACAATACCGGCACATCCGTTCCACACTTCAACCCTTATGCTTTCACATTCACTACAGCATAGACCTATCGCATTGAGCTGTAGTGGTCCAAGAGTTCCGCACTCTTTCTCCATTCCGCAGTACAGTAGTTCGAATCACTCACAGACGGAAATTATATGAAACAAGGTACCCAAGAATGTGTCTTGTGTTAATCAATGTCAACGGCTCCGCGAGTTCGATTTGATCCACCGTTCTCAGCAGCTTCATGTTGCTACATGTCCTTCATATGTTCCTTTCTGTTCGTACTAAACTTAACAGATTATTTTCCACGTTGTGCTTATACCACAGCTATTCTGTTGACCTTGTGATTACCATCGTTAGGTGGTCACTTAGTATGTCCACGCGGTCCTCGTTGTTTTTGGTTAAAACAGCGATTGTGTTCCGAAGGGTTAATTTCAATTCCTGCATCCTGGCTCTGACTCTATCTCTCTTTCCCTGTTGACATCTGCCCTCATCCGGCACCTTTTCATCTTGCCTAGAGTTTTAGCGTCCTTCACACTATCTGGAATGTCACTTAGGATGAAGTTAATTTTCTTTTAGATATATACTATCGGAGATTTTTTATTCCTTCCTTTACAGGAGACTGCACTTATTGTTCTCAGACAATGTCCCACTGCAAATCAAACCACTGTATCTCGTAAGCTATGGATAGTGCTGTCTCAAAGATTCCCACGGACCTTCCTGCTGTTAGTTTTCTCCTGTTTTTGGTTTCAAGTTTCCAATCACAATCGGGAACCGTGCTGTTCTCTTCTTCATTGCTGATTCTATATCCTCGTAGATACTGTCAACATCCTTGTCATCGTAGCTGGATATTGGTGCATGTGTTTGGGCTGTCTACCCTACATCGCTTGATTATTTGGATCACAAGGACTGCGACAGTTTCCTTAATGCTAAATAATAACTTCAACTTTTTCCGAAATCTCTCTGCGGATCAAAATGTCACCACGTGCTCCCTCGTTTCTTGAGGTTCTCTGTAGCACACAATATGCTCCCTGCTTATCTTCATAGAGCCTTGTCCTGTTCTTCTAACCTCGATAAAGTCGCTGATATCGCCGTTAATGTCCGAGAGCTCCTCTAATATTGCTCCCAAGATTTTCTCGTTAGAGAGGGACCGTACGTTGAACGTTGCTCGTTAAAATCAATGCATTTCAATGCGTTTGCTACATGAAAAGAACATACAACAGGTGTGATGGTGTTGCAGTTTATAACAAGCACGACGTCACCCTTTCTTCTGTAACTACACTTGCACCAGTCAAAGTCATGAACGAAGGAAGTACCATGAGGCGTCGGTGGCAACGTTTGTCTAACTATAATTAAGTAGACAGGAATCGACGCTGTTGCCATTCATATATACACTACGACCGGCCAAAAACAAGTTCCAATCGTCAAATAACTGTCGGTAGGTTATATTCCGGTGGTTGTATTCCGTGGTATGATGATTTTGGGGTGACGAATATCTCAATGAATCTCAGTGGATAGTGACCTCGACATGTCTAAGCCAGTTAACAGGTACACCCTCACAGCACACCCTCACAAAAATGGATTACGAATTTCTGAAGAGTTTTCATGGAGATCTTATGGAGTCACAAGAAATACGACAGAAACTCATCAGGAACTCTGAGCTTATGGAGCCCATAAAAATCTACATAAAAAATCTTGCCCCCATAAAAAATCTACAAAATATTTATAGCTACTTCTCCACAGAAATTCATTAAGAGCGAACTCTTCAACATCTGTATGAATTATCTGTAAAATTTCTACCGTCACTTCTCCATAGAAACTCTGTGAACTTAAACAACTCAAGGCCTCTATGAAGACTCTGTAGAATTTTTGTTGTGACTTCCCCATAAAAGTTAATTAAGAGCGAACTCTTCAACATCTGTATGAATTATCTGTAGAATTTCTACCGTCACTTCTCCATAGAAACTCTGTGAACTTAAACAACTCAAGGCCTCTATGAAGACTCTGTAGAATTTTTGTTGTGACTTCCCCATAAAAGTTAATTAAGAGCAAACTCTTCAACATCTCCATGAATATTCTGTAGAATTTCTGCCGTCACTTCTCCATAGAAGCTCTGTGAACTTAAACAACTCAAGGCCTCTATGAAGACTCTGTAGAATTTTTGTCGTGACTTCACCATAAAAGTTCATTAAGCTTCCACTCATCAAAGCCTCCAAAAAGACTATAGAATTTCTACAGTTAGTTCTCCATGGAAACTCTGTGAACTTTAACTGAATTATAAGCCAGCTCCCCAGCACTTCTATTCTTTGCCATCATAACTCGTGTGTACCAGCGGCCGTCCTTCCATCCAGGTAATACGATACACGCGCGCACACACACGTACACGCGATTCACGCGTCGCGCGAGCGTCGGCGTTGATCGGCGTCGCCGCACCATCACGCAGGAGAGCTGCGAGAAGCCGCAACCACATGCAAACACATGGAACAGGCGAAGTCATGCGTCAACCGCTGCGTCGACGAACGTTGCTGGGCACGTTTCAATGAACTCGATCTGCACGATTTTTGAATTATTTTTGATCGTTTACGATCAGTTATTTCAATTGTTTAAATGCAGTAATTAGCATTCTAGATTTGCCAGACAAAATGCACTTTCTTTGTTCTACTCATTCCTAAGAATGCTTGCAGGCCATTTTTGAAATGTTGCAAAATGTATTTCAAGTTATCACAGTCAAATCTGAACAAAACAACACAGCCTCATGAACAAAGACGCACTTCGAAAAAATTCCTTACAACTTGATGTCCTACCTAGAAGTAATGTACAGACTGCTTCATAAATTTAAAGCGTGAGCAAAACAAATTTTCAGCGCTGCCTTGCTACTGAGGTTAGTCAGACTTCACTTGCAGATTAAAAGGCAAGGTGTCCTGGTATCCTTTGTTTACGCCGGTAAAAAAAAAGATGATCTAACTATCAACAAAAAATAACAGGGAGTTTGTGTGAAGATTCGATCCTTTGACCTTCAAAACAGTAGCCCAATACAGAACCTCACGGAAGGAGGCAGGGACTTAGTGCAGAACTTCGTATACAAGCGACGTTGCCAACGAGCCTTGTAAGGTTTCTTTTTTTCTTTTTTTTGTGCGGGGGGGGGGTCATTCTCGTCAAATCTGAAGAAAATAAGGTAGGATGATGAACGAAGACCCAATTAGCACAACTTTACTTGCTACTTGATTTAACCTGAGTGTAATGTACCGACTGCAGCTTCATGAATTCAAAGTGTGAGCAAAGCAAATTTCGGGGCTGCCTTGAAGCTGAGGTTACCGTCGAACGTCACTTGTAGGTTAAACTGCAAGGTACTCTGCCTTTTTTTTGTCTTGAAAAAAAAAAGCCAATGACACCCTCATTGCGAAAAAAAACAGTGTGATTTTGCCACGATTCGAACCATGGACTTTCAAAACATAATGCAATTGGCAAAGCTCCCAACCACTCGACCACGCCGGAAGACACGCGCAGGCGCAAGAATTTGGTACCCTAACAAAGGCTGCCAACGAATATTGCCGGGTGACTCGTTTTGGTCGTATTTGACAAATTTCAGCAGTGATAACGCTTGTTTCTTCCGCACCGATCTTGGAGGCGAGGCCAAATATGCTAATACTGCGAGTGATGTAACCAAACCTCCCTTATTTGAGCCAAGAAAAGCTATCGCGCTTCATCGGTCCCCTTATGCAAGCTACGGTAGCCGCGAATGAATGAATGCCGCGCTAGATTTCTGGCGTTGATAAACTTTGTTCGTTACGCACCGATCTTGCAGACATGCCCATCATGCTAACACTACAAGCGGTGTAGCCAGAGCTCCCGTATTTAACTCACAAAAAGCTATCCCGAACCCCCGATCGCCCCGATGAAAGCCAAGCTAGGCTAGCCACGAAGGAATGCGCACTTTCGAACAGAAATAGCTTGTAATTTGCCTCAAGGCACCGATTACCGCAGGTTGAAAAGAAATTGATTGTTTTCTGCGAAAGTAATGACCCCAAACCAGGAGATGGACATGGAATCCGGACGATGACGCCTGCTTTCGTATGTATTCTGGCGCTGCGTTGACGCTGACATCTGGCAAGCATAGACGTCGGCGTAACTTCCGCGTAAGCTCGCGTTGCCGTGAATTTCACCGACGCCGTCACCGCGGGCCGATTTCAACGCCGAAAGAGCGGAAAATACGCTGCAAGTAGTTCCGGCTTCAGAACAAACCGTAAAATTACGGCGCCGCAACCCCACGCCAGCTGTATTTCCACCGTAGACCCTGAAATTGCCGTAACTGTCGGTACAATTACTGTTATCTTTTAAAAAAAACCACGCTCAAGCTTTTCTTGTATATAATTGGCAACTAATATCTGTATTTACCAATAACTTGGGCATCTATTACGCAACGCGTTTTTATCAAGGTGGGTGTCACTTCAGGAACTAGTTTTTCCCTCGGACGAACATGAGACAGGAAAGTGCTGCGCGGCGAGCCCGACCGTCCTATCTGCACTCCGTATCAGTGCGCGTGCTAATGGCCGGTGACGGCACGAGCGTGCACGGCCGTGCACGCCTTCAACTTTCGTTGTTTCGGTGATTTGACTACCATGGATTTATCTACCGGACGAAGAAATACTGCGAAGCAGTGAAGGTGAGTATAGTGAACTTTGTTTTTTTGTCATACATTGGGTTTGTTTATTTGTGTTTTGCTTTTACCGCCCGGCTGCGCCGGTCTGTGTTATCTCTGCGCCAAGGGAAGCGCGTGTTCCATTCTTTCTTTCTGTGCCGCATGTGTTATCTGTTGTGATAGGGAGAGCATTCCGATCTAACGTGAACAGCCCAGAATAATCTTCTTGGATCTACTATGTTCTCGATGCGAATCGACGTTTCGAGAACCACGCGCGCCAAAAGATAAAAAGCCTGCAGTGCGGACGCCAGGGCATTCGATTCGACGACACTCGCCTGTGCAAGTCACTTTGTTGACCGCTGCTTCGCCGCCTCTGTATTCTTTTGAGTTGTTAGGGGAGCACAAGTTCGCTCCAATAAACGTGTTTCTCATTCAACACAACTGCATCGTCCTTGGCTTCGTGACAATATCTATTTATCGTAGCAGAGTTGCTCTCGAACTGCGGTCCGCGTAAGCGGTTAGCCCTAACGACTTCAGTGACTCGCTTTGTGCGTTCCGCAGATCTGTCGGTAGACCTTTGTACCTGGCTGCTGCGTGTGTAAACAATCAATTCGCGCGCAATTTCTAGGCCTGTGTTCGGAATTTCTAGCCCTGTGTTCGGTGAAGTGTGTGTGTCCTGTTCTGGTTAGCTAGCCGAATGTTTTGATATGAAGTGAAATAAGGGAAGCTGGAGAGTGCGAATATATGTGCGTGTGCGAATATATGTGCCTGTGCGAATGCACATGTATGCATTACACGCACATCGTGTACTTTTAGCGTGATATTATGTGCTCTTTGTTTTTATTTCGTTTCAGCAGATGCCGTTTTTTCCGTCATAATAGTTTTCAGTTAAAAAACGTGCACAATAAATTGAATTATTGCCGTGCGTGCAGCATTAGAATAAAATAATAAATCGAGTGATTTCCGAGCGTACAGCATTAGATTAAAATGCCATCTGGATGTTTTTTTCGCGTTTCGATTGAATGATTAATCTTTTCGAACGCTCAGTTTGGTCGTGAAATGTTGGACTGCACACAGTGTATGGAACCCGAATTTATTTGTAACGTCAGAACTACACGCATGTCGTAACTGGTACAGTAGTATGAGTAGCGCTGGTTGCGCTTCGTAATCTTACTGTAGCATCGCAAACGTAAATTAGCCATTCAGAACCAAGTAAAAATATTCAAGAATGGCTGTTAAATTTCTGTTACTTATGGGATTTCCAGCTCAATGAATTTTAGTGTGCAACACACCTTGCTGATCAGAGTAACGCAGCATTTGAGATTTCGCAGGTTTAAGGCAGAGTATGATTCTGGTATCTGGCCTGTCGTTTGCTAATACCTTACATGTTGCAGGCTGCTGACTGGTTCAACTTGTATTCAAAATGACTTATTGGTGCGGCCTACTTCAAGGACCGAGGCGGTTTCCTCATCGGGCATCGCCGACTGTTTGGCAGTCTATGCAAAAGTGGGTGAACACGCTTGTTTTATGGTTTTTACGGACTTCGTCTTGCTGTTACATGCACAACAAAATTTCAGTATTCTGAAGTCATCATTTTTTCGCTAGGGACTCTTTAGAAGGTGTTCAAGCAGTCTTACACCAGTGCCGTTTTTGGTGACTATTTGTGCAGATTAGAATTTTGCCGACACAACGTAGCACTGCGAATGTTTGATGTAGATTTACAATCTAAACAACACAAGGTACGAGCTGACTCTAATTTGTTTATTGCACACTAAATGTATGTATATACTGAACTTTTGTGGAGACGCAGATGTGCTGCTGAACCTCGAATGATGCCAACCATTTCGAGAGGTTCTTTTGGCCACAGCAGCCAATTTTAGAATGAAAGAAAAAAAAACTGCTGGTAATTCACTACTGCACCCCTCAAGACCAGCTATAGCTTCAGCGTGTAGAACCCCCAAGTTGAATTTATAAAGGCAGATCATCACTCTCGTCAACCGAAGCAGGTGCCCGTAATGATAAAAAAAACTTAAATATGCACGAAAAAGCTTCAGACCGATTCAACTTAACAGTAGTGCCCTGCTGAGCATCCCTTCATAAAAGCTTTAATGACCTTGTGGGCTGGTTGGTATCTGCTTTGCCATAAAATCCTAGCCCCACTGAACTGCTGGTCACGATTGCACGCCCCAAAACGGGGAGGAAATGGGGGGAAAGTGGGCCAAATTGCAGTTTTACCTGTCGCAAGTGGTCAGTGCCCATTTCGTTGGCTATATCATTAATGAATTGTGTGACGCAAAGAGAGAAAAATAAACCTTGGTTCAACACCTTACACACAATATTTTCTTTTGGATGCACATAGGAATGTCGGGAAGAGGCGTTGCCTGTTCGAATGGATGTCATTATTAAAGCATTTGGGCACCAGTGCGATATTTCGGCGCATATATACATTCTTTGTGTTGATGAACAGCTGAGAATTAGCGCTTGTTCCTGTCCTGTGTTTTTGCAATTGTGAGCTTAGGTCCAATTTTCATGCGGTTTTTTTTTTCATGTTTTACAAACGGCAATTTGCCTGGTAACACATTCTTTTGCTAGACAACTTTTTCAAGCAAGTTATGGCTTTCTGCAAAATTTACTTGAAGGATTTTTTGCTCTGTTTATTAGGGTTGACGGGATTTGACTACTGTATTTAATGTAAATTGTGAACACTTTCACTCAATATTTAGTGCCAGTGTACATTTGGCTGCTCCAATAAGAGCATGAACAGTAAAGAAAAGGAAATAATTCACATACATATTTGTGCCTGATGACTATTCTGTGGGCGTGCGAAGTTTGGTTGGTTGTAATTATCAGGTGATGACTTATCCGTAGCTGTGCACGTTGATAGGGACATTTGAAACTTGAAAAATTACTCAAAAATTTTTTGTTGTCTTTTTTGCTGCTATTAAAGCTATAAATATGACAAAATGCATTATCCGTACCTGTTGCTGTTCAAACTTCCTTGACAGATCTCTTCATACACAGTAAGCTGTTAGTATAGCTTCAGCGTTGAAATATTTGGTTCAATGCTTATTTAAAAATTTTTGAACAGAACTCCTTGTTAGGGACTTTCACGTAGTGTGTAGTTTATTCGTCCTCATTGCGTTTCTTGCAATTATACATGTCTATATCCTCAGCACAAAACCGACAGGACAGAGGGAAAAGAAAACATGGGACAAGCTCTGAATGTGAACTAAAATAAACGTATTGGAGTTGCACAAAAATGTATACCCAGCATGCATACAAAAAATGAGAGAAACTTAACCCAATAATGCCCCAGGCTTTCATCGGGTTAAATTTTGTTTTTTGTGCATCTATTGGCGGCATATTTTTGTGTAACTTCAGAGCCTGTCCTGTGTTTTCTTGTCTCTTTGTGCTGTATGTTTTGCACTGTGGAGCTGATTATTTACCAACATTACTACAGTTGTACATTTTGGTTTGTTGGCGCTGCTCATGACAAAATAGTTCACCCCGTTGCTTATTTTTGCTCTGCTTTGGCTCACGTCTCCCCACACGGACAGCATCCTTTGTTTTATTTTTGTTGTATTTGGCAATCTCTACGGCAGCACAAGGCAGGTCGTTTTCTGTGCCGCTTAATCTCTCCTCCTTTCAACAGTTTTTAAACCTGCATTAATTGTTTCGTTGAAACGAACCGAACATATTTAAGGAAGCTCTGTAACTTTTCTTTGTGCATTTGTGTTTTTCCTTATGTCTGCCCAAGGCCGCCTTGCCAGCATACTAAGCAGTGTTCACATGAACCACGCAACCAATGGTAGTAGGTTGCAAGAGTTTTGCTTAAATGTATTTCGTCTTCAGGCTAACTATTATGTCCATCATGGCATTAGTGGTTTTTTGCAGTGGAAAAAGCTGCTGTGGTAAAAATTCATGAATGAAAATTTGCTCGAAGCCGTACAACACTACGTGTTGCTAGCCATAGAATACTATGCATTCAAAATAGCTGACATCTGAGCATAAATTGTCCATCAATTACGGCAACTTGTTTCCTGCACATCGTTCAGAACAGTGGTTTTTAATGTGGATAGTATTTTGGATTTTTCTCGTCTATCAAAGGAATAAGCAGGGGATCCACATGTTCACCCGCTTAAGCGGGGAATCAAACTTTCCTTCGCACGTCTCAGCAATGAATGAATTTGAAAGCTAAAAAAACTTCGATTCATTCAAAAGGCATTGCAAAAGAGCTGATGGTAATTGATAGAGAGCAAACATCGAAGCTGCATAATAGCTGCTTACAAGAAAATAATAATCAGTACTTTTTACAGTTAGTGATCCTCCCTTGTAGCAGTGGTCCTGTGTACATCTATATTGCCTAAAACATATTGTTGGGCTTGTCATGTGTGCCAGCTACTTACAACTGCACAAGACATGACAACGGACATAGGCAGAGAATGAGAATGACAACCGCATAGGTGTCCTGTGTATACAGGCACACAAGCTATTTAGGTGTCCAAACATTATTCATAAGTGAACTCGTCATTGGTGCTTTTATTGCATAGCTTTTTTTTGGCTGGTAACCTGTCATTCTGGGGATTCAGATAAAACTTTATTAGCCTTGAGTCATTTTTGCTGGTGCCGAACGTCTAGTGACATGAGGTGGATTTTCATACTGAGATCATGTATATGTGAGCAAAATCTTTTGAATTACTACCACTGCTGGTACGCTTCATGTAAAAATAATTTAGCACACATGCAACCCTAAAAAATTCAACCAATGACACAAGTATTCAAATGAGAATTAGTGTATTCTTGCCAAGAATTTATCATCAAATTGTATCATCAAGATTTTATCATCAAGAATTTATCATCAAATCTTCATGCGGAATAGACGGCATCAACGCAAAGTTTCTGAAGCAAACTAAAAACTACTCATCCATTTTTCTGGCAAAGATTTTCCAGCAGTCCCTAAATAGCGGAATTTTACCACGAGACTGGAAGATTGGCAAGGTCGTCCCGCTGCATAAATCAGGAAACAGACATTCACCTCTAAACTACAGGCCAATTTCATTGACAAGCATTCCCTGCAAAATTATGGAGCACGCCCTATATTCGCACATTTGTAATTTTCTTGAGTTTAATTGTTTTTTCAATTCCGCACAACATGGATTTAGGCGTTCTTTCTCATGCGAAACAGAGTTACTTCACTTTGCTCACTCGCTCCATACCTATCTTGATAGCAATTCTTTGGTTGACTGTATTTTCCTGGATTTTGCCAAGGCCTTTGATAAGGTGAACCACGTTTTACTAATGACTAAACTTGCCGCCCTCAACCTCGATCCCCAGTTACTGCTATGGTTAGAACATTTTCTTAACAACCGTTCTCAATATGTCACGCTAAATGGTTTCGACTCCCAACTTAATGAGGTAACATCTGGTGTGCCTCAAGGTTCAGTTCTAGGTCCCGTACTATTTTAATATATATTAATGATATATCTAACCATGTGTCTTCTTCAATGCATCTATACGCAGACGATTGCGTCATTTATCGTCAAATCAGGTGTGACGACGACAATCGCGAACTGCAGTCTGACTTGAACAAAATTGTGACATGACGCGAAACATGGAAAATGGCGCTTAACCCCCTAAAATGCAAGTTTATGCGTATTTCTCGGCATGACGTATGTTCACCTTTTTACACACTAACTGATGTGCCACTAGAAAACGTATCATCCTATCGTTATCTCGGCGTCACCTTATCATCAGACCTAACCTGGAAATTGCACATTGACTCCATCACATCAAACGCTAATCGCATGCTGGGCTATTTACGACGAAATTTCAGCCAAGCTCCTGTCTCCCTAAAGTTAACACTTTACCGAACTTTAATACGCTCGAAACTAGAATACGCTGCATCTATTTGGGATCCGAGCCAAGCTAACTTAATTCAGTCTCTAGAGCTAGTGCAAAACAACGCAGTGCGTTTTATATCGTCGAACTATCAACGAGCAGCCAGTGTTACATCAATGAAGTCCAGTTTATCTTTGCCTCTCCTGACCCTGCGCAGAAGATATTTTCGTCTTTCCCTGTTCCACAAAGTATACAATCATAACTTGCTGCGCAGCTTGCTTATACCGCCACCATTCTATCGTTCGGCCCGTATTGATCACATGCATAAAGTTTGAATCACTCATTGTCAAACCAACACATTTTTTCAATCATTCCTACCCTGCACATCAAATGATTGGAACCGCCTTCCTGCAGATATAGCATCCATAACAGATCACACACTTTTTCGAAGCTCGTTATATGCCTATTTGGTTCCAGATGACCAATCATAATTTGTTTCTTATAGTTCTGGCGCACAGTTGCCCTTGTATCTGCATTTATCTTTTATTTTGTATGCTTTGTTCAGCATGTACCACTCGGTGTTAATGCTTGTGTCTTTGACATGAAACATTGCCACCTTGCGTTCCTATTTTCTTTTTCTTCCTTTGCGATGTGCATATATTTTTCTTTATGCCTTTTTAATGTGAATATATAGATGTGAACTAATTGTTCTTGATTATGGTATTTATGTCGCGACCACTTATAGTTGGCCAATTTAAGAGAGTTTGTGTAATTGGCCGCATCTGTCTTTTTTTGTGTGTACTCTGTAAACCACTCCTCTCTACAATGCTTCGGCGATTGAGAGTAAGTGAAATAAATAAATAAATAAATAAAATCAGCATTTAAGGTAATTAAAAATTGGCTAAATATCAGCATCGAAGAGAGTCAAACGAAAAATATAACTTTAGCAAAAAAAGGATATTTAAAAAAAAATGTTACTTCTGATATGTTGTATTCTGATATAAGCTTGCTTTTTCTTTCTTTCCAGCCTGCACATGTGTCAAGTTTGCCGTGCCACAGCAGCTAATCAAGGCGACCCTCTTGTCCGTAGTGTCACGGGAAATCAAGGCTGTCGGTCAGTCAGCTGCATAGTGCTGTCTCAAAATTAAATAGATCGTGAGTCGCTGAGTTTTGTCTCTGCTTATATATTTCAGCAGCTTTGACTGGCTGGCCTTTCAGCTAGCTGTCGCTGTCTGACTAAATTTATGTGTGACTGTCAATGCTGCCGATTTACATCTTGTGACTGCCAAAAATGCCCCTATTTTGCCCAATAGCACTTACTTGCAGCAAAGCGTAAAATGTGTAATTATGTATCAATTTGCTGACCTAAAATATTCACATAGTTCAAGAAACGCATTATGAAATGGCAAGAACACGTCAGGAAGTACGCAGAAATAAATGAAGAAGCTCCGTAAGAATACGTCATGAAGTACATAAGATGTCATCATAAAAGCCATAGAAGTGCATCAAGAAGTACACATTAATCTACTTAAAAAGGCTGCAAAAATACATCAGAAGTTCTACAGAAAATCACTCGTCAAACACTCTACAGAAACTCCATGAGAAATGCATCAAGAAGTACGCATAAATCTACTTAAAAAGGCTGCAAAACTACATCATAAGTTCTACAGAAAATCACTCGTCAAACTCTACAGAAAGTCCGTGGCCAAATACTTGTTCAAACACGTCAAGAGCTCGTCAAAAAAGGTCTTCACAAACTCTACAAAATCTCTATACAAGAGGAAGACAAAACTCTACAGAAATACATCAAAAACACAACAGGATTTTTTATGAGGGCATAGCGACGTTGCGTTTCGCGATGTCATTAGCCCTCGATTTCACTTATGCACCCTTAGAGAATACCCAATAGTTTAAACCGCTAGAAGACCTACGAAAATGCAATTCGCCAAAGCACAATTTTTCTCCAATTTTCTAAACGGTAAGTTTTGCGCAAATATGATCACGAACTGGCATGGGACCAGTGGTTTTCCACAGCACAACGAAAATGGGACCAAAATTCGCATCCATTCCCGGAGAACTCAGATTACTGACGAAATTTCCCCCTCATTATTAGTTAGATTTGCCTTCGAAAATGGCCCATTTGGTGGCCAAATGTCACTAAGGCATCAGCCTCTGGCTTCGATTCATCTAACGTACTGCTCTCCACCCTGTGAAATCCTTTATTTTCGTTAAATAGGTATGAGGTGACATTCAGTAATGCGGAGCTGCCTGTAGTGCTGTTGGGCAACGATGCACCATAAATTCCCAGCGAGCGCTTGCGTCCTCCGCAGCTGACAAAGCGTAACCGACCGCGTCATTGTCCTTTCGACGAACAAGCTTTCGGAATCACCATCAAATAGTCCTGAGGTGTCGGTGTGCAAGTATAAAAGCGAGGGGGCAAAAGCCCGTGACCTGTCTTTAGCAGACGAGGCAAAGCGGTCATCACTTTTACTGTTGGCCAAATGGCCGGGCTGTACTGCTGATTGTGCGACTGTCACTGGTTTCGTCTTTACGAAACCCGCGTAGTGCTATTTTATGTTGTCTGCTTGCAAGAATAGAAATTAAACACGAAAACACTAGAAGATTTATGTCTAGGAGCAAAGCGCCAGATGTTAACTGGAAGCCTCGATGAGGTCAGACATCTAAAAGGCCACTTTAAGGCGTTTATAAAGACAACCTTAACTTCAAAATGAAAAAAAAAAACGGCCGTAGAATGCACAGTTCTCTCATTTTAGAGCAGTATCAAGGCTGTAATAATTTTTACGCTCGCAACTCAACTCTCAACTGACGGCTATTGCAAAGTACATTGCAATATTGCCCATATTGCCAATATTGCCCAAAGCACATTGCCCATCCAGAGACAGTTGTGTTGGATTTTGGAACACGCCGCCACCCAGCTAATGGAGTGGTCCCGCTCTTTCGATACACGAGTGAACCGCCGTACATCCCAAATCCAAGAAAACCGTATACTGTGAACACTGCGCGGGTCCAGTGTACATTACAAAACATGGGCGTTCATGAATACATACACAAAATACATACACGCAGAACACGTACATCGTGTTCGTTATAATTCAAGGAGGATTTGTCCAGGGTACTACAACGAGTGAGTGCTTGGCGCCACATGTCGAAACAGGAAAAGGCCTCCTGGAAATGTGAACGGGATTCGCGCTGAATGATGTCCCATCCGTAAAGGGTGCGTGTCATGATGACCGTGACTAGGGGAGTAATCTGGAACAAGGATGCCGGTTTGATCCCGGTTGCCGCAGCTGTCTTCTGCTGGAGGCGAGGAACGAAAACATCCGGGTGCAGAGGTTTAAATTAGACCCTGGAGGTCTAGATTAATCCTGCACTTCCCACTACGCCCCGCCTCATAACACATGTGCAGCTACTTCGCGCAAAACTCCCACAATTATAAAATTTTAGGCAATGTAAGGTGCATCGTAGTAACATTCGAAATATGCACTAACCGATCACGTGGTTGCTATAACATAAAGGTATTGAATGTTCAGCGGTATTACTGCCAATCGCGTCTTACCACATTCTTAGAAACGAGAGAAAAAATTGAAAGAAAGAATAGAGGGTTACACGAGCTATTGGGGCTGGCTTAATATAACCTCGACCTTCTGAGGGTTTCAGATTCATGGCTACTGCCAGAAACATGTGCCCACGATATTCAAGATTATAGCTATAACAGGCAAAGTCGGATGCAGTGCAGTGGAGGGGAACTTATATTATGAATAGATAATATGAATTCGGCTGAAGCATGAAATGGTCAACGTGTACTAGACCATACATCCTAATCAGAAGCGCTTTATGGTGCGTTTTTGAAGTGCAATGGCTGTTTTAGTTTACTGCCCTTCTTTTTCTCGAAAGTTTGCTATTCGGCATAACAAATCTATACTGCTCACAATATTACAACTAGGGAAAGGAGAGAGCTTGATTTATGACACACGTACTCAAACAATACCACTCCTTGCTCGTAGAAGGCGGTTGTTACGCCGGCTGTTACGAGGACCTGGCCGCATTACTTCCATGCGCGATTTGAGTAGACGTACCTCTAAGCCTCTGCCCCGCTCCTACTGAGCAGACTACAACAAAGAACTTGGTGTGGAGCGGCCCTGCCCTGCGAAGACTATACTCCTCGTGCACCTCGCCTCCTGCGGCCCGTGCCCCGGACGTCCACCGGACTTCGCCTCGTGGACACAATGTCCACATCACGTCCCACTTCTACGGTTTCTTCGGGAATAGATGTTATGCAAAAACTGGCACCCTCTTGTGGGAACCGCGTGCGCTTCCGCCATGTTGGGGGATTCCTGGATCTCCGGATACCGCAGTATACATGATAGCCCGGGGTTATCGACGCGCACGTCGGCACTTATCGTTGTCCAAGATGCTTAAATAC
This sequence comes from Haemaphysalis longicornis, assembly GCF_048455015.1. NCBI lineage: Eukaryota > Metazoa > Arthropoda > Arachnida > Ixodida > Ixodidae > Haemaphysalis > Haemaphysalis longicornis. Next base: position 123,715,390 of record NW_027526203.1, on the reverse strand, counting down.
TGCCGTGTAACTTGCTGTGCACAAAGATGATACGAGGATGACCACGGAAATAGCGTTCACATCTTTTTTTTTTATTTCTCAACGGAAGCATGATTCGAGCCCTGCGTGCAGTCGCTTGCGGGTGTCGACTTCCCTTACTATAGCTCGATCGCATGCATAGTCACGAAACGAATATGTGCAAGACTAAAAAGGTCCCAAAGTGAGCTATTTTCCAGACCTGTATTTGCCGCCGAGCACTCCTGCCTGCTGGTAGTTAAGGCGCACTGCATCCCTCAGCTCGTACTTTATCGTGTGGGATAAGTCTTGAGTCTGCCATTCGTGCTTTGCGCGCACACGTTTTCTTTTTATTCTGGACGTTCAGTGGGCTTTTATGGAAGTACTACGCATTCTTTCGTTTGCCAAACGTTGCAGGAAATAAGGCATCCGCGAGAGTTGCAGCCTTCACGTATAGCACCATGAGTAGCGCAAGTAACGTACGTATAGTAACCCGTGTATCGGTCATTTACCGCTCGTCCCCTGCACGCTATTCGACCGTGGCCCAAGATCAAATTTTTCGAGCGGAATTTTCTAAGCGGTTGTGTGCACCCAGTTTTGTGGTCCTGGGCGCGAGCAGGGGATGCTCAACGGTCTCAACGCTCGGCGGTGGCCGCGAGGCGCGCGCTCACCAGCGCTGGGCAATTTATTGGTAATATATCGGCAATGATTAACGCGTTACACGCCACACGCGTTACGCGCTACACATTACGGCCAGCTACAACTGCTCCGCTGTTAAAAAATGCCGGGTATGCAATTTATTTTATTAGGTGTTTTTTTTTTTTGCAGGTTTCCTCGGCGTCCCAGAGAGAGAGAGAGAGAAAGAACTTTATTTGCCCAGAAGTCGAGAGCTTGGACTCTCTTTGCCGCGTTAGTCAGCCAGAAGATCTTGGTCCCTGGCGGCTTCTTCGGCCATCTGGACAAGGCGTAGCTGCGTTAGAGGATCAGAGCTGCGCAGCAGGGTTTCCCAGTGCTCTAGGTGGTTGATATCTATGCGGGGTAGAGGGGTCTTGCTCCGTGGTTTTTTTTGGGGGGGGGCATTTCCACATAATGTGCGTGAGGTCTGCGCGGTGGCCGCAGTGCTTGCACTTATCCGAGAAGATCTCTGGATGGAGGTGACTATAGGCCAGCGGGTTCGGGTAGGTATTTCTTTGAAGTTGCCTCCATGCTTTGGCCTGCGCAGCGTTGAGTGTGCGGTGGGCGGCTGGAAATTCGCACCTGCTGTGTTTGTAGTAATTTATCTCTTTGTACGAGTTGACGCTGTCGAATTTCTCTGAGTGATCTGTTGCCACTGCAGGGGGGTTAACTGCTGCTCGGGTGACGATCTCGCAAGCAGCTGTGTGGGCCCGTTCATTGCCCTGTAACCCTTCGTGTGCAGGAGTCCATATAAGTTTCGTTGACCGGTAATTTGGTGCTCGCAGCTGTTGAAGCATTCTTGCGGCGACTTGGGATATCCGCCCTTTGCTGTAGCTACGTATGGCTGCCTTCGAGTCGCTGATTATGTATCTGGCTCGAATTGCGGTGATCGCAAGAGCGATAGCTGCTTGTTCTGAAGATGTAGTATTTTTTGTGACAACTGTCGCCGAGGTGAGCGTTTGTCCTTTGTGGCCCACTACCACCACAGCCATGGCGTTGTTGTCGGGATAGTCCGCTGCGTCTACAAATACTGTTTCGGGGTTGTTGCCGTATTGTTTTGTGAGAGCTTGTGCTGTTGCCGTTCTCCTGGCCTTATTATATGTCGGATCCATGTTTAAGGGTAGTGGAGTTGTCCGTATAAGCTCTCGTAGCGTGGCGGGTATGTCAACTTCTTCGGCTTGTGTCGATCCATAGGGAATGCAAAGTTCTCTTAGAATTTGCCGCCCCGTAGGGGATCGTTAGCGTATAGCTATATCGCTGAGTGCCCCCCCCCCTCTCCATTTCAACCTCAGGGCAGACCCGCATCGGCTCGAAACGTTTCAAGAATTACTTTCTGAGAAACTCGCAGGATGCGAACCAACACGGATGTACTTTCGATGTTTGCGTTCTCAAAGCCAAAAAAAAAAAAAAGAGGAGAAGAACCGCGACAGCCTCCAAACGCTTCCCTGCCGGTGCCTCCCTGACTGCTTTTTCGATGCATAATGCGTATTTACGAAGTCGCTCGCAAATGTGGCAGCAGAGAAAGGTCCAAAGATCACCCGTCGCTCATTTTGCTGGGCTTAAATCAGAATATGAAAGGATCGACGAGCCCAGTAAGTCCTTCACACGCTCCGTACAAAGCAATCCCGCGACCGGAATCCCCCAACATGGCGTCGCGTGCACGTTTCATTTTTCTTCCTGTAGATGGCGGCACTTTTACATGAAATCTATATGTACATCCTATCCTGTCATACAACGCATTTCCAACATTCGCTTACCTCCAGCACTTTCGTGAGTTGGAACCGCCTTCCCCCGTTTGTTGCTGTCATATGAGACTGCCTCTCGACCTGATGAATGCAACCTGTTGTTGTGAATATTACTTTTCCTGTTGTTGTTTACAAGTTCTATTTGTACTGCTGTTTTCCTTTTTCTCTTACAGAGGCATGTAAACCACTTCCTTCTAGAACGCCCTTTTGGTCCGTAGTAGGTTAAATAAATAAATATATAAGTAAATAAATAAATAAAGTGCCGTGAGTAGTAGACACCTTTTCGCCATCCGAGATCTTCCTCCCCCGAAAATGTATATCGCAGTTTTTCGAGGTATTAACTGTTCATTCAGGCGCAACCTCCATGGCTTTAACAAACCACTCTACCAGCCCGCGCTCCTTACTACGCGGTGAATATCTCGGCTTTGTCGAACCTGTGGGCTCCTGTCGGGCCGTTGAGTTCCCCGATGATACCCCTGATCTTCAATTTAAGGCCCTAACTGCTTCTGCAAAAGCAACCCCTCCGTTGCTTGAGCTGTTTCCATCCTCGATCGACGATTCTCTCGATCTCACCCACAAATATCAACTTCTTAAACTTTTCCACCGGTTCCATTCCTCGTTTGATTGCGAACAACACGCACTTGGCCGGACATCCGTGGTCACTGAATCTATCGATATGAGATCCCACGCGCTACTGCGGCATTGCTGTATAGTGGGGCCCCCTTCTGAGCGTCACGTCATCGACGAACGGTAAATGACGCGCTCCAACAGGGTATTAGTTGGCCCTCTAAGAGTCCACGGGCTTCTCCTGTTGTTCTTGTGGGGAGAAATACAGCTAAATAGGATTCTGGGTGGACTATCGGCACCTCAGCACCATTACCCGCAAGGACGTGGGCCCTCTACAGCGAATCGATGATGTTTCAACAAGGTAAAACTTCGGGCTGGTAAAAATTCGGGCCGTGCTTCGTCCTGTTTTTCTTCCTTTTTCCCGTTCTTTGCGCTGTTTTTGCTATTCTTGATGATGCTCCGGTGGTGCTCAATTCGTTTCATAATCTTGAATTCACAGCGCAAACAAGAAACAAGGTCGTTAGGGAGAGCACGACACACAGGTGCTCTCCCTATCATCCTCGTTTCTTGCTGCGCTGTGAATTCAAGATTAAGGAACACCAACTCGCCCAAGCATCAACTTTAACGAATTCGTTTCGTCGCTTGATTTACGCTCTGCCTATTGGAATGTGCCCGTAGCAGAGGCTCATCGCTCGAAAATGCCTTTTAGAACCCCTGATGGCCTCTTTGAATTTAACGTCATGTCATTCGTGCTCTGTAGTGCCCCTGCCACTTTCGAGCAGATGATAGCTTGCATCTTACTGGGCTTGAGGTGGAAGACGTGTTTGTGCTACCTCGACGACATCGTCGCGTTTTCCACTTACCTTGACACGCACCTTACACGTCTTAACCGAGGCTCAGTTGCAACTAAACCTACAGAATTGCCCCTTCGCGGCAGGGGAGCTAATCATCTTAGGCCACATCGTGAACAAGGACGGAATCCTCCCGGAAAAGAGCAAACTTCGCGCTGTGGCCGAGTTTCCGGAGCTCACCACCATGAAAGCCTTACGCAGTTTCGTTATGCCCTTACTTCCTCCGCTTTGTGCGCAAATTCGCGTCCATCACATCACCCCTCACAAGCCTTCTCGATGACGGTTCCACGGACCTCCGTGCCTCTTCCCCAGCATGTGACGACGCCTTCGCCTCATCGCGCCGTCTCCTTACATCCACAGCCATCCTTCGGCACTGCGATCCGAATGCGCCTACCGAAATCCATACCGATGCCAGTGAAATTGGCCTCAGTGCGGTGCTTGCGTAACGCAAAATTGACTTCAGCGAGTACGTTGTTGTCACTTCAGAGGGCACGCAAGCCTCATGATCACCAAGGTGGAATCAACCACTAAGTTACCTAAACAGAGTGCCTGGCCAAAGTATGGGCGCTTGGCCAGTTCATATCATATTTGTACGGCCGACCTTATGACGTCGTAAAGGACCACCATGCGCTCTGCTGGCTGTCCCCCTTAAAGGGCGTGTTTGGGCACCTTGGTCGATAATCTCTATGGCTTCAATGATGATGATGATGGTTGGTGTTTTATGGCGCAAGGCCAACGAGGGCAAAGAGCGCCAAAGAAGAAGTTATTGAGTTTTCATCACACCGTAAGTACTAAAACATGTAACTAAAAGTAAAGGTGATGCAAAACAAAAGACAATGGAGATGGCTGGTGTATAGGGCCAGGGTGATTACACATGATATGACAGGAGCTGCAGGAAGTTTACCTCAGCTAAAAACTTAAAAACACGTTGACTAGAAAACATTGGTTCGTCGGCTAAAAAGTATGATGGGTGCAAAGGAATGTGTCGTCTGTATAATTCAGGGAAATGTTTGTGTCGTGTTGTGTCAAGTGCCTTGCATGTGATTAGTATGTGGACTACGGATAGGCCCTTTCCACACCTGCTACACGTGGGTCCCGAAGTACCAGTGAGCAGGTGGGAGTGCGTCGCATGTGTGTGGCCCATCCGCAGCCTAGCCAGGGCGACTTCAGTGTATCTGTTGTGTGAGTCAGTTATGTAGCGTCCAAGTTGTGGTTTTATTACGTGTAGTTTGTTGTCTGTTTGTTGACTCCAGTGTAATTGCCATGTGTTACGAAGCTGTCGTCTGATGTGTGTCTTTAGGTCGGTGTAAGGTACTGTTGTAACGTCAACTGTAGTCATGAGAGCAGCATCACCAGCCATTTGGTCGGCGGCCTCATTGCCAGGGATTCCACAATGCCCTGGTACCCAGCATATAGTTATTTCAAGATTTGAGGCATATGCAGACATTAGTACCTTGAAAAGAGCATTTATGACATAGTTTTTAGATGACTTTCCGGATGACAGTGCCTGTACAACGCTTAGAGAATCTGTGTAGATGATGGACTTTGGAATTTTATGTTCGAGGATGTGGTTTGAAACGAGTAAAATGCCATAGGCTTCTGCCGTGTAAATACTGCTATGAAAATTCATTGTTTTAGTTACGGTAAAATTTGGTCCGTGCGCTGCACAAGATACAGTAAAACCAGTTTTCGACGCGTCACTATAGAATTCTGCGCACCTGTACTTGTCCTGCAGGAACAGGAAGTGCTGCAGAATTGCACTTCTGGGTGCCCTATTTTTTTCTACTAATGTGAATGATAAGTCGCATGATATAGGATGTAGATGCCATGGTGGAATTAAATTATGGATGGGTGTCTTGTGCGTGTCTGAAAGAGGGACCGTGAGTGCAGAAGCCTCCTCCCTAACTCTGAGAGAGAAAGGTAAGGAAATGGATGGCCTGTTTAAAAAGAGTTGCAAGTTTGATGTATTGTTCATGATAGGATTAAAAGGATGGTTGGTAAGGGATACAATCTTAGATGCATATAGGAGATCAACATACTCCCGCTGATGCCCTAGACACCACTTGTCGCACTCGACATAAAGGCTTTCGACAGGGCTAGTGCGGAAAGCGCCGCATGAGAGGCGAAGGCCAAGATGCAGCACTGGGTCGAGCATTCTCAGTGCGGTCTTTGTCGCCGACCCATACACGACGCTGCCGTAGTCGAGCCGAGACCCCACCAACGCCGTGTACAGGCGCAGCAGGAGTTGTTTGTCGGCCCCATAAGATTGATGTGAGAGGACCTTAAGAATATTCATTGTTTTTAAGCATTTGCATTTGAGCTGTCTGATATGTGGGATGAATGTAAGTTTTTCGTCGAATAAAATACCTAAAAACTTGTGTTCCTTGTTCACAGGAATTGGCACATTCGCAAGAGTGATGTCTGAGTCCGGGTGGACCCCACGCTTCCTGGAGAATACCACACAAGAGCTCTTTCCAGGATTAATTTTAAAACCATTCTTGTCTGCCCAGCTGGCAAGTTTTTTAACACCAAGCTGGACCTGACGTTCACAGATTGACATATTACAAGATTTAAAAGATATCTGTACGTCGTCTACATACATAGAGTAAGAAATGGTAGGTGGCAATGCCTTCCCAAGAGAGTTCATTTTAATTATAAAAAGAGTACAGCTTAAAACTCCACCTTGGGGCACGCCGTTTTCTTGCACATGAATCCTTGACAGTGCGCTACCAACTCTCACGCGAAACGTTCTGTGGGACAGATAACTAGCCAGAGTGTTGAGCATATGGCCCGAAACACCGAAAGACTTCAGGTCACTGAGGATCCCGTAGCGCCAAGCGGTGTCGTAGGCCTTCTCGAGGTCGAAAAACACAGTCACGACATACTGTTTATGCACGAAGGCATCCTTAATGTAAGATTCAAGAGCTACGAGTTGATCATTCGTGGATCGCCCCGCCCTGAAGCCTGCCTGGCAGCTCTCGAGAAGACCGTTGTACTCAAGGAAGTACACGAGCCTGCGGTTTATCATCTTCTCGAAGAGCTTGCACAGGCAGCTCGTCAAGGCAATAGGACGGTAACTTGAGGGGGACGACGGGTCCTTTCCCTCCTTCAGGAAAGCTACAACTATAGCCTCCTTCCAAGAGTTTGGAATGTGCCCCGAAAGCCAAATCTTGTTATAGAGGTGTAAGAGTGTTAGAAGAGTGTCTGCGTGCAGGTGTTGTATCATTGTGTATGTGATGTTGTCTGGGCCTGGAGCTGAGGGTTTACACGTGCTCAGAGCAGCCCTCAGCTCATGTAGTGAAAACAGAGAGTTGTAAGAAGTCTGTGATTTGTTGTTGTCGCGTAGGGACTTCTTTTCACAACAGGCTTTATGTTTCAGGAAAGTGTTCGTGTAGTGTGCTGAACTGGACACGTGCTGGAAGTGTTGTGCGAGTGTGTCAGCCTGGTCTTCCAGAGTGTCCCCTGTTGTGCTAACCAGGGGCAGGCTGTGTGTCTTTTGTCCTTTTAGCTTGCGTATACGTGTCCATACTTTCCGTGTGTCTGTGTAGGAGTTAATTGATGTTATGAATGTACGCCAACTATCGCGTTTTGCCTCACGGCGCACACGTTTTCCGAACGCCTTGGCCCGTTTGAACAAGAGGAGGTTTCCCGACGTGGGGTACCGACGAAGGATACCCCACGCCTTGTTCTGGGCCTCTCGCGCCCGCCTACAGTCCTCATTCCACCACGGCCTCCGCTGGTTGCGCGGGGCACCAGAGGCGTGGGGAATGGACCTTTCGGCGGCGTCGAGGATGTGCGCCGTGAGGAGTTGGGTAGCTTCTTCGACGTGTAGGTGTCCTATGGATGTGTGGTGTAGTTTGGATGTCTCTGTAAATGTATTCCAGTTAGCTCGTGCTTCATTGAACCTATTATGGGAAGATGGACTGCATGGGCCTTTACCTATGTATGTGAGTGAGGTGGGGAAGTGGTCACTACCGTATGGGTCAGTGCCCACACCCCACTCGATGAGAGGAAAGAGAACTGCGGAGCCAATCGCCAAGTCAAGACATGAGTATGTGTTGTGTCCTATGTTATGGTATGTAGGCTGTTTATTGTTGAAAAGGCATGCTCCTGAAGATGTAAGAAATTTCTCTATCAGGCGACCTCGGGCATCCGTTCTGGAGGAGCCCCAAAGAGAGTTGTGAGCATTAAGGTCGCCTGTAAGAATGTATGGTTCGGGCAGCTGGTCAACCAGTGCCTCGAAGTCAGAGCTTGAAAGTGCAACATCAGGAGGAATGTATATGGAGCATACCGTTATCAACCTATTAAATATTATTGTTCGAATTGCCACAGCCTCAAGGACAGTGTTTAGAGTGACAGGGTGGCATGCTAAGGATTTCCGAGCAATTATGGCCACACCCCCAGAAGAGTGCGTGCAGCCATCCCTGTCCTTTCTGTATATCAAGTAACTGTTCAAGAAATTTGTGTTCTTGGAATTCAGGTGTGTTTCCTGAACACACATTACACTTGGCTGATTGGCATGCAGAATCTCATACACGTCATCAAGATTTTTAAGAAGGCCTCTACAGTTCCATTGAATTATGTTTTCTCTTCCCATTATTTAGTGTTAGAGCTACTGGAGTGTGTGTGTTTGGTTATGTGTCGTCTTTCGGGGCTGTGACTCTCGCCTTTCTTGGCTTGTCGGGAGGCTTTGGCGTCGGGACGCGTTCCTTGCGGTGCACCGCAGGCAAGAACGGCCCGACGTCCATCTCATCGTCCGATGTCCTGTGTGTGCCCGTCGAACCGGGCCCCCCGGACTTGGACCCCTTTGGGGGGCCCTTCGTTTGACCCGCCACCGCCGGTGGTGTCGGAGGCACCAGAAGTGGCACGGGCGGTGCGGTGGCGGTGGGAGCCGGTGCGGGGCTCGTGGTGTCCATGGCACACTAAAACGCACTGGACGATGGGGAGGCACGGACGGGAGCGGCACCGGTCCCGACGGAAGAGGTTGCCACCACAACCGCTGCTGGCTCAGCGAGCGGTGCGGAGGCGGGTCGGGCTGCCAGAGGCAGCCCAGGGGGGGGCGGGGGCGGGACCAAGTCTGACTCGCGGTACTGGGTCCCCGCCGAAACAAGACGCCGCTCCGCCCCCCGGCGAGCTGCGTCGGCGTACCTCCCCAGGGGGAAAGAGGCGAACCTCTTTCGCGCCTCTGGGAAGGTGATGTTCTCTGTTACTTTGACATTGATTATTTTCTTTTCTTGTTGGAATTTCTCGCAAGTGCGGGACCACGCTGCGTGGGGCCCCTGGCAGTTGGCACAGGTGAAACTCTGGGTGTTACAGTTTTCGGATGGGTGGTCATGTTGGCCGCATTTTGCACAGGTAAGGCGGCCGCGGCAGGAGTTTGTGCCATGCCCGAACCGTTGGCACTTGAAGCAGCGCCGTGGGTTCGGGATGTATGGGCGGACAGAACAATGTATGTAACCGGCATTTATGAATTCTGGAAGGGTGCATCGATCGAAGGTCAAGATAATGTGTCTAGTTGCAACCTGTTTATCATCTCGGCGTATTGATATGCGCTTTACAGCCGTGACGCCCTGATCCCTTAAGCCTTCCAAAAGGTCGGCCTCGGTCTCGGACATGAGATCTGCCTCAGAGATCACACCTTGACAGCTGTTGAGGCTGCGGTGGGGTGTGACCCTGATCTCCAGATCTGCCATGCGGGTTTGTTTCAGGAGGATTGTGGATTGCTGCTGAGTTTTAACTTCAACTAGCACTTCACCAGTTCTGAGCTTTTTGGCATCATATGTTTTGCCGATGATACCTTCAAGGTATTTAGAAACAAGAAATACAGATTGAGAGGAAAGCGGCTTCGATTTGTCTACAGATTCAATGATCAAAAAACGAGGGTAGTTATCTGGCTTTGGGAGCGAGATAGAAGGCAAAGAAGGAAAAGATACTTCGGTGCGGCCCCTTTTAGGGGGCCGATCACGTCTGGGGGGGGGGGGTTTTGATTTATCCATATGGCATTGGAAAAAGCAGGGAGACGGGGGTACTTTCTTCTTTGACCGTACCCTGGTAGTCAAAGAGGTCCCGGAGCTCCCTGCCTGGTGAACAGACAGGGAGCCCATCCGCCGGAGCTTGACCTGGGCTCCGACGGCCACCGTTCGTGGTTTCTAACCCTCCACCTATAAACACATCGCCACGGTTGGATCCAGCTTATGTTTGGGGGCTCGGGGTCCGCGGTATCGCCAGTACCGTCACCAAGATTGCTCTAGGTGCCCCGTGCGGGGTCTATGGCTTCAAGAGTCTGACTTACGCGTCATCTATCGGTGGGGCCGCAAACATCAGGACGGCGATGCTATGTCCCGTTGGCCGCTCCCCCTCGAACTTGCATTCCTTGGGACGGACGACCGCGTTCTGCCGCCCCTTTCTCTCAATGACGTCCGCGGCGAACAACGCAAAGATGCATGGATTTCTTTCCTGTCTAACGCGTCCCCTAAGGGAACATTTCGTGCTCTTCGCAGGCAAGCCTCCCACTTCACGTTACGACACGGCCTTCTCTACTGGCCCAATTACCTAATGGAAGGAGGTAAATGGCTCATTTTGAACCCTGGCCTCCACCGCTGTGACATCTGCGCGCTTATTCATGCCGTCCGCACTTCCACTTCCGCAGGAGTTCTCAGAAAGTACCAGCGGCTTCGTTTACACTATTATTGGCGCGGCATGTACAACTTCATCTGGAAGTATGTCCAGTCGTGTGCCACGTGCAGCGTCGCAAGTCACCGCCTACTAGTATGGTCGGCCAATTCCAACCACTGTACTGTCCAGAAAACCATTTCGACCACCTTGGCATACATCTATACGGACTTCTTCCATTTAAAACTTGTTGCTGAACTAGTTGATACATACTTAAATAAAGAAGAAAACGTGGCGCAAACTAGACGCCTGGAGCCTGTATCTGTCGTTTCTTGTCTTCTTCGTCCACGTCTAGCTTGCGCCACGTTTTATTCTTTCTCTGCCATGCACGGCTGCCACTACTCGTGGGGTATTGTAGCCATAGACCACCTGACGCCCTACGTTTCAACCTCTGCACTGCCGTCTGCTACAGCACATGACGTCGCTTCTTTACTGCTTCGGCATTTCATGTTACGTCATGAAGCCTCTCAGAAGGTGGTCAGTGATCGGGGGCGGGTATTTTTGTCGGACGTTATTTCTACGCTCCTCAAGGAATGCCGCGTGGTGCATCGTACCACGACTGCTTACCATCCACAAATTGACGGCATGGCAGAACTTTAAGGGTGCTGACAGCGATTTCTTGTACGCTTGTTCACGGTAATGAAGATAGGCGGCGGATTACAAGCGCCAACGGGTTGTGTCGCACTTGCGGGGACACCGTATCAGGCGGTGGTTGCTCTGGCGGCTTCGTTCTGCGCATGCGAACTGTGCGATCTACCCTCGCTCGTTTCGCCGCTTTGTACCGTGATAAGGCCCTGACCCACCCGCCGGTTCACGCTTCCACGATATTATTAAAACATTCGTCGGCTGTATGTCCCTGCTAATCACCAGGACTGGGAACTCGTGCTCCTTTATGTCACTTATTCCGATAATACGGCCACGCGAGCCACAACAGGTTTTAACAGCGTAGCTGTTTACGCCTTATTCTGTCTGTGCGGATCAGTAACAGGACATTTGGCTCGGCGAAGTGGAGAAGGAAAAATGCTAGGCTAAGAAGTTTGAGAGAAAGTGGCGACGAGACAGGGAGCGCACGAGCGTGTGTCGGGAGTGGGTACCTAAAAGAACGCTTTCCGTGGTCGGGATCGAACCTGTGTGCATCGCGTTATGACACCGCCATTTATCCGGTTGCGCTATCATCGCATCTCGGGCGCACAGCATTTCCTCTGGGCTCGTAGCGCAGGCTTTGTCTTTGGACTCCGGATGAGTTGAAGTGAGCTTTGGCTTCGGACATTGGCACTTTGGATTTTCAGCTTTGGGAGGGTAGATTGTGGACTTTGATTTACTACGTTTTCATGGAAAAATCTTCGCATTTGGACCATCTTTTTCTTAAGAAAAGGGCAGAGCTAGGAAAAGCGAAGTTGAGGCTAGTAAAAACCGCCCGGTTCCTCTGCTCCCTCAGTCTTCGCATCATAATTGCAAAGGCGGCCGAATGTTCTTGCCCTGCTTTCTCTTGTATGAGTCGAAGTATCCTGCACTCTAGACACTGTTCTGCCCTATTGACCAGATCCTTCGGTCTGTACGCCGCTTTCTCATGCCGCGAAAAACACAGCATGCAGTGAGGTCACTCAACGCTTCACAGCTGAAGACCAGTGCCAGCAAAACTGTCGCCACGACGCTGTTCCTACGGACCCAGTTATTTGCCTGGCTGCCTGATCTGGCTTCGGGTACCATCCACAACACCGGCTTTATCCGCCAAACTTCTCGCGTACTGTCACGAGCCCTACTACGTGCTCAAAAGGGCTACTCCAGTGAACTACATCATTCACACCATGACACCTTCTTCAGACCTACGATGGCGTGGTCCCCACACTGGCCACGTGCAGCGTTTGAAGCCGTGTTATGAACGTCTCGTTTTTTTCGGCGCCGTGACCTAATCCCCAAGATGGCTCTTTTCACTCCAAGGGGATAGTTGTTGTGAGGAATAGGTGCAACAGCTTGCCAACCAACCAATCTTCCCACTGGTAAATCGGCAAACATTTATTATCACCTGCATTCACGAAGCATCGCAAGCCAAATAAGTCCCCTCATCTTGATAACCTAAGACCCATCTCTCTGACCTCCTGTGTGGGCACGTTACTGGAAAGAATGATACTGAAGCGCCTCCAACCCTTTCTTGAAGAAACGTCCTTATACCCGACACCAGGTATGGCTTCAGGAAGCATCTCAACACACAAGATATTCTCCTTCTAATTAAAGAAGTCCTTGCTCCAGCGACTCGTTGCCCCCCTCGGGCCATTCTGGCCTTGGACTTCAAAGGGGCATTTGATCATGTTTGGCATTCCTCCATTTTATCCCGCCTCAATCAAACAGGCTGCAGCCACCCTACCTACTCATGCATGGCAGATTTTCTTACTCACCGGCAAGCTATTATTCGTGTAGGTGACGTTAAATCCCAGCCTATTGCTTTGGGGGACCAGGGCACACCTCAAGGTTCAGTTCTTTCTCCACTCCTTTTCAATCTCTCCCTCCTGGATCTGCCCCAGAAACTTGATGCCATCCCTCACATACATCACGCACTTTACGCAGACGACATCATCATATGGACAGACAGAGACTCCATGGGAAACACACAAGACTACCTTCAACCGGCTACCGACATCGTTCACAACTATGCCTCCTCCGTGGGACTTCAATGTTCCTCCCAAAAATCTGAGCTTGTCATAATCATTAAACCTCCACCTGCTCTACAGAAAGAACCAGTCTGCATCCACCTCGACGGCCATACTATACGGCCCGGCTCCTCCCTTAAGATTTTAGGCCTCACCATCCAGGCCAATACACACAACAATGTAATTTTATCTAAGTTCTCCAAGGCTCTTAACCAAGTCTCCCACATACTTCGACGCATTTCTAACCGCCGCCATGGCATGAAGGAAAAAGACATGGTCCGACAGGTCCAGTCTCTCCTTATTTCACTTGTCACGTATGTCGCACCGTACCTCATCCTCACCAAAAGTGACACGGACACCATTCACTGGCTTATACGGAAAGCATTCAAGAAAGTGCTTAATCTTCCTATGAACACCCCCACGGCCCGTCTTTTACAACTGGGTATCCAGAACTTGGTGTCAGAACCTATTGAAGGCCAGTTATCTAGTCAACGTCTCCGTATCACCCAAACACCTGCGAGCTTAGCCCTCCTGAAAAGTCTTCACGTCCCATGCCAATCCACTGCCTCTCAGCCCCTCCCTCAGAAGTATTATCCGGGTTCGCCCCTTGCCAAAAAATATACACCCGGACCTACAACCGGGCCGCCGAAAAGCGCGAAGAAGTGCACGAGACCCTCTATGGAAAGCGTGCAGATGTCTCTTACACTGACGCTAGCACCTACTCCAACGGACAGCATCAAGTAGCCATAGTCACCACCAAGACCACCCTCGTAGCTTCTGCAACAATCGAGACGTCGTCAACATCGATTACCGACGAGTTCGCCATCGCATTAGCCCTCATTCATACGAAGAACCCCGTAATCATCACAGATTCTCAAGCAGCCTGCAGAAGCTTTCTAGCCGGAAGGGTGGCCCGCTCAACTCTAAAACTACTGTCTCTGCATCAACCCTGGCGGAAAGCCACCCTCATTTGGACTCCTGGCCATTCCTCACTGACGGGCAATAACTATGCTCACCAGCAAGCCTGCGCCCTGTCCCTCCAGGATACTGAGGAAACCGAACTGTCCGTCCCTCTACTGACTTTTCAAGACATCACTCAATATTACCGGTTCGAGCGACAGCACTTCCTTCCTCCCCATCCTAAACTCTCAAAAGAAGAAGAATCCCTACTTCGCCGACTGCAGAGCAATACCTTCCCTCACCCAGTCCGCCTCCATCGCATGTTTCCAACGTATTTCCCGGCCGAATGCAAGTTCTGCTTACAACCCGGTACTCCTCCCCACATCATATTGGAGTGCAAGCACAACCCCAACTTCCCCCCTCTTCCATCCCCCCTTCCCACCCCTGAGCTGTGGGAGAACCTGGTGACCAGCATCGATCTGGACGTCCAGACACTTTTGGATTCCAGAGCGAAGGCTGCCAGCTCATCGCATGGCTTCCTGGATTAAGGAACCACCCCCACTTCACCAGCTCAATAAAATGTTTTTCACTCACTCACTCGACAACTTCGGCTGCAAGGAAGACGAGGAAGCAGCTGCGAGTAGGAAGCAGCAGCTCGTTCCATCCGCCATAGCTTTGCTCGATCGCACCAGTGACCTCGCTTGGCTAAGAAACCTATTTTAAAAATAAATAAATAAATAAATAAATAAATAAATAAATAAATAAATAAATAAATAAATAAATAAATGATAATTCCTATACGAATATCGCACTCCCATCATTGCCTTTCACTGTTTCCTCCCAAATCCTCCCATCCCGTTGCCGGCACAGTTTTTAACACGAACGTTTTTTGCCGAGCTATAGCAGACCTCACCGACGCCATATCCGTCACAAAATGACATCGCCAGGAAAAAATCCCGCCATCTCCACGAAGTGAATGATGATGAGAGGGGCGAAGCTAGAATGCTTATCGGTAAAACCGCGAAACATTCGCGCACACATCATATAAAGACTCGACACGTCAAGCTTTCCACCGCTCCGCTGATAAGCCCGTAGACGACGTCGATGTTTGTGGTGGTTATGTAGGGCTTGTTTGGGACGATGAGAATCTCCATGGGTAAGTTGGCGAATTCGGTGTGTGGCATTTTAGCCACCTTGGCCGTCGCCTTCTGCAGCTCGAGCATCTTGTGTCGCGTACTCCCGGTACGTGTCTTCAGCTCGCAGGCGACGAACGACAATCTCTTCTTCTTCCTCTCCTCCTTGTTGGGTAGCAACGACGCGTTGAACGTTTTGACCTCTTCGGCCAATCTTTCGTTGGCCAATCCCTAGGGGGATCCTGCCACAATCATCATCCTTGCGCCGTGTATGGCAGCAACGAGGGACGGGACAGGGCCCGCGCAAGAGTCTTGAGCTCGCAGGCGACGAACGACAACCTCTTCTTCCTCTCCTCCTTGTTGGGTAGCAACGAACGCGTTGAACGTTATGATCTCTTCGGTCAATCTTTGGTTGGCCAATCCCTAGGGGGATCCTGCCACAATCATGATCAATGTGCCGTGTACAATGTGCGTGTACGGCCGGGACAGGGCCCGAGCAAGAGGAGCTTCACCCCTAAAATCTCCACTGACGTGGCGGAGCCCGCGATCGCACTGGCCGCATCAGGAGGTGTGGAACACTCTGCCAACTGGGCTGTGAACTCAAGCCTGCATAGCTCTACGAAGGCGCCTTTATCCTTTAGTATAACATTGTCCATCCAGATGGTGCTGCCATCTAGTTGAGGTGAAGCGAAGTAGTGCGTCATGACGCTGATGAACGCCGATAGTTGGCGTCTCGATAGGACAGCGTATCAGCGTAAGCTGCGGTATTATTCCTCCACCGTGGCTCCGCGTAAGAAAACGGTTGCTTTAAGTCAGAAAGCAACGCCGCCGCCTGACGAATGTCGCTCTTTTGACTGCTTTGGTAAGACTAGAGACACGCCAGCGGGGAGCGGAACGCGTTCACGCATTCACGGTCCAAGCTACGAACTCGGCCTCTCGCGTTCGACAAGCTGAGCTCGTCGCAACGCAATCGTCTGGCGTACACACCACAGAGCAGGACCGAAGTGGTCGCACGTTTGCCGAAGCGACCCGCCAGCAGGACGTAGCTCGCCACGTACACCCACAAGACTGCTGCCGACCCGCAAGTCATGCTAATTTCGCTTTAGCGGACCGTGACTTCAACAAACGATTCGCTGACAACCCTTTCGGTTTCGTTCGCACGGTCCTGGGGTTTCGATCAGACTTACACAAAGCTCCGGCGCGTGTAATCCAGCGTCTGATGTTGATGCGTCTTACTGTGCCATAGTGACGAAATGTAAATAGCCATGTGCAAGTTTATACCGAAGCACAACGAACATTCAACAGCTCCTGTGAGGGCACATTTCCCTCTCGTTTCTTACCGATTCCTATGAAAGAAGGATCAACCACATGTTTTCCCATCCTATTACCCCACTCACTCTCCTGTTCCACTCGCTCTATATTCCACGGTCCCTTTTCTTTCCCAACCTTTGCGCTCCTATGCTTCTCAGGAATCACAAATGAATTTCAGTGGGCAATAACCCACTACTTACCATACTCACTTCAGGGACTGATATACATGCTTACAATCATATCAACCCAAATGTTCGCGTTAAGATGGCCCAAGATAAACCATCTTCTTTAAAAACCCTGGCGTAGCGCAGCACCATAGAGAACACGTCATGGCACGTGAGAACAGGTACCCCTCAGCCACTGAGAACGCTTATTCTAGGAACTAGGTGATGAAAGTGGAAGTGACCGTGTTAACGTTGTAATCAAAAATCAAATAGCGACAAAATAACGTATATTATGAACAATGACATAAAAAATACTGGTAATACATTCAAACCTACTTATAACGAACTCGAAACTGCCGCGAAAAGTTGTCATTATATCAGTAGTTCGATTTATAAGGACACGCCCTTTAAATCGCGCGCAAAATAGCGAGCATGTCGAAGAAGCCCCCTTCGGTGACAATGTTCAGCCTTTTCGCTTCATGAAGGGACGGCGCTTCTTGCTGACGAACTAACTAAACTGTGTTTGCGTCGAACCATCGCCTCCTGTTACAGGAGGCGATGCTCGAACCATCGCCTCCTGTATTTTTGTCGAACCTGCCGGGACCGACACAAATGCCCGCGAAGATATTCTTTCGGGAGTCCTTAAAATCTCCACTCGCCGTAGTGGCTTCGATAGCTATCAGCCACGCCAGGCTGAGCGTGCCGGGAGCTGCGGCGCTTCGGTCGGAGAAGAGCGAAGTTCGAAAGTGTGAATGTCATCACGATTCGTTATCACCAGCAGTGCAAACTAAGTGTCAGGGAACCGCGATCTCTAGATGGCCCTCAAGTCACCACCGGCGCTTTTTGCAGCGCGCGGTGTCGCATTTGCGTCCACTCGGGCAGCGCGAAGATCGACACCGGCGATAGCAACGCTTGAGCGACAGTTGATATGAAATGGCGTATAACGTTTATTTATAGCATCTTGCACATGCTTAAGATTCTAAATTGTTCGCACTTAATTGCTCACACCTACCTTTACCGCGGCGCACAATTTACGGCTGTTTGTGACCACAATAAAAAAAATCAAATTTATCCGTATTTTTTTCTTCCCCACTGCCATTCTGCCTCTGGAGAAATGCCTTGAAAAAGAGTGACCTCGGTCGCGGCGTCCGACATCTGAGGGCGGTGCGGGCCGATCGGGGATATCTTCATAACTATTAAACTGAAGCAGTGAACGCACCAGCACGACGCCTCGCTCATGCTTAGAAGGACTGTTTTGATTTTTTGTTTCACTTAGTATGCGCCATATATCTACGGTGAACGTCTCGGAAGTGTTCGTTGTAAAAGTAGGATGCTTCGGAAAACGTTCTTTATATCTGGACGCAGTTTCAATGCGTACCAAAGAAAAGTCGTAAGTGCACCGAAATATTGTCGTTATAACCGATAGATTGTTATATCTGGGATCGTTATAAGTGGGTTCGACTGTAAAGAGCATAACAGAGTAACAACGTGTTCGTTGTAGAGCAGCTGGATTCAGCCTGACGTGACTGTGCCGGTTACCTTTGTAGGTGACTTCAACATGAATGCGCCTCAGCCACTCAATGCGAGGTTTTGAAGGTTGGTCAGCAAACGCCACAGGTGAAAATGTTTCCATCGCAGCCAGGTGAATCGGTGTAGAACTGGTGTTCTCAATATATTTGGTGCGCGTTGCCGAGCACATCGCAGTAACCGTAAAGCCGTTGTTGCTATGTTTTCACCCTAATAAAACAACTTTGAACATGCAATTTATTTTATCGTTCATGTCCTTTCGTTGAGCCAGCAGCGTCGCTGGCCATCCGCTTCTAGAGGACAGGATACATGACTTTTTAACCCTTTTTTATACCCAAAGTACGATTCTTTATTTCAGTCCTAGCTACAAGACGCCTGTGCCTAAATAGCAAATAAACGTTTATTGCACTTCCCTTTGTACTTCTGAGTTAAGAATTATGTTGTGCTCTAAGTTTTTAATATACCAAATTACAAACACCACAGAGTTTGCAGAAGCGTGGTAGTGTTCTCTTTTTTTTTTCTTATTTCATTCGGAAGCATGCTTGTGGCTTATGCCGCCATCATTTTCCTGGTTTACGGTCCTGCAGTGAACCAGAGTAGGCTGTTGATGATTTATGTACTTATTTATTGCTTCCATTCAATTAGAAGGCTCACACCTCAGAGACGGGGGTGCACAGAACTATAGACAAAGGATATTGGGGTGGCACGTCAGCAATAATTCAGTCATGCATGCCTTGTGATAGGTTTCCCAGGCTCACCTCAGACCAAGGAGCAAGAATATATACTAGGCGAAACGGCCCATGGCGATAAGCGCGGGCGAGGGAACCGATAATAATCACAACTAAAACCAAGGCGGACTCCAAAGCTCCGTCGCTGCGACGATAAAGGAGAGGGTAGCGGCACCTGATGGACGAAATGATAGCGGCCGCACTTCTTTCCGTGGCTGTGCTGTGCAATGCCGAATGCGGCCGCCCCGCAGTTTCTTCACCCGCGGCAGATGCCGCTAGCTTAACGTATGACGAGCGCTTGTGATGTTATCTGGCCGCGTTGGGAACCCTCGTTTCCCCTCCTATATTGTTCTTGCTCCGTGCCTCAAACTCCTTGATACAGGCCGCCTACACTATAGCGCTGCGGCCGACCACAACAAAGATGGTCGCTAGGAACGCCCCCACGGATTGGAACCAACTATCCATAATATTCCTCTTTTGGATTTTACTGTTTTACCTAAAGGCCTGATCGATGCACAACGAAAGCTTATGTAAAAATGAAAATTCTCCGCACGGCTTGCGCAGTCTTCAGTTATCAGAATTTCGAAAGCGTAGCTGGAATGAGTCGTCCGGAAAGGTTTATCCCTCCTCGGTTTAATTTCGAGAGCACACCTTTCTCGTTACTGCCGCTTGTTCTGCGTAAGACACACAAAAAAAAGGAAACATTGCCGGATGTTAACTGGACAGCAACACACTGGCTCGTTCAGCTGCATTGATGAACCAACATCAGAGGTGTATGCATGCTCGCGTCAAATTGGCACCAAAACATTAACTTTCTATTGACGATTGGTCAATACTGGTGATTCCGATTTTTTATTTATTTATTTATTTATTTATTTATTTATTTATTTATTTATTTATTTATTTATTTATTTCCAATCCTGACACTCTCAGCTTGAGAGCATCGCAGCTGGGCACAACAAGTGCAATGCATTGATATGCCACAGTAGTTACAAGCAACGAAGATAGGAATGCGGAACGGGAATGCCTACTCTGTTGTTCAGTTGTAAGGTGTGTTCCGGATGGATGGAACTATTTTTTAAAAGAAGACAGGAGTTTTCTGGGGCTTGACTATAAAAACGTTCTCGTCCTCCCCCTATGCAAATTTTCAAGTCAATTTCAATATTCGATCATGCCAATTTCGAGTCGTCCCTTTGGTGATTTTTTTTTGTATAGACTTGGAAGAGTTCTGTGATTCTTGTTTATGTTTACTTTTGCTTCATTTTTTGACCTCTTCCCCAACTATTTTTCTTTAGCAGTATGAAATGTTTGCCTTAATGTGCTGGCATAAGTATCAGCCATTTCAGACACCTCACCGGTTTCTTTTTCTTCTTTTTGTATTCGTAAGGGCTACAAGCCGATCATATGTGCGTGAATTGGCAAACAATAGATATGCGCAAAAAAAGTCAGGAAGCAGCGCCGGGAGTCTCTTTGCGGTAAACGAATGGATTCCGGAATATGGATGGTTGATCTAGCCGTGGCGCGCACGCACGCGCACACAACAACGCGTGCCCGCATACAAGCACACGAGCGCGCGTACGTGCACACACACATACGCACGCACACACACGCGCGCGCACGCATACACTGCAGCCACCGCACGCACGCGCCCACACACACACGCGAACGCACATGCGCACGCAGGCGCGCACGTGTGCACGATTATATAATGGCCTAACTATGGGCTCCTTTTCCAGACGTTTTCGTTTCATAGTTTGCGGATATTTGGTTCGGGAGATTGATCCGCAAAGCGCGCTAAACACGGGGTGGCCTAAAACGGCTAATGGGACTTGTTTCGTCATAATTCGTCCTAGAAAACATCTACGTGGCTTTCACAACCAGGAGAATTAAACCATGGGTTTTTGTTTGTTTTCCATTTGAGCTGCGTCTCAGCATAGCCCGTGTTTGTGAAATCAATGTATGCATTTAAGGGTTAGGATGCTTAGCACTTCAATGCGTTTAATACGTTTAGGAGTTTGGCAAGTGGTCATGGTCGTTAGGGTTGAGTCTTGGGCTAGGAGGTTCATGGTTGCAAAACGAAGGGAACAACGAAAATTGGACGGGATACACAAGACGAATCGGAAATCAAGCCCCGCGGTTGCTTTTTTTTTTTTTGGCGTGTGCATCGCCCAGTTTGCATTGTTTCTATTCTTTTCTCATCATAGTGCATTGGGTTGTGAAAACGTCGGTCTGGTGCATGACTTAGAGTCTCAGTTTGCAGACCCAGCCAAGGTTTTGATCGTGTAATCTGACGTTGACAAAAAGCCCAATCGACTTGACGCTTTTACAATTAGGGATCAGCCTTACCAGCACTTGGAACGTCAGTAATGGCTAGGCGTAGTTAAGAAAGATAACTGGGCTTGATGTCGCATTAATAGCTTGATGTGTAGGAGGCGCGCGATTCTGTCAAAAAATTAGATTCAGAGTTGCCGCACTCACGATATATTCAGGCGTTAAAATGGCAAGGCCGAATGCCTAAAGGCCGAATGGTCTCGCACTTCACCCTTCACAATGGACATACATATATTTGCACAGGAAGGACTGATGGTATTGTTTCTAAGTACTTATTTCAGAATTTTGTAAGAAATACCCAGCTTTCTCCTGCGCTACCCCATTGGTTTTTTCAATGCTGCCGTTGCCTCCCCGTTTTCTGTTGGAAAGAACGAGAATGCATTGATCATTAAACCATTGTTTACTTTTTAGCCACCGCGCAGCATTCATACAAGTCAGCGCAAAACATTTTTGCAATACTTGAAAAACCCAGGGCATATATGTATACTTCAACGCGCTGCTGTGCACAGTTAAGTTTACGTTATATTACCATGCTTCTGATGGAGGCGAAAAGCAAAAATGGCTGTGTGTACGAGATTTTGGTGCACGTTAAGATCACCAGGTGGTCAAAATTAATCCGGAGCCCTCCACTACGGCGCGCCTCATCGCCTGCGCTGCGTCGGCGCGTAAAACCCTACAATCAATCAATATTACCAGGCATTGAGTTTGTCTAGTTGTGTTTTGTTTTTACCGGCCGGCTGCGCCGGTCTGTGTTATGTGTGTGTGAAGTGAAGCGCGTGCCCCATTCTTTATTTTGATACCAGACATGTTATCTCTTTTCATAGGGAGGGCGTTCCGAACTAACGTCAACAGCCTAGAATAATCTTCTTTCATCTACAGTATTCTGAATGCAATGCGACGGTTCGAGAAACAGTCGCACCCAAAGGTAAATGCCGCAGGTGCAGATGCCCCGGTATTTGATTCGTTGACACTCGCCTGCGCACGTCACTTTGTTGACTGCTGCTTCGCCGCCTGTGTATTTTTTGAGCGGTTAGGGGAGCGCAAGTTCTCTCCAATTAACTTCTTGAAAACAGGCGCGGAAAATATGTTGACCAAGACCAATGAACTTGTTTTTCCTTCAAGCCAACTGCTTCATCTTAAGCCTCGTGACAATATTCGAACAGTGTTCGCGATCGAGTATTCTTACATTCCCCGCTTGGCACTCGTGGGAACCACATGCCGGGTACACCTGCAATTCACTTAGTTTTGCCTCGTGGTAACTTGTGCCAGACGAAATGGAGCACGCCCAGGCTCAATATCAAGAAATGGAACCAAGGATAACAGGTTATTTGCACTGAGCACCTGTAGCACCATTTGAGTCAAGGAAAAATGTGCGCATAATATTCGTTAGCTTTTTGCCTATTCCAGAGAAACCATGGTTAGAAGTGTATTGCACATTCTGAGTAATGTCTGGTCGAGCAACACTGCTGAATAACCACATACTATGTACGTACTACCCATACAATGTCTAAAATCTCGTCCAGCTGGGCTACTCCGGCCGGAAAGAAATTAACATAACGACGGCACTTTGGGGTTCAGCAACGTGAATTCGCACCGGCCTTTCGCATCGCGTTTCCAGCTAAGCAGTAGCACAGAAAAAGGGCAGCTTAGAATGTAGCTGTTTTGTATCTAAAACAGCTACACAAGTGACTATTACGAAATGCAACTAATAATCCGCCGAGTAGGTAACCTTGCAGATACCCGATGCTAAGTGTACACCGGCATGGCTAAATATTATTTTCCGATTAAGTAATTCTGAAAAAGCTTTCAAAATCATCCAAGAGTGCCACAAGCAGTCCGTTTGTCGAAAAGAACGTTGCTATTCATGAGGAGAGTGCTTTTTTTTAGGAAAAGTTATCAAGCAAGTTCTGCTTCGCCTGTTTCAACTTTAAATATGGCTTTAAACAGTAAGCTGTCCAGTTTAGTCGTGCGAGTAGGCCAAACGCAAAACAGCCTTGTTGTACATACATTATTTCTTGACACAATTTCGGAGGTGCACAAGAACTCTTTTTCCTTCTTTCTTGTGTTGCTGAAAACGTGGGAGTATAATTCTTCCTGGAGGGTTATGTTAGTCGCTCGTTAAAATTTTTAGGCTTTTAATTACTGCGGTTTCTGCCAAGTTTAAAAAACACAGTCGTTTAAAATCGGGTTTAAAATCTGGATAAACCAGTTTGTTCCAACGTCCTATGCCATTACGTTAGTACCAAAATTTCGGCATTGATGAAGCAGAGATTAAGCAACGCGTTCTCCGTACTAACGCGCAGTGTCTTACTGCTGTGACTCATTGCTGAAATGGCAGCCCTAACATTCCTCATTGCCGTAGTATTGGACTTAAACCTGGTAATCATAGAACCCGTCATAAAACTCGCGTGATTAGACCCTATGCGCGGCCTTTGCGGTGGCCGCGCAGTAAAAATATTCATTCACCAAGAGCTACACAGGGAAAACAGCCTGCGGAATAACAAAAAGATGGTGATTGATTTATTGTAGGGTTTAATTGATAGGGATTGGGGTTGTAGGGTTTAATTGATAGGGATTGATTTAATTGATTCCTACAATCAATAGGGATTGATTTTAGGGATTGATTGATTGTAGGGTTTAACGCGCCGACGCAACGCAGGCGATGAGGCGCGCCGTAGTGGGGGCTCCGGATTAATTTTGACCAGCTGGGGATCTTTAACGTGCGCCGAAATCTCGTACACACGGCCGTTTTTGGTTTTTGCCTTGGTGAGACTTGGTGATGTACCATTCTGTAACAACAATAAAGTTCTATTCTATTCTATTCTATTCTATTCTATTCTATTCTATTCTATCAGAAAAGCGGCCACCGCGGCTGCGAATCGAACCCGTAATCTCGTGCTCAGCAGCGCAACGCCTTAGCCACTGAGCCACCACGGCAGGTATTAACAAAAAAAACATACAGTTGATGGATCTACGAAAACAGGTCAGTACTACAACACCCTACAGCCGTTCATATACGGGGCGAAGCTGCGTCCATCGTCTAGCTCGTTATTCTGCACCAAGCTGTGTCAAAATTTGTGCGACTGAAGGAACAAAACATTGGCTACAGTGTTGTTTCATGGGCCGCCTCTCACTTCGAAGTTGCTGGGAATCATGTGTAGAAACACCGCTGTGAGGAATAAGGTATACTTGTATATCATTCTACATCAAATTTGAAGGTCATAGATTCAGTGCTGGTGAGAGCTCTACGCGTGTGTCTGGGGCTTCCCAAATGCACATCGACAATTGAAACTTTTTGAGAAGATCGGTGCTCTCTGCCTCAGTGCTGCAACATAAAGATGCCTTCGAACGTCTCTACGCCATGTCATTCGGTGCCATGCGCATCATCTGGCAGCCATCACTGCATCGCATGAAAGAGACTTGCTTCCAGCAAATTTTCAATGACCTGTCAAGCTATCATTGCCACAGTGGATACTCGCACCGTCGAATGTAATAAAAATTTCCAGAATAAGTAAAACGTCGTCTACGCCCGCACCTGTACGGATGTTTTCCACTCCTGAATATATATTTACCGCGTGCGCAGACTACAGGCACGTTTATGTGGACGGCCCAGTGACCACAGAATCATCTGCCATTGGCATGTGGATTCCGTCGGTCCAGTGCGCAATCCGGAAACTGAGCCACCAAACATCCCCCAGCGCTACCGAGATAGCGGCAGTATGGGCGGCTGCCCTTCATTTCATTGTTGCACACCATGCCTGCGATGGGTGATCTTCTTTGACTCACGGGGTGCTTTGCAAGCCCTAAGAAGGCTATCTAACCCCTGCAGTCAGCTTGTGCGCGAAATGAGCGAAATCCACAAAGTGGTATTGCGCGCGGGCCATCACATAGTGCTTCAATGGCTGCTTGGTCATTCAGGAATAGAAGGAAATATACATCCGATGCAGCCGCCACCGCGGGCCACTCTCTACGTAACACGGCACAGCTTGCTTTCAGTCGCGAGGATGGCTGTGCCTTTATCTATCGAACTGTATGGAGTGACCAAATGTTGAAGTGGCAGGACCCTCGCGGCGGATATCCACCTCTGCATGACACTGACCGTCTCTGTAAATTCCCCGTTAAACCCGACCTATCCAAAGCATCTGAAGGTGTACTCCATCGTTTGTGTCTCAAAGTGGTTTACACTCGAAGCTTCAAGTTGAAAGTAAGGTGGCAGAATTCGCCACTGTGCCCCACATGCACAGTGCGCGAGACTAGCGAGCACTTGTGTATGTGCTCGCGAGTTGCCTCTGCGCGAATAACAGCGGCTAGCTGCCTGTCTCGTGTGCGACCTGGAGCAAGGCTTCAGTTGCGTCACTTTCTTGGACCCTGGGTCAAGAAGAATGACTCGTCATTAGGGACAAAACTTCTGCTGAGTTTTTTGCGGGATTTCGGACAAGCCAAAACTTTGTAATTCTTGCATTGTGAGCATGGCTACATCTATACACGATTGCGTCGTCATGCACACTTTTCCTCTTTATTGTTGTTAGGCGGCACCATTGCCTCTAGTTTTTACTTAACTTTATGTAGTTTTTTTTTCTTGCATTTCACTGCGGTCCATTTTTTAATTACTTTTGTTTTTCTCTCTAATTTTTGCCTTGCCAATCTCTCACATTCAGTTCACTGCATCCCCATTTGGCGTAGCAAGCACTGCCGCTAGCACAGCTGATCTCTCCAGCCCACTTTAAACAGTTCTCTCTCTGTGTGTCTCTCTCTCTACATCTTAGAGTTATACAGTTTCCTAAACTCTGGGACAGGCTCTAAAGAGGTGGTGCTAGTATGGAAGCTGAAAATAACCGAGCAATATAATTTTTATAGCGTGCATCAGCCATATACTTAGTGAACTCAGCCATTTGTTGCTTCTTTAAGTAACCTGGCCGAGACGTTTCAAAAGTGGTATCGCCCAGACAGAAAACGGTTACCCGTAAACTAACTTCTCAAAATACATATCTTGAAAGCTCTAGGACTTTCGCGTAAGTACTGTCCCCACGTTACGGCCCATACCATTATTAGTAAGGGCGAACGTATCTTTTCGCAACTTGGAACAAGGCGGCATTGAGCAAAGACTGCCGTCGCTGCGAACAAACAGCGCTGCAGGTGAATGAACGGTGCTATAAAACGATCCCGCCAGACCCCGAGTTGCCCTATTTGCCGCAGCAGTGTCATCAAAAGCAACGTCGCAAGCAGCGCGTTGCATTGTCAGATTGTAACGATACAACGCTGACATGGAAAGTAGTCCAGCCTCGCTTCCTTTCCGGCTTTGTGGGCGTACACCGAGCGGTTTCCTCTTGGAGCGAAGACTCCCGGCCCTACCGGCAACTTGCGCTGCAGGTCAATAGATTGGCACTATAATGGCGTGATGGACGCTGTTTCGTCACAGTGATGGCAACAGCGCCCTGAGAGACGCACCGTCTAATGGATTGCTTGGCATTTTTGCAAGTAACTCATTTTTCTGCGTGCATTTTGTCCAGCTGCTTTTGTTAATGCTGCTGGTGCTGCGAAGCATGACCATATCATTAACTGAACAATGGTCGATTTTCGCTGTGCAACTTGCCACGCATAACGTGTAGTGAACTAGCTTGTAGTGAGCGTGATGGCAAGTACCACATATGAGAATATACTGAAATATGGGAAGCAACGATAAAGTTTCGTGGCTTGTAGTATCGCAGTGTCACGGCCGCTCGATGGAAACAAGGTTCTATCGAGCGGCCGTGCAGTGTTCTGCGTTGCGGAATAACTAGACGTTGCAAGACTCGCACACAGTCGCATAAGAAATGCATTGATGCCGATACGCAGGATATACGGACATGACAGAACAATCAATTGCAAACTCTAGTACCTCATGCCATTAAAGTAAAATGTGAAAAGTATCCAGAACAGCGTAAAATTCATAGGCGAACGTTACGACGAATATACGCTTACGGAGCGCATTGAGCAAGCACTAAAAAACATTGAAGAAGGGGCTCGAGAAGGTTGACGCATAGGATGATGAACTCCTGCACTTGAGAAGTAAGCTGACAACCATTGGTGGCTAAGAAGCCGGCTTATTCTAGAATATCGGTGTACAGAGACAAGCGACAACAAATATTTACTTAGCACAGTTAACAATCGTTATCCCGAAATGAAGATGCCCGTAATAGATAGAGTAAAACGACTTTGTAGCCATCCACCGACCCCCATCTAAGCAAGATCAGCTATCATGCATAATCTTTCGCGTGGCGAAACAGGCCGACTAGAGAAAGGCCGACTAGAAGACGTGGTCGCAAAGTAGGGAAAACTGGCAGAAGCTCCAACTTGGAAATTGCCAGTCAATATATGAGATATCTTTCCACCCGCATTGCTCTACACCGAGTGCCACTACAGTCGCCTTTACTACTCTATACAAAGGCGTTTCTGGGAAGTCATTTTCCAGGTAGAATGTAAATGGCCAAATATCAAAGTATGAAGACCACACGCTCTTTTTTTGAATATCTCTACAACACACCATGTTTCCGTGCGGAGCGCTATACACCGAACCCATTTAAAGTAGGCTCTTGCACAATGAATTGCTGGGAAGGTACTTTCCTATAAGTGATTTAAGAAATCTTATATGAAAATATGAATGCAACAGGGCCTTCTCTTAGTACGTCTTTACAATTCGTGTATCCTTAGGAACTCTATATAGTAAGCCTCATTGATCAAAATAAATGTTAGTTTTCAGTGATAACATATATGTAAAATATTTCGGCAGTGAAGCTTCAATGTGCCCTCCTCACCGGCTTTCTACCGTTTACTAATTGTTTTCAGAGACCTTATTTAAAATAACTTGAAACATTTAAGGATTACGTGAACCCTAATCAGCTAAATGTAATTTCTGGTGGCGACATTAACATAGGTTGATGAAAAGCGATTTTTCACAGGCTAACCTGGATTTCATATTAATGTCAAATCATTGATATAGTGTTATGAATACATACACAAGATTAACAGAAAACTAATCACTCATTTTTATCTTAATTGTGTACACATTTACGTTTAAAATCATTAAAATAAGATCTTAAGTCGCACTGAAGCAACCATTTACCCACACGTTTTCTATTAAACCTGAAATCATCCGAAAGCCTCTCCTAAAAGCTTCGTCTGGAGCCCTAGCAGTTACAACAAGTCCCTCCGGCATAAACCTCAGACACACCTGGACGTTGCTTCTCCTAGGACAAGTCTGGCCTCACGTGGCGCCTTTACACCGACATGTGCGAAGCGGAAGGTGTAGGCGTGCGTCGGTCTGTTACGCCACAGCCTCCTTATACTGCCCTCCCCTCTCAAAATGAAATCGCAGAGCTCTTGAAAGCGAGCAAAACACTGAGGGTCTGTTTAGGAGTCCCGAGGGTGACACGGACAATGGGAACGTTGGTAGACTGCCGGCCCCTGGAACCCCTCGCGCTTGGCGCGACGGGCTGCGTTGTATGCGATTGCGTTTTGTGCAAAGCAGCGTGGCCACCCTCTAGTAACCCAGCTGAGCCATCAGAGTGCGGCTGGTTCTACCGCTGCACTACCAACAACCATCATCATCAGCAGCAGCCTGTCTACGCCCACTGCAGTGCAAAAGACTCTCCCATAGATCTCCAATTATCCCGGTCGTATGCTGACTGCGACCAATTTATCCCCGCAAACTTGATATCACGTCTCCACGTAACTTCTGCTGCCCCCTGCCACGCTCGCCTTCTCTAGGGATCCACAGTCAAGTCTCGTTAATACGGACCCCGTTAATATGAAAACCCCGCAATATGGACGAAATTTGCGGCGACCGGCCTCTCGCCATTGCATTCTGCCCCGTTAATATAGAAACCCGCAGTACGGAATATGGACGGCTATTTTGGAGCCGAATCGGGTAAATACAGGCACTTTTGTCTCGTTATTATGGACACGGGGCGTGAAAGTGGACAGGGTCCGCGGTAATGCCTCAACTAAGTGTGAATTCCAGGCGAAACGCAGGTATTTGCTATATATGACTTCCTTTCGCGGCGCTTCGTGAAGCTCTTCGACAGCTGGTTGCAAAAAAACCCAGATGAAGAAGCATTGGCCTTCTTTCACATATAGGAAGAGACCAAAGCCTGGGAGAATGTGAGAGACAAGCAGATCCTGGCGCCTGTCCGGCGGATCCGCCCAGGGGAACGGAAACGTCCATATTAACGAGACATGACTGCACTCTGTTACCCTTAATGACCAACAGTTTTTTTAAAGACGATAGTCTTTCTTAGGCTACTTAAACCCAGAAATTTTGGTCTGTCTGTATGTCTGTATGTCTGTCTGTCTGTGACTCGATTCAGCCACCCGGCCAAAGCAAAACTATGCCTGCGCAATAGTCTTATATAGTCACAGCTAAATCTACCCGTCTATGTCCGGTGTAATGTTCATACTTGTCAGCATTGTTGAAGAAGAACAAGACATTACGCAAATATGAGACAACAAATCAATACAGAAGTGCTATTTTCAGGGTTCCTTTATAAAAAAAATCAAACATGCTTGACTTTTGCGAAATTAAATACTTCATCAACTGCAGAAAAAGAATTCACTCCGCCGTCGCCTGCTGTCGCCCGCGCCACTATAGCTTCTGGCGCCATTTTAAGAAATCAACCGGCAACAGTTACGCAAGGTTCCACTAGATAGGTTCCACGTTCTGATTGCAACGCGCGTGGAGTAGGGAAACGCGGTTCTATAAACGTTGAAGTAGGGCGCCTCGATTAACGCGCGTCTTCGCCGTACGGCAGCGTTCGCATCGAGACACCCGGTTTGGAGCAGTGGAACGCGGGAAATTTAAAATGATTTAAGCAAACCTTTGGCGTCTTTACATTGGGAGGAGCGCGATGCAAGAGGAACAACATGAGAGGTGAGCGGGAAAACGAACAGAGACATTTACTTCGCAAAAGCGGATAAAGACTATCGTCTTTTGAAGGCATTTGCAACGAAAGGAGCAGATACGCGGCCAATTTTTTACCTTTACTTTGCCTGCCCTGCCCATACCCATTTCTTCTTATAATTTCTAGTAATATGTCCTAAATACACGTTTGATCCTAGGACCATCTCCGCTATATTCTTTTCCCTTAATATTACTCCTATCATCTTGCTTTCCCTTGCTCGCAGAGTCGTCTTCAATTTAAGTTGAACCCTTTTAGTCAGCCTCCAAGTTTCTACCTCGTAGGTGAGTGCCGGTAAGATAAAGCTGTCGTACACTTTCTTCTTGAGGGACAATGGTAGGCTGCCATTCATTATCTGAGAATGCCTGCCGAATGCACTCCACTCCATTCTCATCGTTCTAATTATCCCTGCCTCATGCTTGGGATCCGGGGTCACTACTTGACCTAAGTAGATATATTCGCTTACCACATCCACTGCATGGCGACCTATCTCCAACAGCTGTGCTCTCCCGCAGCTATTGAGCATCACTGTAGTTTTCTGCATATTAATTTTCAGGCCCTCGATTATACTGTTCTTGTTGAGTGCGGTTGCAATTCATGCTTTGCAATTCGTACCACGAATTACTTAGCAAGGCAACGTCATCAGCAAATCTCAGATTACTCAGGTATTCTCCATTAACCCTTACTCCCACCTGTGCCCAGTCCAATGTTCTGAATACGTCTTGTAAACATGCCTTGAATAACATTTAATTAGGAAAAGGCAAAGCAGGACAGTCTCCACCGCAGCTGACAGAACAGAACTAGCAGAGCTTTCGAGTTCATAAATAAGTGTAAGACAGCTGACATTCGGAAGTATAATATGGACCGGATTGAGCAAGCTGTAAAGAACGGAGGCAGCCTGAAAACCGTGAAGAGGCATCTAGGCATGGGAAAAATTCAAATGCATGCACTTCAAGTCCAGCAAGGCACTGTCATCACGAATAGGGATAAAATACTTAAAAGTAGCCGAGGAGTTCTATAGAGATCTGTACAGTAGCCGCGACATCCAGGATAATACCGAGCGAGGAAGTAGTTCAGAGGAGGTAGACATACCATCAGTACCGACAGAGGAAGTAAAGAAGGCTTTGAAAGAAATGCAAGTGGGCAAGGCACCTGGTGAGGATAAGATAATAGCAGACCTCGTGAAGGATGGCGGAAAATTGTACTAGAAAAACTAAAAAACCTGTATACGCAATGCCTAATGACCGCGAGTGTACCGGAATCTTGGAAGAACGTGAACATCATCCTAATCCATAAGAAAGCTGGCGTGAAGGATATGAAAAATTACATTCGATCAGCTTACTGTCAGTCGTCTACAAGGTACTTACCAAGGTAATCGCTAACAGAGGTTCTCCTACCTTATATTGCAGTCAACCTAATGAACAAGCAGGATTTCCTGAAGGCTATTCAACAATTCACCATATTCACACGATCTGTCACGTGATAAAGAAATAAGCGCGTGATCCACAACCCCTATATATAGCCTTCATAGATTATAAGAAAGCATTTGACGCGGTCAAAACCTCAGCAGTCACTGAGGCATTGCGGAATCAGGGTGTAGACGAGCATGTAGACCACCTCGTCAAGCTGCTTGAAACAGCAGCTTTTTGTGATTGGCTCATGCTCTGTAACAAAAGGAAAAATAAATAAAGACGTTATTTAAAAAAAAAAACTATAAGATGTCTACAATGGGTCCAAAGCTACAATCGTCTTCCATAAGGAGAGCAGTAAAATGCCTATAAGGAAGTGGGCAGACAAGGATATACAATCTCTCCAATTTTATTCACCAACAACCAACTCCGCTGAAAAATGTTTTCGATTAAGTTACCGCCCGCGTGAATTAAAACTCTAGTACCAGGCATTACGCGTAAGCACGATATCCCTGCCCTGCCATAAACTTCTTTTCCGTAGAGCTATATGTCCTTTATATGCTTATTGAAGTAGGATGTGCAACATTCAAAGGAAACATGACTTTAATAAACTTCACACATACAATTTTCACTTGCACCCTTCATTATTCCTATAAAACCATCCCATGTTCTCTTACAAAAACGTTTTTAGTTACCTTGCAGATGTTGACTTTTATAACACATATGATACTGTTCATAACCTCACTTGTGTTCATGACGTCTTGCAAAACAGTTGCGGAACCTTAGGCTTCACACTTCAGGTGCCTGTATTCATTATGGCTTAATATGGCCGTATACACCAGTTCTTTTAGTAAATTTTTAACCTAGTGCCCTCATTACAAATCCTTCTCATCTCATTCACCATTCTGATGGCGCTCTTTGCCTTTGTGGGCCGTGTGCCATTAAACCCGAAATAATCAATCAATCACTTCACCACTTTGCTATCTTTATGACGAACGCGTGGACGTTCACGGCACAACATTGAAATTTCCATGGCTTTCAGAGCCCAGATTGTCTGTGAGGTTGAAACTCGGTGAGGTTGCAACTATGTGACGTGTTGAACCCCTGGTCAAGTCCTTGTTTGATAGTGAGGTTTTAACTCGCCGACGCTTCACAGGCGATGAGGTGTGCCGTCGTGGAGGGCTCCGAATTATTTTGACCACCTGGAGATCTTTAACGTGCGCCGAGATCTTGACCACACGGGCGTTTTCACCCTTCCTCTCCCCCTGATTAAGTCCTAAACACGCGTACGGCGCGACCAAAGCTTCGCGGACTTTCCTGAAACGTTCAAGACTGGACCAGTGCCTGAATAATTCTGCACAGCCAAGCGGATCAACGTCATATTCTTCCTTGTATTGTTTATTATCATCGTTTTTTGTTTATTTTTGCAACCATCTGTCGTAGCAAGCCAGGTGTATTGGTCAGACCTACCTAACCAGTACCATTAAAGACAGTTCTCCGTCCCTTTCTTTGGAACACATTCGAAATAAGCAAACTAAAATTAAACGCAGTTCCACCCAGCGTGAAATCTGCTGAAGCAGCGGAGGTGTGGTTCTCTTGTGTCGGCTGAAACGTCAACGCTCGCTTGCCCAAGAACGGCAGCGCCGTCGCCGCGCAAATGGTACGGTTCGCCAAAAGGAATCGGCAGCTAAACGTCACTGGGGAAGGCTCTCTTCCTCCCCCCTCTCCTGCGTTCTCTATTGGAATCTGGGCAACGGTTTCTGCGAGGCCGCCGGTGGGTCTGGGGAGATGGTCCTACCCCTGCATACGGAGTAAGACCAAGGCAGGAAGGCAAAGGGCGCTCCCGAGGGCGGCCAGATATCTCCACAAGTGCTTGGCGTACGTTAAGCTGGCGGAATCAGTCACGGGGGGAAAAACTACGCGGCCGCCACGATCGGCATTTAACTGCGCAGCCCCAGAATGAATTATGGCCGCTCTCATATCGTCTAGATTCCGCTAACCTGTCCTGCACCTTCGCAGCTACGAAACTTTGTAGTCCGCGTTTCCTTTCATTGTCACCTGGTCGCTTCCCCGCGCTGGCCGCAATGGTCCGTTTCGCCTACTATGTACAGGGTGTCCCTGCTATCATGCACTCAGATTTTTAAAAAGAGCAACGGCGTTACTCCAAGAAAACCTAGTGCTTAATGTTTCCAAAGTATTGGAGTAATTTTTTTCGTTATTGATAACCAATTATTAATCGCAATGAATTAACTCGAGAAGTACGGCCCTAATTATTAAAGTGAAATGAGGCACTTTCGCCTCATGAAAACACCGAAACTAACTGCGGTATTTTTAGCGACGAACGAAGTGCTTGCTCCTGTCTTTAGACTGTTCAAGAAACCCCGCGAAGTATGAAAAATACCACGGGACGGCGCTCCCGCCCGCGCCGTAAAGCAATTCCCTCAACGCCCCAGGCGATTGGATTTGTTGCGTACAGCTGTTCAAGCCCGGCAGGCGCGCGCGGTAAAGGCAATTTGTTTCTCCCGGGGGGGGGGGGGGGGGGGGGGGGGGGGATCGAGCGGTAGGGCATGGGGCTCCCTTCGATTCGGTGCGAGGCAGAGGCTGAAAAAGATATCCCGAAGATAACTGGTTCTCACCGCAAGCATTGACGGGGACGGCTGCCACACCCAACTTTGCTATTGTTGGGCATGTGAGCCACCCCGATGGATCTTCTACAAACATGACGCCCGAGCTATGGTGAAACCGCTGCAGTCGCTGAACAGGTTGTCGTCCAATAGTGCTCCCTTCGCTGGAACAGCGTTGTTTTCCCGCAAGAATGACGGCGCTTCCACACAAAGTGGCCCTGTTGGGGTGTTCATACAACTTCTAGCTTTTCCTGGAGATAGACGTGGTTCACGTCAAAAATCAAGCTCCTCGACGTAAACCGAAAGTCGACAAAGTTAGCGCCCGTCTGTATAAACAAAAAGGCTCGAAAATGGAGAACGCCAGTCGAGCAGGCGTTTATGTTAGCGATTTATTTGTGTACGTTTATGTTTGCCTATCTGAGAAACGGTTCTAAACTTGACCGCGAATTCCCTGGAAGGCCAGTGTTATAGGGAATAACCGGTACAATCGTCATTTGTTGGTACGACCGCTACTCCATATGCGAGAAGTCGCAGGGCCCACCTCGAGCGAAGTGAAGCTGGCGAGTTGGGGGATTAAACTTGGCCCCGCCTGACGAAGCGCGCAGTCACTGCACGAGAATGTTTCGGCACGATGGCTCCCATTGTCACCGGCTGCCATGGGCAGATCGCTGTCTGTAACGCCGGTCGTCGCCTAAATCGATGTTACTAGAAGCGAGAACACAACAGATAAGTACTTGGGAAGCAAACGCCGCGATATTCCATTCACTGACTCTATTCTTCGCACGGGACTCTGCTGAATACTTCTTGGGCTCGTGTGTTTTCTTTAAGTTCATTGCGGAGCACACGTTCGCTGCAATATGCATCATTCCAGCACAATCCTGCATCGTCCTTGGCTGCGTGACCTTAATAATATTAGGCAAGACTATTACTTTTCCATTCAGCCAGGCTGCTGGCTGTGTACGTGTCTAACACGTAACAGTGCCTAAAAATGAATGACACTGAGCACATAGTTCTTGCAGGCGCCTATTGTTTGATGACGTATAATACATGGTGTTGATTCAGAGCGCCGTGTGCTGCCTGCTTCGTGCAGCGCTCTTGTGCTCAGTGGCAGAGTCTACCACAACGTCCGACTTCCGCGTGGGCGCCTCTCTGTCGATGGCTCAAGCTTGCCGCGACAGCAGGCGGCTCTGCAAGTTGAGACCCGACCTTGCGACGCAGACACCGCAGCCGAGACCTCTTATCCCCCTCTCTCAGGCCCTCTCTTACGCTACTACCGACCGCTCACGAACTCTGGGAAGAGCGTTGCGTGTGTCTATACTATGTTCGCGCTGTACTATGTACGCAGGAGGAGCGTTGGTTGAACATTAGCGCTTTGGGCATAAATACGCGTGGCCCCGAGCGCAGAACCGCATTTCTTTTGGAGCAGCGAATCAATGCTGTCACTCTGCTGGAGTCCTGTACTGTAACCTTGCCCGTAAGGGTATTGTTATTGAATTTCTTCTGCTCATCTCTCGCCATGAAGTACACCAGTTATGTGGCCTTCGTCTTGTCGTCGTCACCAAGGCAGCAACCTTTGCTGGCCGCTCTTCACCACGCTACCTTACATAACGGAGGCGACGGAGCCCGGTGCTCGGACGTCTGCCCAAAGCAACTATGGTGGGCTGGTGGCGTGGTGGCTTAACGGATTGGCTGGCGATTAGTTTTTGATCGTTGGTTTGGGTCCCGTTCGCGCAGGAAATACACAGCGGCAGCTTGAGTTTTCTATTCAGCCTTTACTCATGTCTCAAAAGGACAGACTTGTGCTGACCCGCGAGAGTAAAGGCAGCAGGCACATCTAAGCTTTTAAAGCGAAAGCTTTCTTAGTGGAACCGATGGCGTCGTGTCAAAAAACTAATGCATTTCCCGATAGACCGGCTGGTCGACCGAAAGGTACTGATGAGATCCCCGGACCCACGGCGCGTGCGTAAAACTGGGCTGACATTATGTCAAAAAGGTTACTTCGAAATCGCGAAGGAGGAACGGTTATAGATAAGACAATGCCAGCGTCGATCATGAAGAAGGAGTAGAACAGTATACCTTTTTCTCATAAACCAGTTGTCGGTATATATTTAGCTCGTTCCTAGATGCGTTTACTTAGTGCGCGAAAAATCGCCGCATGGGTTCGTTCTTCTTTTGCGATTTAGGTCTTTGAATGATAGGCGATCGAACTCACTGTCAGCGAAGGTTGGGCGCACTTTGAGCAACTCCCTTTTGACGCCGTTTTTATGTTCTAAATCTTTCGCGCTTCTCTCAACTTTATTTAGGATGGTAAATTTTTATCTCGTACTAGTGCCCTAGATACGTTTCAATTCTTCGGGCGGAAAAGTAGGCCATGCCCTATACGTTCCCCGCGAAGCCCGGTAATTGCACGTGTCTGCCCAAGCAAGAAAGTGCTGTAGTGAACGGTTCCGCACATTTATAGTCTTGACGGCCAAAGGTCTGGAATCTGTGTCGACCAAGGATATTTCGACATAGACTTCAAGAACGACGTCGAACTATGCTTGGCTCTCTTAAATCAGTTTCAAGCTGTTTAAGATCGCCTACAATTGCGTCCCCAGATACCAAACGAGCCTCTCTACTATTTTTTTTTTTCTGTGGCGTTCCGTCAGTAGCGCGCAAGCATAGCTTTTTTTTCCAGGACGGCCAATTAGGGGTAGAAGAGAACTCTTAAGAGCCGGAATATGACCATCTTCGTTCCTGGCGCCGTGTTTCCGGCTAGCTGTACACTTGCAACAGTGACAGGTGTGCCTAGCCGACTGGGGCCTGGGCTACGAGCAAAGACATCACGTCACAAGCAATCGCGGCCCCACGACCAGCGTTGGCCGGCACCCTTTTCTACTGAGAAGGGAAGTCTTCGGGTGCGCGCCCGTGCTGCTCATGGCCGTTCGGAACAACAGCAGACCCTGGTGACGGGACGGGGCGGGTAATGTATCTTTTCCAGGAAAAAAACCGCTCGTAGCGGCTAATACGAAAAGCACAATGGGTGGCTCTTTCAGGCATGGTTGCTGGTGAGGCCGCTGTCCAATATTGCCAATCACGGGGCGCGGTCATAATACAGAGTTTTAGCTAACCATTTCTGACGGTCCGCTCCGCCCCAATAGCAAGCGCGAGCGCCATTGCGCATGCGTGGCGCGCTAGGGCGCTAGCTGCGATACCGGAGCAGGGACCCACTCCGCTGGCCGGGGCCTCTTATAGCATCCTCGATAAACACGCACCGGGGTTGCACCCAAAACCGGCGCGGTGCACGGTGCCCAACGACGTTGCGCTGGTTGCGCACCGGCACGGTGCATTGATCGAGGACAAGCTGAGCGCTTCTACCCTAGCGCCATCTCTTAACTAAGCTGTGAAAGCAACTCATCAAAACGTTCACAAGTGGCTAAAAAGCAGCGTAATATGACACAGCGCCACTACAAAGTGATATTTATTGAAAGCCAATGATTATATGTACACGCAAGCTATATCCGTCACACATGAGCGACAACGTACTTCCACCAAACAGCTGCCTACAAGCTGCTTCTCATCTTCGTTCTGAGAGCCATAACGCGAGTGCCTGTTATGTTCCGCCCTTCCGCCACAGCAAAGCATGTAGGTCTTCGTGGTCGAGGCACTCTAGGAACTGTTCGTGTAATTCAATCGAACGAAACGAATGCAAAGCTCCAACTGGCTGGCCATGCATTCAGCCTTCTTTGCAGTACATGAAGTTCGCGTCCTCATTTTCAATCTCGGGCCCTTATGAACGCCCTTTAGGAGCCCGTCGCATCGCTGTGTGATTAATTCGCAAGCAATTCATGCTTGTCAGCAACAATATACAGCCCGTTCCGCCTTCACACGAGTGCACCGATGCTACAATTCACTGTACCGATGCGCCGTCGCTGCAGCAGACGGCGGAGGAAGCCGCTTCGCCGGCGCCGTCCGCGATGCATCTGGGGATTGCACTCCGTCGCACCGTCAAATCTCACGGTGCGCGACGGGGCAACGAAAAACTGCCCCGCGACGGTGCGGCCCAGTTTATCGAGGACAGATGGTGCCCAGCGGTGCGGTTTATCGAGGATGAAAAGGCGTAGCGGTGCCCACCGGTGCGCACCGGTGCGGTTAATCGAGGATGCTATTGGTGGACCGTCGCGGCAGCTCACGCTACCTCCCGGAATTTTACCATCGCTGCCCCCTGAGAGAGGCACTACGGGGTACTCCGTTTCTTCAGTTGAAACACAAGCTACGAAAACCGCGAACGCGCTTCCGAATAGGCAAAGCTGCCACACATTTCAACAACGTTTAGAACGCAAGCGAAAAACGTCGAACGAAGCGCGGGCCCATAGAGTTTCATACTAATATATACTAGAGGGAAATTTGCCGCTGCAGTCGCGGGCCGCCGTGAGCGGCGCCACTGCCGCTAGCGAAGTTTCTCGCATACTTGGCTTAGCTAGCCATACGGCTTCTTTTTTGTCTCGAATCAAAAATCAACAAAAAAGGGTTACATTTTCTTCTTGTTCATCGTACATGAAGCTTCTAAATAATTACTGACCAATGTCTATTTTTGGAGGTTCAATTTTACAATAATAAAACAACTTTCATGAACCTTCTACAGCAATATTGTTGCTTTTTGCAGCCAGAGCCAACTTTTCTTCCTATTCATGAGCCATGCCAACGACAGGTGGAACGTACCTGTAGAGTGCACTAGAGTGTACTATTCTAGGTCACTCTAGTGCCTGCCCGCTACATGACGGAACGCTAGCTGAAGCGTGGCTCCCCTAGACAGTGGCGCCAGATTTCCCTCTAGTATATATTAGTATGAAACTCTATGTGCGGGCCTCCTTTTATGCACCTCCGAGAGAGACAGCCTTGCCTTGGCTAATGAAAGGCTTATTTTAATAAATATTAGGATCATTAAATCATCTAAGCGAATAAATTATATAAAAAAAGGTGAAATAAGCCAATCAGGAAACAGGGCACTTTGTTTTATTTGAGAGACCAAAATACCAATTGTTTCATTTCCTTCGGATGACGTTTTTGTTTACACGCGCACAGGGCACAAGCAGTGATGCTAATGATTCTCGCCGAGGGAGACACGGTTATCGCTTAACTAAAAGTGTTTATGCTGCTGACTGACGCTCCGATCGCAGTAAGTGGGCCGCCGGCAGCGGAGAGGGCCGTCAGAAACGGTCAGCTAAAACTCTCTAATGATAGCTAAAAGCTTGCTTGGCGTGCACACCAAGCACGATATAGTTTTACTTCGTGCGCATTGGTCACTCTTTGATTGCGCTGTTGACAAGGTTTAGTAAGGTTTATTTTTTGTTTATGGTGCTACTCCAGCGGCTCCTGAATGCCAAGAAGCATCTATTTGGAGCTGGGCCCGGCATCCCTGCGGCATCGGTCAGAAGCGGCAGTTGCGATAAGAGCGAGCCACCAGATGAAGTGCGGCCGCCTGCAAGCACATGCGCAGATTGAGGTCGCGGAAAGGGACCATTATGTCCCATTTGGGGATAAACACTGGATATGCAAGGAGAGCATAATTACGTCTCCGAGGGTAACTCTGGGGGAGGGGGCAGCGAGGCTAGGGAAACGCGGCGTCTGGCTGTGGTATTCCCCATGGACAAAACAAAATATGAGATTAACAGCACCGTGCAGTTTTTTCTACTGCACTCTTAAATATACAGTCAGATACAACGCCGTTGGTGACGCCACCGGTGTGTGAAGTAGGCAGAACAGGAAAAGCGAAAATGTGAACCTCCCAGCGAAAAGGTGGATGTTCTAGGCGAAGCGTAAAAACAAATGACTGAGTTTTTTATGTCTGAGAAGCTACAACGTGGTCAAACTTATTTATCGTGACATTTCACATCATGGTTTCTGAACTTAAAAGTTCGTGCTCTTGCCTTACACCTCGGGCAGTTCGCAATTACACGACTTGGAGGACTATTCAACTGCGTTTTCACAGCAATTTGTACGCAACCGAATAGTCGCGAGAATTCTGTTGGTATGCGGCGAGGTCTCGAAACTCCATTACGGCATCGCTAATAAACGCCATCGGAATTTGAAGCATTGGACCGGGATAGCTAGCTCCCCGCTAGCTAATCTAATTTCTTAGTTTTGGTCATCCCCTAATCCTACTTTTTCCTTTGCCATTACATTATGCTTCTTTCGGCGCAAACTGCTGTAAGCGACAAATCGAACGCTCCACGACTATCGCATTCCACCCGCTAAGGGCGGGACGGCGGTCCTCGACGTAGTCACGGCCGATGAGAGAATCGAATGCACGGTCCCCGGCTGCCTACCTTGTTTATGGAATGTTCCCTAATTACGAAGCCGCATGCCCAATTAGATTGCGACTGCCTGGATGCGCGCATCGAATGTGTCCATACGAGCAAAGAAATGAGGGGTAACAAAAATGCGCGCTCTCGAGATCGATTCCGCAATGCAACCGCAATGCCAACTCACTGCATGCTGCACAAACGTTAGCAAAGCGACAATAGTTGTTCCGCTAAAACATACAAACGTATTAAAGGCGACCATAGAAGCGCTTAAAACACTTTGCCCTTCTGCAATCTCCGGAACAGTGCTCAGTACACGGAAATAAAACGGTTGCACTGACCACGCAAACGTAACTGCTCACATACGAATAGCAGCGGGGAATTTCACTATCTATGAGACCGCATGGAGAGACGTAAGGTTTGTGACGCTCGCAGTAATAGCTGTGCCCTGACGCTGCAGCACGGCCACTGCTCCACGATGAATGCCGGTATAGCGACTCGGTAATTGCAAAATACAGACACCTGGCGTGGGCCCCTGTAGAAGAGGAGGCAGGCCGCAAGTGCCGTTCATTTACGCTTTACAATGCACCCACTAAGGTGCAGCTGATCTTGAATAAAATGCATTGATAACGCCATGCTTTACCCTTAGGACGGAGAAAATAAACGCCTAGTTCAAATGGCCTTTTAACGGCAGAGCTGTGTAAGCCGAGCGTTATCTGTCAGTCCCACCAAGAAACCTGGCGGAGCGATGACGTCACATCGGTTTGCCTAGCCACTGCTGGGATCCACTCCCTTTCCGCGCTCCTTTCCGTGCTCCCGGCAGCGCGGAAAGGGAGTCGCTCCCAGCAGTGGCATAGCAACCCCTGGCGCAGCTGTGCAAATCTTCGCTCTCGCTTCGCTAGCCTAAGCATGGCCCCGCCGAGCCTCACCGGCGCCCATCAATCCGTGACGTCACTGCACAATACGTGGTATAAAGGCTCGTGTAACCGGCGTCTTCCAGGCTTGCGCGTGGGCTGGCGACACGTGACGAGCTCGCAGAAAAATACCAAGGAAAAGTTCGGAGCGCAAGTGAGCGTGCGCCGTCTCGCTTGACCTGCGAGAACACCCTGCCCAGCGTTCGTGGCAAGATCTCTGCCGCGCTGTTCTTCTCGCCAGTTCACGTGCGTTCAGCCTGAATAGGGATCACAGAATGTTCGCGCTACAAGCACCGAGTTCGTGAAGCCGGTTGATGCGGGTTATAGCGCGGTCCACTTTGGGAGAGATGTGAAACGCTGCGGACAAAACGATCCGGGCCTGCCAGTCATGGAGAACTTTCAGCGGCAAGTTCGGAAATCCATGTAAAGTGGAACAGCTCGGAGAAGGGCGAAGGGCGAAGGGCCGCCAGCTCCGCTGTTTCTCCAGCGTTGAGCCACTAGTGCAAGCTGTGTCAATTTTTTAAAACACATCAGGAAATATAAAGCCCCTTGATGTTATATCTCTGGTGGGACTTACTAAATGATTACTGGTGCTCTGAAGCAAACTGGACTTCTTCAAATTTGTGTGGAACACCTAAGCCTTTTTGGCGTACCCAATGGGTCGCTAGTATGACTTTTTAGGTGCGGAGTACCATAGGACCGCATAATGTCCGTCCGCGTCCGTGCCCATAGCATTTACAATCGCAAAAAATCACACAGGCACTGGCACCGGCAGGATTCGAGCCTGTGTCCGGTAGACCAGACAGAGTTAGTGTCAGTCGTCTTAGCCATTGGGCTACGACCATGAGTTACTACCCAAAAGTCTAACGGCTTACTCCCTCGAGTACCTTAGGACCTCCCAATGTCCGTCCGCGGCCATCGGTGTGCACACCACCCCCAAGCGAAACTCAAGCGAAATTCGATTTGAGCCGTGAGTTGCAGTTTCATGTAGGGAATTCAATAATCAAGGTGCAACTCACGGCTCAAATGGAAAGACGGTC
This sequence comes from Haemaphysalis longicornis, assembly GCF_048455015.1. Classification (NCBI taxonomy): domain Eukaryota; kingdom Metazoa; phylum Arthropoda; class Arachnida; order Ixodida; family Ixodidae; genus Haemaphysalis; species Haemaphysalis longicornis. Next base: position 123,672,940 of record NW_027526203.1, on the reverse strand, counting down.
GGGCGCAATTCGGATGTCACTCGAGGCGCAACTTGGATGTCATTTCGAGTCCCCGCACTCCGCACTCTCACTATCATCCACGGAGTGGAGATGCTGCCATTTTTTTATTTCCTTTGCGCTTCTGTAAAAAATACAACCGCATTTTGACGAATCTCGTACCTGCGCTGGCGCCATAGATTGTTTGGGGGAGAATACATCTCCAATTATTGCACGCAAAATGCATATAATATCACGAGATGTTTTGAACTTTCTACTTACTGCACTGCGAGCTGTCGTTTACAGCCAGAGATTGCATTTCATTGCAAGTTCTCATTTTTTTATTCCTACCGTGACTAAGTGGAATGACCGTACTGAGCCGCTGCTCACTTTTTGCCCCTTTTGCTGTTTTTGTCGTTTGTGATATCCAAGTGCCGGGATCACAAGTACGGTCGGTAATATGTACTAAATAAATAAAAATAAAAAAAACTACGTGGACCATTCGCTGAGCAGTAACATCGCCATAGGTTGGGCAGTGGAATATGCTGAGTCGTTGCCAAAAGGCCGCTGGTGAAGCATGCGCGTCTACTCGTTCGTATCGGAGTATATTACTCGGAAAACCACGCGGCGTCCGCTCGAGAGTTAGCTCGGTTGTGTTCTGACCGCATGCGTAACGTATCTGTCCTGCTTCCACGAATGTCCATTTCTTCTCGCTTCTTTGTGTGCACGGATTCATGGTGAATCGCTCCGCAAACTTGAGTCCCTATAGCGCTTTTTTTTTTTTTTGTAGCGAATTTCCGATTCAGGGGAAACGCTTGTAAGAAAATTGTTGAGGCAACTCAGATAATGTAGGGAAACGTGCGCGGGTTTCTGTTCAGTTTCGTGGTTTAGATCACTCACCTCTCAACTCACTGCCGAGCGGGTAAAGCACGATTCCTCGATCCGCTTCTTGGGCCACTGTAGACGTAGAGTCCGTCGGCGTGTCTATATCTTTCCTACTCATCTACTCATACAAAGAGGCGTCGCTGGTGCATCTTAAAAATGAACAACTGCGCGTACATTAACGGGGACAGGAACACATGAGGAAAACAATGCGCTTGTGCGGCCCTCATATGTTTCTGTCCCCGTTAATTTGTGCGCAGTTGTTTATTTTTAAGATGAAGCATTACCAACTCGCCCAACTTTCGACTCTTTTAGGTCAATCGTGCACATTCAGAAAACGTAACGCCATGGTGGCGAAGATTGCTCATCGCCCAACAATTATGGATTATCTAAGTTTTTTCCGCGACGCCATTCTCCCGTACTACATTTTGAGCAGATCATACCATACCGTTGATTGTCTGCCGTCGATACACCAGGTCGTCCATATACCTCAAACCGGCTTAACCAGAAACCACGGTGATATAGGGACTACTTTGCAATTTAGTATTTCATGGAGGCGAACGAAACGCTAGCACAATGATGCGATCTTTCAGACAGAAAATTGAGGCCTCCTTTTCCTTTGCTTACACATTTAGGCTGCGTTGCTACCGAACTCCAAAATATGAGCCAAGCCCTACTTTCAACTACTAAGCGAAATCTCGAATTATTGCCCTCTAGCTCAAATATTGTTCATGTCACAGTTCCCTAACTAGAACACACGGAAACAAACATTCTTCATTCCACATTTTCGCGTCGTGCTTCAACGCTACCGCAGAACAACTTGGGAGGTTTTGCAGTGCAGTTCTGAAAGTCGATATACGAGGAATTTGCCGCATGCACCAACCTCGTTTTGCAGGGCTGATTGCTAAAAATTCCTGCAGACGTTTCCTCTCGCGAGTGAATTGTGGTCGCAAGGCTACTCAGACCCAATCTAGCGCGCGGCACACCGGGACAGGGTATTCGAACCATGATTCATGAAGATTCGTTCAGGTGCACTTGAATGTTTGATGAAGTGTTGAGGTAGAAATTCACTTTGGAAAACCGCCCAAAATAGTAAACCACAATTATAAAGTCGATAACTTGAACTCTGCTCCGCTCCCTAACCCACGTTTTGTTCTTCCAAGCCGAAATTTAAAGCCGGACATAAGAATCAGTGGCCGACAAATGCTGTTGATCCCTGGGGACACTTCAATATGTCTGTATTTGCTGCTCTTCCCTGTGCTGCTCTTCTTCCACTCATGCAATTGTGGCCCTTGGTACTTTTATGTGCATGATTTTTCATGCTTGTTTCTTTGCTCTGTGCATTGTTGCCTTCAGTAGCGTCATGGGGAGGGGGCATGGACCTCCATATTTTACACTACACTTAACTACTTACACTACACTTACACTACTATATGCTAAACTTTTTTTTATTTTTTTTTTGTACGTACTGTTCCGCCGTTGCTGTCTTGTAATGGCTTCCCGGGCCCCGTCAAGCTGTGTAAAACAGCTTTTAGCCCAGGAAGCTTCTCAGGAACCTCTGGGAAAATAAAGAATTGAATTGAAAAAAAAACTCAAATCAGTTACCCCAAACGTACTGAGCTCAGTATACACAACTTTAGTGTAGCATGTTTAAATACCAGTGATTTAAAACGGTCATATGCTAAACTTTGTAGCAATTCGGCTACCGACAAGGAGCACACACGCAAGCAGTGGTTCAGCAACACAGAGGTACATTCGCCGCTCACAACACTTCCTGCCTGACAGTTGCAGTCCTGCGACTGGCACGCTCCTCGAAGACCGGGCGGTCTTGCCCGAAGTATCGGCGGCGGCGCGTGCACGGCCGCCGCTGGCTGCCATCAGCTGCAGTCGCCGGTGCTCTCGTCAGGAACCGTACGTCAAAGCGGGTGTCGTTCACAGCGGCTTCCACAACTCCGCCCGTTTGGCGGTAGACCGGTGCCAAAGATGGCCGCCTAAGGCCCGGGTGTCCCTGCAGAAGGCCCAAGCGTGGCAGAGTCCCGTCCGTGGCTCGGGCTCCTCAGAGGTGGTGTCTGGTGCAGTCGTCAGCATCTGTCTGTGCAAACAAGAAAAAAGGGCCCCCGCACCAGCGCGCACGCCGCTTATAAAGAATTGATTTGATTGTAGGGTTTGACGCACCGACTCAACGCAGGTGACGAGGCGCGCCGTAGTGGAGGGCTCCGGATTAATTTTGACCACCTGGGGAACTTTAACGTGCGCCGAAGTCACGCTCACACAGGCGTTTTTGCTTTTCGCCTCCATCAGAAAATCGGCCGCCGCTGCCGGGAATCGAACCCGCGACCTCGTGCTGAGCAGCGCAACGCCTTAGCCACTGAGCCACCGCGGCGGGTATCCACCGCGTCGGGATCAAGTTCATTCGATGAAAGCTCCAATATCATCTCACCACAGTATACACCGACTTTGGGATCTACGAAAGCACGAGGCCCCATTTGTGGTTGACTATTCTGGCAATCTTTGTGTCTGCATGACCCCCCAACATACAGGAGCAAAGAAGTGGAAGTTGTGGAGCCATCCTCTTGGCAATTCGAATAGTAGAAGTATCAAAAAGAAGCTTAACACTATTACAGACCCTCGAAAGACATTATGCTGTTTTCTGCAGGAAGAAGTCCTAAGCATTGCGCTAACATATTCCCATCCACTATGGAAAAAGTTAACGTCACCTGGACACCCGTAAGCAGTGATCAGGGAGAGAACGACGCACTGACCAAGAAGCACACGAAGACACTTACCGTGCTCCTTGTGACCACGACTACCCCCTTGCCCTCCTTACAGTGTAAAACAATCCGTAATTTAACGGACAAATTACGGACCAGATGGCCGTAATAACACAGAGTCGTGTTCCGTTCGATGCAGTACACAGAAAACACCCGTAATTTAACGGAACTGCGCTCCGTCCAACAGCATACGGATGCTCTCTCCGTTACACGTCAAACGGAATGTTTTTCTGCTTTGCAAAATACGGGCGTTTCCTCTGTATGGCGCAGAACAGAAACAGATCAGTTTATTAATAACTGCAAGAAATATATTGTCGTGTCGATCGTCGGGAATCGATCAAGAAGCGAAAACTGCGCCCCGACAACATTCGTGGCGTAATTAATACGGCTCTGATTCGTTAGTGTCTAAAGTGTAGTAAACTTAGTGAGAACCATGAGGACGATACCGCTCAACACGAGCGCTGTATCTTGCCTTTACGACGTTCCGGCGACGCCGCTGCCCCGGACCTGCAAACTGCACATGCGTGTGTGACCGGCACACTTGTAGAAAATATAAGGTCATTTGCGGGCCCAAGCAGAGTTTCGGAAGGTAATTTAGTTCTTAAGGACTCAATATCGCCGAAGTATTTAGCCTACAGCTTAAAACCAAAGCGCAGCAAGCACTATTCATGCAGTGCGAAATCGCAGTCGCAGCCAGTCGCACACACATTTTTGCGAGCGCTTTCTCGAAACAGCGGAGTTCATGGCGATCAACTATTGTGGGGGCTTCTCGGAACCTTACTGCGCAAGCGCTACTTAAGAAATCGCACTTTATCAGCCAGGAAATCTGTAAGCCAGCTAGTAAACAACGATGTATGGCACACGCAGGGCGGGCATCCATGTAGAATGCAGGTTGTTCGCCACAAGTGCAGCGTACGTCCGGTGGTGCAGTGGTCTCGAGCGTCGTGCCCATTCCATCAAAGTCGCCGGTTCGATTCCTCGTCGAAGTATTTTTTTCTTTTCTGAAGGTTCTATCAATTACGGAAAGACGTGCGTTTTGAAACGGAGTGTTTGTTTGTTACGGCCTTTCCGTACTACGGGATGTCCGTTCTTAAACTTTTTCTGTTGTCTAAATTACGGAAATGTGTCCGGCAACATTTTACCACCAGCTTTCTCCGTAAAATTGGCCATTTTTTTACAGTGTAGCGTCAAGAACAAATCGTCAGCTAATGCCTAGGAACACGATCTTTCCCATTGCTACAACAAAGTCTCAGGCCCAAATTTTAAAACCTTCCTTACCTTACTAAGGTCGCCTTAGAACTCGTAAGGATGCCTTAGTTCAATTTTGGAACGTTCCCTACTGAGGCGTCCTTACGAAACGCTCCCTTGATGCCTCCTTACTGCAAGGTCGCTCGTGGGCTACCTTGATGCGACCTTACCCCGCTCTTTCAACTGGACGCACACTTCTCCGCAGCACTTTGCACACGCTTCGTAGGCCGCACGGAACGCTGGGAGCTTCGTCCGGCCCCGGCGGTGCTGCGGTGCGGGAGGAAAGCGACGGCTATGGCGTCCGAGTTAATCGCGTCGTACGAAAGCTGGGCGGACTTTGCCCGGTTTTGCCTGCGGGTGGACGACCTCATGTGCGGCGACGCGTACAGATATCCGTCGCTCACGATGAGGCAGCCGCGAGACCGCCTCAACCCGATGGAGCTGTACAGCGACGACGAGTTTTCGTTCCGCTACCGTTTCTCCAAGGCAGCAGTAATGAAAATGCTGAAGGAACTCTGCCTGCGCGAGAACTCGGACAGAAGGGGAGCCCCACTACCGCCGCTGCTGAAGCTACTGATAGCGCTGCGCTTCTACGGATCTGGGGCCATGCAGACGGTGGTCGGCGACCTCGTCAATGTTTCTCAGCCCACTGTCAGCAATGTGCTCTGGGAAGTAACGCAGGCGGTGTGTTTACGCCTGTTCCCGAAGTACAGTCGGGGACTTAATTTTGCAGACCACGCGAGCGCGTGGCAAAAGCCACCGATGCGCGCTCTGGAGGCCTAGCGCCTGTTGTCGAGACCGGCGCGGCGCGCATGCGCGTCCTGTTTTACTCGCAGGCACGCAGATTTTCTCGCTTACTGCAGCGGTGCTGCAATGGTCACTCAAGCACCGCATAGCGACGCCTTTGTAGCATTCCTTTCTTCGCGATGGCACATTTGGGGCCTAACGTGACGATTGCGACGCTTTCGCGCAAGGGCTCTTCGCGTCCTGATAAACACTTCCGCGGAATGTTTTCTTTGTTTGATTTGCGCTTTATTGTGTATAGACGATGAGACTAGCGGCTTGCGAACGGCGTCCCCGAATGAAGCGCGTACGAAGCACAGTCTCACGGTACCGCGCTACCGACGACTAAATGCCAGCTGTATGAATAGCCAACCTTTATTCACCTTGTTTATTTTGTAATTTGTCCACTGAACCTATATTTCAGCTCGCTCTCTGCTGCCCATGAAGTAGGTGATTCAAGTTTGATAAAAGAAATTATTTGAGTGTTTTTGCTGCCTACTTCATTACTTAAAGATGATAGAAATGCGTACCCATATAAATTGTCTGTTCGTTCTGCGCGTCGGCATTATTCAAAACGACACCTCGGGTTCCCATCGAGAAACGCCATAACATTATTCACTACTTTTCGCCGTGATATTAATCACCACTTAGGGCCTTTCGAATGCTTTTATCACTAATGAACGGGTGTTCAACCACTGAAAAACAATCAGCTCCTTTTTCGTTGTTGGCCTTGTCCTTCCGCTCCGCTGGGCATCTGCAAGGTGGCCCTTTTCTGATGGCGGCAAAAAGCGAAAAGGTTCAGGAGTATTCGGGGTTTCGGTGCATGTTACACGTCCCCAGATCAGCAAATTTAACCTCATAATCAATCAGTGCATGCCAACCTTGAAGAATCGCTCCGGCCTTGGAGCAATTCATCCCCGTAGGCATGAATTCCTCCCCTAACAGCACCTCTTGGCCTATTAGTAAGCCGGCAAATGACCCTTTGAAAAACGAATTCTCAAAAGTAGCGAATAATTTCACGCCATTCAATGGGAACCCGAGGTGCCATTTTTACGAGTGCGACGGGTAGAGCGAACAGACAATTTATATTGGTGCGCATTTCTATCATTTTTAAGTAATGAAATAGGCAGCAAAACACCGAAATAATTTCTTTTATTAAACTTACAAATCGCTATTTATGGGCAGCGGAGAGCGAGCAGAAATATATGTTCAGTGGACAAATTACAAAATAAACAACGGGAATAAGGGTTCGCTATTCATGCAGCTGGCATTTAGTCGTCGGTAGAGCGGTACCGTGAGACTGTGCTTCGTACGCGCTTCATTCGGGGACGCCGTTCGCAAGCCGCTAGTCTCATCGTCTATACACGATAAAGCGCAAATCAAACACAGAAAACATTCCGCGGAAGTGTTTATCAGGACGCGAAGAGCCCTTGCGCGAAAGCGTCGCAATCGTCACGTTAGGCCCCAAATGTGCCATCGCTAAGAAAAGAATGCTACAAAGGCGTCGCTATGCGGTGCTTGAGTGACCATTGCAGCACCGCTGCAGTAAGCGAGAAAATCTGCGTGCCTGCGAGTAAAACAGGACGCGCATGCGCGCCGCGCCGGTCTCGACAACATGCGCTGGGCCTCCAGAGCGCGCATCGGTGGCTTTTGCCACGCGCTCGCGTGGTCTGCAAAATTAAGTCCCCGACTGTACGTGCAGCTGCCCAACGCAACGGAGGGGAAATCGCTAATGACGCGATTTTACCAGATTGGGAGGTTTCCCGGCGTCACAGGGTGTATAGACTGCACGCACGTACAAATAATCAGCCCGGGCGGAGACTGCGCCGAAGTTTACCGCAACCGGAAGGGAGTCTTCTCGATTAATGTACAGGTGAGTGTTTTGCATGTACTTTGTAGGTTTACGTTTTCGTAACCTTTGATTTGCCTTAAAGAATGCAAGTGTGTGTGTGTATGTGTGTGTGTGCGCGCGTGTGCGTGCGTGTGTGTGTGTGTGCGCGCGCGCGCGCGCATGACGTATGGTTAGCGCCTGTGGCGTCGGTCGGCTATCTTCATCATTGGGCGGTGAGAGCGATCTCGCCTGCGCCTTGTTCACGGCAGTGAAGATAGCGTTCTGATTACCAAAGGAAACTGGTTGTGGCGTCCTTGCAGGAACCGCTTAGCAGACGGCGGTCGCACGACCTGATAGTCGCCCGCATTTGAACGACTCTTGCTCATTTCGCCGCTTCCCACCGCGATAACGCGCTGACCCGCCGGTGGTCGACGCTCCCGCGATGTTATTACTTCGGCGGCTCTACGTGATTAACGCAAAAAGGTTTTGCCCTCGCCTCGTCGCATACAGCGCGATCTTCGACAAGCGCCAACTACAAAATATTTGGAGGCTCGTGAGGACTGTACCATTTAGGTTGCTGTCGACACAGTATATTCGTAAAAAGAAGACTCACCCAGTTGAGCATATAACCATTAAGGTATGAAAAGAGGATGCGGTCTGTGGCCTCAGCCTTGATGTACGTACCTCAAGTTATTCTGACTTTTGGCAGCGAATAATGTAGGTGCTACAGTTGTACAGCAACTATCCTGTGTGACTTGGGGCAAATAATCTGTTAAACCCAAATCGCAAACCGTGTCCATCAATATCTGTACCTAACTTATCTTGCACTAAAGTAGGTAAAGGCGCTTGCTCTGCAGGTTTTTGGCGTGATGCTGCATGCCGTGGTGAGCTTCAAATTACTGTTTACTGCCTGTTCAGCTTGTATATTTTTGTGAACAGCCTTTCTGAACAAGATATCTCATTACCAAAAATTGTTTTTACAGGCAGTCACTGGCCCTGAGCTACAATTCTTGGACGTGGTAGCCAGCTGGCCTGGGTCTGTACATGACAGCAGGATTTTCGAGAACAGCCGTGTCATGGCTACGTACGAGGCGAGCAGTGTACCTGGTGTGCTGCTCGGGGACCAGGGGTACCCTTGCCTGCCCTTCCTCATGACACCACTGAGGGTCCCGAGGACAAGCGCAGAAAAGAGGCAAGCACGTGTGCATTTGCACTGGTTGTTTGGAATGAACACTTGTATTTGGTTTGAACATAAACATCAGATTAGGCATAGTCAGTATTTGGGGGTGAGATGTCATTAGGTGATGTGTATAGTAATGATTTTTGAACTACCATGAAAAAGAGGACTCGTGTGCGTCATCCGACAATCCAAGATTGAAAGCTGGTTTTTATTTTTCCATTGCATCGCTGCTAAATTGAAATAACAGTGATACCACATAGCACTGTACAATGCTCAAGAAGAATGTGTTTGCATGTCAAGACGTATAATGAAAAAAGTAGTGAATTTTGTTACCACACTTGCCATTTGTAGCAGTTGCAGTCGTGGTCGTGTTTGCACGAGTTACCAAAATCACGCAAACTGCACTCTTCGCGACCTCATTTTCACGAAACGGTGCCGGACGACTAACAATCTGTTTAGTTAGCTAGAGTAGGCACAAGACAACCATACGTCATTCAAGCCATCTTGGGACTTTCTCTTTCAAGGGCTTTCAAAGCGACCATCTGCCAGGTGGTACACACGACGGACAGAATGGCTTCTGCTACGCTAAAGCATGTTTTCTGTTTGGAATGACATATAAGGAATAGCGCATCCCATTGCGCATGTGCAGTGGGGTCACAGTACTAGTAACATTAGCGCACTGTACGCTACCTGCTATGCTAAGGCCCTCTAATGTTTCTGTGTTGAAATATTATATGGTAATTATGGTGCTATTAGGGCTATACTGACATTCGTAAACAGAGCACTGAGCTGCTTAAAGGGGCCATGATGGCAAAATAAAAGTTTGTTTCATTCAAATGGCTGCTATGTCCTGATAAGTCATGCCAATTTTGACGGGAACTTTAAGGAACTAATCTAGATTATAAGGAAAACAGATTAGATAGTGGCGACTTGCAAGTTGCTTTTTGCCATGTATTAAGGACTTGTTTAAGTGATGGGCTGCTGCTGACCAAAGCTTGTGCCAGTTCTTGTTGCATTCCTTGCAACCAAAGCTTTTTGTGTTTAATGTGCTTACAATTCACTGCTGCATGCAGGTACAACAAAAGTCAAATTCGAACAAGAAACTCAGTGGAGCGAGCGTTTGGGGTTTGGAAGAGGCGCTTCGCGTGCCTGAAGACCAAGCTCCAGACCGAGACGGATCGCTCTGCAGCAATAATAACTGCGTGTGCTGCACTACACAATGTCGCGCATGCCCTGCGTGAGCCCTGCCCCGACGGTCAGGGTCCCGAGCCCGAGGACTCAGATTCTGGAACAGCTGGCCATGACACTCAGCTTGGATCGCGCGTGCGAAGGCACCTTATCCAACGGTGCTTCTCCAATGTTCAAGGTAATAGCTCTATTTCGATGTGGGGGACGGGTGTGTACTTCACTTGCCACAAATATTAACTGTGTACTGTCTGTGTACTGTTACTAAACTGATACCAAACTGTACTGTTTTCTTTACCAAAGCTTCTATGCGGGCTACAGCAACGCTTACAATGTTCAGTCCGACTTTTTTTTAGTGCAATTCATAGTTTTTTTTTATAAGCACTGTGTACAGATGCAGACAAGTTATTTTTAGCACTTTCTGCATGCCTTGCATATTCACACATTTTCATTGAGCTAGCTTATAAGATGGCTAGGATGCTTTATCGTTCAGCTGCTTCGAAAGCAGTCTTGCTTTAAGCCGTTGAGTTTTAGAGAGAGAGAGAGAAAACTTTAATGAATACAAGCTTAGCCTTCAGTAGGCGCACTTGCATATCGTGAATTACCTCACGCTTTGCAAGCTCGTCGGCGTGGTTTTCTTTAAGTTGCTTCATTTTGAGCGCATGCTCTTCATGTAGTGCAAGTGCTTTATGTTTTTTGAACTAGACTTTTTTCTTCGTGTTCGTCCCTTAAAGCCTGAAGCCTGGCGTCCAGCTCCACGGCAAGGGTCTGCCCCAGTAGGCCATTCCGAGTCCCTGGGGGTTGGCTGGCGGTGCGTGGAGCTGCTGCTGCCCCGCCGTCGTCATCCTGTCTGGGCTGTACTTGTGCTCCATGGCTGTTGTCATGGACAACTGCATGCAGTTCACTGTTGCCCTCTGGAGTGGATGGTGGGCTTCCACGCAGGTCCTCCAGCACTGGAAAATCACTGTGGCTGAGCTCCAGAGTCTCGTCTAGGTCGGCCTCGGCGTCTTGGTCTGCACAGGAAAAGAAACATCCCATAGTTCACTTGATCAAGATAAATAAAATGATTATGTTGTACCCCGTGTCATTGTGAATGGTTAAACAATGCAGTTCAGCCAAAGTTCACGAAATACAACATGTTGCCCCACCAAACAGGTGTGACAACGTGGTGCCCTGTGGAGGTAAAAAAATTGTGTGACACTGATATACAAGTACTGAAACATGCTGAAAGTTATAGCAATGTTTATTGGTGGATGAAGCTTACAGAAGAATTGAAGCTTACAGACAAATGCAAACTGATATACAAGTATTGAAACATACTGAAATAGTTATAGCAATGTTTATTGGTGGATGAAGCTTACAGACAAATGCAAAATATATGAATCCGGATAATCCTTGACACGTTTTTCCAAACATGAATCTGGGAGTTAGGCAGATGACACATTTCTCTTCTAGAGGCAACAGTTACCTGGTTACAATAACTAAAATACCTTCTGCAACTCGGTTCATTCGCTATGATAACCAGCGATGCTCTGATCACGAAATGCGCGCTTACGCAAAATTTTACGAGCGCGAAAAAAACTCACCATCGTTGCTTGCGCAATCGTCTTCCCGGACCATGTTGTCAATTATCGCATCGACGGTAACGGGCCGGCCGGGCGCGGGCTGGCCGAGACGGTTGCTGTCGTAGGGGTTGCTCGGCCTCTCCAGCAAATGAGGTATGATGGCCTCCACTTGGCCGCTGCTGTCGTCTGCGGGAGTACGTCGTGGTCCACCGCCTGAAACGATTCGGTTTGAAACATCCGCTCCTTTGATTGATAGAACTCCTTTGATTGATAGAAAATGTAGACTTACCTGTCCCCATGGCTCCTCGAACTTCTGCTGCCTTGGCCTTCTTCCATTTCTGCTTAAGGTTATCCCACAACTTGCGGAGTTGTTTCACAGTACGCGGGCGCACGTTTGGCATGCTGTTGAATTCTTCGCCAAGCCGCTCCCATGCTTTAGATTTCGCATGCAGCGACACGGCGTTACTTTTCTTACACTCTACAAAGTTTTTGTATTTGCGCACCAGCTCTTGAAGAAGTTCTTTTTCCTCTTCAGTATAATCTACTTTTCCGGGCATGGTAGAAAACGGTGGCGGCGCACGTTTCAACGCAAAACCGGCAAAACCACAAAACCAACGTGAGACTGTGGCCAGACCAGAATTGGCTTACCACCAATTGTAGTAACTGACCGGTACAACTTGTTTAAAAAACTGCGCAGTAAGGAAAAATGAAATATATATGCCCGTATAAATGTAAAATACGAGAAATTCCATGCCTATCAGGGCTAATAAAGGCATATTTTAATAACAAATTGCGCTTACCCTCGCACCCATGTGCACGAATGGCTTCCTTGACGGGAGTAAGGGCGCCCTTTGGTGAGGGAGCTTGACGGAGGCTTTAAAAATGAGAATCGGAGCTGCAAGGTCGCCTTACTATAAGGGAGCACGAAGGGCTCCTTCAGTAAGGTGAGGAAATGGGGTAAGGTAAGGAAGGTTTTAAAATTCGGGCCTCAATGCCGAACAATCACAAACTCTGAGCAAGAAAAACCAACACAAGTATCTGAAAATGCATCAGACATTAACCTAACATGGGACATGAGAAAATATCGTAATCGTTCCTAAAATCGGGAAAACAGTAACCCTTTTCCACGCAACCAAGGGTGTTGTTGTGGGAGAACTCAAACATAGCCCATTCCACTTCTTTCAGACACGGGAGGCAGCTTTGACCAGCTTGTCACCTCAGTATTAGACCGAACTGATTGAGAGGGCAAGGGAAGGGGCTGGTGCATCAGTTGTGCAGGAGCTGGTGCATAAGTGGTACCGTGGGCTCAGGTTCCACCTTTGATCTCCCTGCCATCTCTATACCCAAATTTCATAAACCACTACTTCTTCCAGAACTCGCTCTATCTTCGCTCTCTCTCTCTCTCTCTCTCGCTCTCTCACTCTAAAAAAGGCAGAATTGTTCAGGCCAGCCTACACATCACAGAAAAAAACATATTGATGCACTGACACTGACGCCTTCCCGCTCAAACTAATCAACAGCTCGCGTCCGCAATGTTTCACACTCATATTTTAAGCCACAGAAGCGCGGGGAGCGTTTGTATCTCCTCGCCGACGGCGATTAAAAACCCTCATTGCAGAGTATTTCTCTTTTTAATGACCTTTGTGCTCGTGAAGCATATAGCGGATATGTTGCCGTGGCGTACGAAAACGGACTACTCAACGCAGAAATATGGGCTAGTTGGTGATACGACTTCGGCATGGTAAAAAGCGCGCTAGACGGGGACAGAAGAAGAGGCAGTGACACGAGACGAGCACTAGACATCAACTGAGGCTTTACTGACAGGAAAAGCAACATAAATTTAAATGCGCACAAACGCTAAAAAGATACGTAAGGCGCAGCTTTCACAGATAATGTGATTGAAGCTCTAGATAGGCTTTTCCGTTTGTGTGCAAAGCCAGAGACGGTGTGCTCACGCATTTCTCATTTTCCTTTATAATGCAGAGCACCTCAAAGATTTCTCATTGGAGCTGTGTCCTAAAGCTGCGCAGGACGCGTGTTCCCTGAAAGTCAGGGGTGCAACAGCACCGCCGGCAGTGATCTGCCAAATGTGCTCCTCCTGCCAATGAATCTACGGCTGCACAGCGCTCTCTTAATCTTTCATTAATCCTGCATCCGACGTAGCATCTTCCACAATCCAGTGGAATCCTGTAGACCAGACCTACTTTACATTCCACGAAGCGTGTGGTGTGCTTGGGTGTGCAGGCAGCCTTTCCAGCTTCTTTGTTAGCGATTTTGCACATACATGAAAGCTCGCCTGGCGCTGAAAAAAACAATCTGGGTGCCGCACCTTCGCGCCACTTTTTTAGCCGGTGGGGGAGGTTGTGTACATATGGCACGACGACAGGCCGCGCTTTCTTGCGTTCAGGTTGATTCACGCTTGCCTGGCTCTCTGAATTTGTATCTTTGATCAGGCTTCCAGCTATGGAAGCCAACAATTCCGCAGGAAAACGCATTGCGCAGGCGTCGAGCTTGGTGCAGAAGGGTACATGCAACTTGGTGGCCACAGCTTTTGGCGATACCCCTTTTCACGATCTTGGAACGGGCCGAATCGTAGTTAAAGACTGGTTTTCTGGATCGGGAATGGTAACTAAAGCACACCTGACCCTAATGGAAAAAGATACTTAAATCGAGGAACCGAAGGCATCCGTTTTCAGGTAACCCAATACTGAATTTGAGCCCTTTGCCACATGAAATAAAAAGGCCTAGAACTTGGTTCACGAGTTCAGTTTAATCCTCAGCCCGCACATTCTTCAATAGAACCAGGTAGTCATCTATGTATCGAAAGACTTCTTGAATTTTATCACCGCAGACCGTGTCAAGGCACCTGTGAATACGCTTGTCACAAAAGGATAAAAACAAATCACTTAAAATCGGGGCAATACATGAACCAATACAAATCCCCTCCTTTTGAAGAACGGGTGTTATCATTAAAAGCAGCGGTTGAAGAGAAAAAATAAAATGTTAATAATTCCATAAATCGTCAATATTAAAACACAAAAGAACTTTGAAAAGCAAGAGGGCTAAAGTCGTCGATGCTTTCCATCGACGTTGTAAACCTGTTCCACTCAATTCCGCAAAGTAAACTTTTCTGTGCTGTCCGAGAAAGCATCGACGACTTTAGCGCTGCTGCATTTAAAGCAAAGCTTTTTACACCCCCCAAGGGTTCTTTCGCGACCGTTGGTGTCATCAGAAAACTCCCGCGAACAAATATAAGAATTCCCTGCACCGCCAGTAATCGAACCTGGAACTAATAGAGTAACAAATCCAGAGCCCATTGTCTTACCGATTTAGCTACGAGCACACGTGCGGACGGGAAAGACAAGTGCTGCACTGACCAAGCACATCTACGGGTTTAACCCCTGCATTCTTGCTAAATGCCACGCGATAGCGAATAAAGGAAGCTCACACCAACCCATGGCATCTAACTTCTACAACACTAATGGGCCTGTGGCTTCTAGTGTTCCCGTAAAAAATCTCCGCTATTTGTCGTCCGCGCTCACACCAGAGGATACCTTAAGGAACATATTCAAATACTCCTTGATGGCCAGACCAGCAATCCAAGCCCCAGCATCGAGATCCTGGGCCTACATCTTCAGGCCAACACCAACACTGACGCATCCTTGCAGCACCTCAATCACAGCATCAATAAATCATACAGGTCAGGTGAGTTGCCACCAAGAAACGAGGCCTCAAGGAACCCGAAACCTTTCGATTAGTTTGTCGGCTACCGCGGGGTCACAGCGCAGCGCAAGAGAGAAAGTACCAGCGTGGCAGGCTTTCGGAAACGAACTGCCCGTGCCGTGCTGGCGCACCAAGCACGCGCCCCTCGTTTCTTTATTCTCGTCTTTCATAGCCGGCGCCTTGGCGCCGGCTAAGAGCGCCAACCAGAGGGCGCTACAAGTTCAAGCTTTTGTCCTCTCGAGAATCACTAACGTCAACCCCCGCCTTCTTCTCGGCAAGGAGAACATAAAGATGCTTTATATAATGATTAGAAAGGCGGTTGAGCAAGCCATTGGTCTTCCCTTGAGTGCGTCCACAGAGAGGCTGCTTAGCACGGGGATCTACAACACGGTGGAAGAGCTGATACAGGACCATCTTTCTATCCAGAAGCTCCGAATGAGCAGAACTGCAGTGGGTCGCCGCATCTCTCGCCAGATTAGCTGCGCAGCACAGAATGTCACTGCGCTTGATGTACAGTCCTCAAAACTGTTAACAACAACAAAACACGAGGTGCCTGCCTACGCACAGAGTGGCAGCTCACGATAGCTACAGCCGCATCTTTGGCGCCTGGTTATCGGCACTCACGATGCTGCCCTACTGCACTCGGGTGCTTCAGCGCATGCGCACAGCCTGGCTTAGCAGCCCGAGCACTATCGTCAGCTGCCGCTCTGTGCATACGCTGGCACCTTGTTCCTTGTTGTTGTTAACAGTTTTGAAGACTGTACTCCTGGACTTTAGGCGAAAAGAACTAACGATGCTCCCTTTGCTTAGAAATATAAACCCCTCACCCGAGTAGGGTCCCCGACAAGCACGGGCTCAAGCGCTCAACACCACCCTTGGTGGGAATCATGGAGTTATCTACACAAACGCCTCCCAACATTGAGGGAAGCAGTACGCCATCATCGTGGCTACCTCCAGAACCAACGTCCTTGCTTGTGCCTCACTCAAGACCGAAGACATGATGGCAGCAGAAGATGCAGCCATCGCCTTGGCTCTCACTCAACCAGGGGTTCGTAAAGTAGTCACCAATTCCCAACAAGCCTACCGGAATTACCTGTCGCGTTTGGAGTCCCTACCTGCACTGTGTGTGCTAATAAACCACTCCCCAAATGGTTCCATTCAGCTCATCTGTACACTCGCTCACGCTTCCGTAGAGGGCAAAGAATATTCCCACCAAGGCTGCACCTTTACCCCCCGTGCTATGGAGCTGCACGAGGACAGTCACCCGCTTGTCTCGTTCAGGGACATCACCCAACATTATTGCCTTCTGAGACAGACCCTACCTTCGCCTTACCCTGACCTTTCCATAGAACAACAAACTACCCTACAGCTCTTACAATCCGGCTCCTTCCCACACCCGACGCGTCTTCACTTAATGCACCCGAATCGCTACGACGGCGAGTGTAAATTTTGCTCAGAAGTAGGAACACTCTGCCACATAATCGGGGTGTGCGACTTTAGCCCTGAGCACCCTCCTTTCTGCGTCAACTACCGAACAAGAGCAATGGGAGATGCTGCTGTCCAGCCCCCCTCGGCCAACCCAGCTTCAGCAGGTTTACAGGGCACAGGCGGCGCGCACTGAATATCGGCTGCACTGAAGAAGGATCCAATCCCCTGGGCCGTACTCTTGGCTGTTCAGAAATCTGAATAGAAGTATTTCTTCCTTCTGCGCGTCCTTCTCCTCCTCCTGCTCCTGCTCTGTCTCTCCCGCCGATCTCGTCGCCTCCGTCTGCGACGGCAGAGACGGAGAAGTGAGATCGTCTAACAACGGGTTTGAGCTTTAATTTTATAAAAAAAGTTTCCACTCATGTGCTACAGCAGTACAACTCAACCAACCACCGTTCATGCATCATGCATTAATTTAACCTTACCAAGAATATCTCCTTGAAGTAATAGAGGGTGTGGTTAAGTGCATTTCACTACTCGGTTTTCACTATTTGTAGAGCGACGTGAAGGAATTTAAATGACGTTGAATGGGTACGTTGAGGGTGCTGTTTACAGCTTTGCTTTCCAACCACGTTCACAGGGTGCATTGGCGATAATTTTTTTTAAATTCTATTAGTTTTAATGTCGACAATTTTATGGAATTATTAAGATTTATCTCCCCTCTACCACAGTTGCTTTTAATGAAACACCTTTTCTTCAAAAGTAGGGAACTTGTATTGGTTCATACATTGCCCCGATTTTAAGTGATTTGTTTTTATCCTTTTGTGACAAGCGTATTCACACGTGCCTTGACACAATCTACGGTGCTAAAATTCTAAATGTCTTTCGATACGTACATGACTACCTGGTTCTTTTGAAGAATGTGCGGGCTGAGGATTCGACAAAACTCGTGGACCAAGTTCTAGGCGTTTTAATTCATGTGACAAAGGGCTCAAATTCACCTTTGGGTTACCCAAAAAAGGATGCCTTCAGTTCCTCGATTTAAGTATCTTCTTCCATGAGTGTCAGGTGTGCTCTTGTTACCATCCCCGATCCAAAAAGCCACTCCTTAACTACGATTCGGCCCATTCCGAGATCGTGAAAAGGGGTGTCGCCAAAAGCTGTGACCACCAAAAAAGTCCTGTGACCACCAAGTTGTATGTACCCTTCTGCACCAAGCTCGACGCCCGCGCAATGCTGGTTTTCCTGCGTAATTGTTGGCTTCCATAGCTGGAAGCCTGATCAAAGATACAAATTCAGGGAGCCAGGCAAGCGCGAATCAACCTGAACGCAAGAAAGCGCGGCCAGGGAACATGCGTCCTGCGCAGCTTTAGGACACAGCTCCAAAGAGAAATCTTTGAGGTGTTCTGCATTATCAAGGAAAATGACAAATGCGGGAGCACACCGTCTCTGGCTTTGCACACAAACGAAAAAGCCTATCTAGAGCTTCAATCACACTATCTGTGAAAGCTGCGCCTTCCGTATCTTTTTAGCGTTTGTGCGCATTTACATTTATGTTGCCTTTCCTGTCAGTAAAGCATCAGTTGATGTCTAGCGCTCGTCCCGTGTCGCTGTCTCTTCTGTCCCCACGTAGCGCGCTTTTTACTATGTCGAAGTACGAAAACGCTCCATGAGAATCGAGGTATCGCTATCGCGCCTTACATCTTAGGATGAAAACGTAGATGTCTCCATTTTTTTGTGTTTTTTTTTTCTTTTTTTTATGTTGGCCCCGTCTGTTTTTATGACGCTTGCATGGTCTGGTCACTGGGAGGTTATATATGTTCTTCTCTTTTCCTGATTAAATTTCAATTGAGAGTAACCGCTTGTCCGGTGGCTGTGCTTGTGTCATGTTTTCCGTGTTGCGCTCTTTGAAGGTTTCGACGTGCAAATTTACAAACTACGCCAACTTACCATTTTGCTGCAGCATTGTATTATAACAATACAATGTCCAATTTCGCCAATTACGAAATTTTGGGGCAGATGTAACGAAATATTACCTGATTCATCCGGGTACTCTGCAAATACTGCTTTCACGTTAAAAAATGCGCTAATGCGCGCGCCCGCTGCCCTTGTATGCAACAATTGGGTTGCGCGGAGGCACGTTCCGTGAGTAGTTCTTGATCTCCTGTGCGGGAGTTTCGCGTGTCAGCACTACTTATGCTTGATGATCCTACAGATTAAGGCTTTGTATTCTCACTTTATTCCTATGCAAGAAGCCGTTGCGTCCTTGGATGTCAAAATCAATTCACCAAGGGGAAGAATCCGGTGTGCATAACTTAGGGCAAAGGGAGCGCTGAGCGCACGATATTCCCCTGGCCCGAAGCAGCCTAGGGGTGGCCAGAGGTTTTCTCGAAACACCTTAACATCGATATTACGGCTCAGTTCTATTCTGCGTTAACAATGTATTACTGTATGCCATTGCAATTCTTAGCTCGGCTGAGTGCTTGGGTACTCAGTGACCTGTGCCGAAAAACCGCCGAGTGCAATCAGCGTCAGTTGGCGTTAATGCAGTTCTTATGAAGTGGTTTAACACCGACAGTGGTTCGTTTGAACACTGTGGAATTGTTATGCGCACGATTATTATCCGCCCAGCGCGTTGGCGAGTATTAGAATTTTTATGGGACCTGTAGACGGTGAAAGCCCGCTGAGAATCGAAGCATTACACCTTATCACGAACACCATTGCCTTCTCTCATGCTCGATGAAAAGAAATAACAAAAGCCAAAAGTAAGTTAAAATTGTGAGACAAACTTTCTGGTTCTATTTTTATGTTGTGTTGCCCTATAACCTGCCCACTTGCGGTTTTTTTTTTTTTTTTGCTTTCCTCGAGGTAGAGCTGTATTCTTTGCGGCGTCTGTCAGCTTGTCTCGGGGTGTATCGGCTTTGCCGAAGCGCTCGCGATGAGATTGTCGTAGCTCAAGAGCCGCAGCTTCAGCTGAGAATCGTTGGAAGCTCACCGCAAGTGTACCCGTTTTCGTGAATAATTTTTGTTATCCCACAAAAACAAGGACGCACGGCTCTTTCTTGGTCCTGTTCTTGCGTACATAATTCTCACTCCAGAAGAAAAACCCCATTCGAGACAGAAGTCAATGCGCGGCAGTCATTTATGCCCACTGAACTGGAATAGTTTACACTGAAGTAAATTAGTCCCCTGTAATGTTAGGAAAACGAACAATCAAATTGATTCGCCCCACAAGACTGCGTTGCAGAGAAACTCCTTTTTGCAGACCTTTTCGAAGCGAGTGCTTGACACTGCTCAGTGATGACAACCACATGAGCGTTTTCACATTTTTAACGTATCGTTATTTGGTTCATTTTTCGATTTACCGACGGCTCGTATAGCCGTCTGCTTAAAGCCGTACCAGGGTCGCGTGTTCGTCCGCTTAAAGCCGTAGAGGTCACGTGTTTGATTCCCGGCGGCGGCGGCCGCTTTTCTGGTGGAGGCGAAAAGCAAAAACGTCCGTGTGTACGAGATTTCGGCGCACGTGAAAGATCCCCAGGTGGTCAAAATTATTCCGGAGCCCTTCACTATGGCGCGCCGTGGGCGCGCCTCATCGCCTGGGTTGCGTCGGCGCGTTAAACCCTACAGTCAGTCAATCAATCAATCAATCAATCAATCAATCAATCAATCAATCAATCAATCAATCAATCAATCAATCAATCAATCAAATCCGCTTAAAGGGACACTGAAGTGAATTTGTCAAGCTCCCGTTTTTGCTTGCACTGCGTAGACTGGCTCAAATTAGCACACTTTTCATCGTTTATCCGGTTGACAAATCGGTAATTATTTTACAAAGCGCGAAAGAAGAAAAACTACCATGCGCGGTTTGCGGCGGCCGCACAAACTAAGGCTGTGACGTTGAGAGGAGAGGCGCCGTGATTGGACGATGCCCAAGGTTAGCAATCACACAAGTTTCGGTTTCGGTTTCGGTTCTGTAAAACATAACCAATGGCTTTGTTGGATGGGCATTCTCAATATCTCAGTAATCATCGTACCGCGCTTCTGCCATATTGTCGGCTGTAAAATGCACAAGATAAGCCTCCCAGGACGGCTTGTAGTCGTAGCATTCACTAGCCGAGACCTACGCAGTGCATGAACGCCCTCCGCGTACCCGCAGACGCCCAAATGTCATGCGCTTTTACCCCATATTTGGAGCTTGCCTCCCTCATGCCTGTATCGTAAAAAGCGTGTTCGCACCAGGCCAAGGGTCTGTTGATTCTGGCCTGTGCCCACTGCCTGCAAGCAGTCGGTGCTTATGGCAACAGCACGCCAACGAGAACTCGCTAGCGCGCCAGTGCCAGCCTGCGCGCGTTTTGTGAACTAGTTCGTGTAGCCATGAACGTTGCGGCCCCAAAAAAGGTGAACTCAATATAGAAAACATCGGCGGAAAACAAAAAAGTTAACTTACAAAAAAAAAAAGCACGTACCCGCGGGGATTCGAACTCGTGACTCGCAAAAAATTTACGGTGAATTCCTAGCGCCCCAGACTGCTAGGCTACGGAGCAGGACGCGAAAGCCTTGCTAATATAGGGTATATATTGTACAACCGGTTTACACTTTTATTTAGTTTTGGCATTTCAAGCCGCTTAGGTGACTATTTGTTGTACTGCGATCGTGCAGTAAGCGTCGCCCGAGTTTCCACAGTAGCTCACGTCTAGCAATTGCATTTCGTAGACGGAAAAGCGTTCGCAGATGCGTAGTCGTGCTGCTGACCGTTGTGCTTGTTCGCCCAGCGTAAAAAAGTGCTTCCCGCGCCCTAGTTTTACGCTGTACGGTAAAAATATCAGTTGATTTTATTTGCTTAGTACCTATATTGACTTCGCTGACTCTTCTCCCGCCTTCAAGAGGCCTTATATTTTCCTACTGGCGTACCAGTCAGCGAAGCGTCGCATGTGCAGCGCTTGTGTGAAGCGACCTTGACTTGGAGCTAGATACAGTGTACAAACAAACCAAGTAAAGAAAGGCACATTCTTCCATTCACAAACGTGTCCTGGCTTCGTTTCAACTAAGCGAACGAATTGCGACCAAGCAATTTTTTTTAACCTCCTTGATTGCGACGACCCGCCGGCGGCCGGCGGACGAAACGCTGGGCCGACTGACTCTGTGCAGTAGCGCAGCCGTGGCGCAGCCAATTGCCAGCTCATTCCCTCCTGACGTCACACGAAAACGCCACAGAAAATGGGCGAGCGTAAAGAGAGGAGGACAGTGTTTTCGAATTAGTTTTTCTACTAAATAAAATCGCGTAAACGCGCCTAGAGTGGTCGAAACATGGCCTGGGGACTCCGGACTACAATTTGCGCTAGTAATCCCGCAATGTTTACATATCACTTCAGTGTCCCTTTAAAGCCGTGCTCATCAAGCGTCCACGGAAATACGTCATCGCTGCCACCGGGAAGCTACGACTGAGACAGCCAGATGCGAGGGTTCGCCTAAATCTGGAATATGGCGCAACGACAACTGAAATGAGGAGAGTAGGACGATGAGACTGCTCACGAGGCGAAAGAAAGGACATGCATTTCCAGAAAGGCCGTGACTGCGGAGAGAGAGAGAGAAAAGAGAGAGAAAGAGAGAATATACTTTATTGAGCCAAAAATGCTGGCACCGGTAGGCGCCAAATGGAGTGGGGCCCTCTTCACGGGCTCCATATGCTGTTCGGGCCTCCAGGAGCCTGGCGATCAGTAGGGTCTGGTCTTCCAGGGCGGGGAAAAGCTACCAAACTGGCCCGGGGCATCCCCGTTCATTCTTCCAACGAAAACCTTCTGGGTATGGCCAAGCACAACATCGTCCGCAAACTCTCTCCAATCAACGAATCCGACTCGGCCACACCCCAGCGGGACCAGCCGTCCTAGCCGAACTCGGATCGCAGGTAGCCTACCACCAAGATAAATGACCCATACCCACTATCTGGGCCCCCATCATGTAAAGTAAACCAATACCCAAAAACATGAACCCCGATCGCAACAAAGGTCGCCGAAAGGCCAGAGTGAAAGCCCTGGCCAAACTCCTGGAGAAAAACGACGGTATCCTCTCTACATAGATGCCTCACTCCCCATCGCTTCTATATCGGCAACGATAACCGTCCGGACAATTCACAAGCTCGAGCATCCGCTGCGCTTCCCTCGTCACATCCTCCCCAGAAGAGGCCGATGAAGTGACAATAGCGATAGCCCTTACTCAACCCTGCGCCAAGACCATCATCACGGACTCCCAGAGACCATACAGCAACTACAGAAAAAGGTGGGTGTCTCTCACAGCGACCTGCATTCTCCGAAAGACAGGCCCTCCAAATCCCAAAACCGAGCTCATATGGGTCCCAGCTCACTCTGAAGTCGAGGGCAATGAGTTTGCCCACCAACAGGCGCGCGAAGCCACCCTCCGGGCCGAGGAGACTGCACAGCAACCCATCACTAGCTACCGAGAAATACTCAGACACTACAGGGAGGGTAGGGCACGTTTCTCCCCTCACCACTCCTTCACTCGACAAGAACAATGCATCTATCGACAAATTCAAGCAGGGTCCTTTCCACACCCTCTACTTGAAAACAAAATTTACCACGCGCGATATGACAAGGAATGCCCTTTCTGCAAACGACTCGGCACACTCCAACATGTAATTGGAGAGTGCTACTTTCCACACACCGTCCCCCCTCCCTCCTCCCGACCAGCACCACCTTACTCGAGCGATGGGAGACTGCTCGATTGCGCAGTGAAGTTCGTTCTACACCCTGTCGGTAGTAGCACGCTCGGCAGACACGGTCGCCAGCCTGTGCTCGCAAGTGACACCATCACACCAAAGCACCCCTTCATCGGAAGAAGATAGAGAAATTGAAATTTCCAGTAATTCACGTGCCGAAGTCGGATCTGTGCTACGAGGCACGCAGGACTGGAGGGCTCCGGATTAATTTCGACAACCTGGGGTTGGTTAAACTGCGCTTAAATCTCGACACACTGGCGTTTTTGTTTTGTGCTTCCATCAGGAAAACTGCCGCAGCGTTCGGGAATCGAACACACGTCCTTGGGCTCAGTATCACAATGCCTTACCCACCGAGCCACCGTGGCGTGTTTTCCACCGGAACTGATGCCGGTAGCCACATTAGGTCACCAAACTAAAACAGGGTGCAAGTGAATTAACGCCAGTTTCTCCAAAACCAAGAAAGGCATACATTACAAGCAGATACCAACTAAAATGAAACCAAACTTGTGGCGTCTAATACATGCATTTGCGACCTATTTTTGATATACCCACGGTTATGTTTTCGCCGCAAGCAGTGTTTGGCAAGGGACAGAAGGCGCCCCGCGTCGCAAAGTTAAAGCCACCATAAAAAAAAGATGAGGATATTCTTCCATACAGCAGTGACGGAAGCATGCTCAGCGTGGCCCTACAGTCAAGCGGCAGTGCCGATCTCGCAATCGCCAAAAATGACAAAATCTTTAATCACTCCCCCACATTATGGATCACCTAACCAAGAGGAGAACAACAGTGACAGAAGAAACGATAAGCCTCATGCAACCACTTATCATGAGCCGGATTTCACTTAGCCTACCACACCATTAATTTACCCGATCCTTTAATTCTATGGAGGTACGAAATAAGAAAATTCTCCTGCTTAGAATAAACTCTGGCGGCGCACCAGAGGGGCCGGTGAATATGAAAGGTAGAGGCTTTCGTCCCGCCGTGAACCTGAATTGGCTGTTGATGATGAATAGGTCTTCAAATATTGTCGTTAAAACGCTTTTGAAGAAATCATAGAAACCACCCTCCTGGAACCCATCGCGTAGCTCGGAAAACTATTTCGGGTCGGAAAACAAATTTTGTGCGGAAGACAGGAACCCCGGGACATGTATCGACTGCGTGCCTTTACGGTCATGTGACCGATTCACCGACCCCGCAAAAGCCTCTCTAGCAAAACCATGGATCCAAGCCTACACAAGGAGAGGCGATATGACAGAATTAAGTTAATTTGAGGGACGGCAGTAATTATGAGAACACAGTATACACCGTCTCCGGGATGTACGAAAGTATGAGGTAGCAATTCTCGTAGTGGACTACTCTGGTAATCTTTGTGACTGTATATCCTTCCTACATACATACAGAAAGAATCGATAGTCGGAGCCATCTTTTTGGCAATCCGACTAGCAGAAGTATCAAATAGAAGCCTAACATTATTACAGACTCTAAAATGCCATTAGACAGCTGGCTGCATGCAGAAGACCTAACGCTTCGGTAAGATACCTCAATCCTCAATGAAGAAGGTTAACGACGTCAACAGGACACCGGGGCGCAAGGGCTTGAAGAGATCAAGGCACCGACCCAGAGGAACGCGAACTCGTACCCCGTGCGCCTTGCGACCAAGGCTAGCACTTCCAACCGCCCCAAAAAGTTAAGAACGTTTCGTAATCCTAAGCCTAAAAACACGATCTTCCTTCCTGCTACAAGGGGGAGTAAATGCCGAAGAATGGCAAACTCTATAGAGGGTAAACCAACACAAGTATCTACAAATAAATATGGCCGACGATGCTGTGTGGGAACATCATACATTAACCTAAAACTTTGCTGAATTAGGGAAACATTCACCTTCTTCCATGCAACCTAGGCATGTCAAGGGGTGTGCTCAGGGGCGAAAAACTAATCAATCAGGTATTCCACTTCCATACAAAAATGGCAGGCAGCTTTGACCAGCTTGTCACCTGAAGATGAGCGCGAGATGATTGGCAGCGGAAGAGAAGCAGCTGCAGCATCCATGGTTCTAGACTTTAAGTTCCACGTTTGCGCTCTCTAAGATCTGTTTACCCCTGCCCTTTTCCATAGCCAGCACCATTTCTTGCGCAACAAACCTCTGCACTCTCTCTCTCTCTCTCTGTTCACAAAAACGCAAAAACGTTCCGACTGCCGCAGATATTCGAGAACAAACACTGCCACCTTTTCGCTGGAACTGACAAACTCCCTGTAGGCGGAACCTTTCACGTTTTAATCATAAGCCACAGAAGCAAAGTGGCCTCAGCCTCTCCTCTGGCACGGCGATTAAACATCGTTGCATTTAGTCTTTCTCTATTCGCTGACCTTCAGTTCTCGTAAAGCATAGAAAGTAAATGCAGAAATTAATTTCCAAAACGCTGCCTGGGAGTCGAGGTAAGGCGGATCGTACATCTTAAGACCCAAAAGTAGATGCCTTCTGCAACTTTTCGTGGTACTCACACTGGTCTGGCAATTTATATTGGTATTCACCTCCTGCATGTCTGGAAATATATATTTTTGAAGCATGCGTCAGTGCGTTTTACACCTAGGCCTACCCCTGTGCATGCCTAGGTTGCATGGACGAAGGTGAATCCTTCCCCGAATTCAGCAGATGTTTAGATTAATGTATGATGTTCCCAACCAACATCTTCGGCCACATTTATTTGTAGGGAAAGGCAGTGTGGTACCTGTGGTCTCAAGGAGCATGGTGTGTGAGTTCGCGTGCCTCTGGGTTGGTGGCTCGAACACTTCAAGCCCTTGAGCCCTGGTCGTCGTTAACTTTCTTCATTGAGGATTAAAGTATCTTACCGAAGCGTCTACAGGATTTCCAGCTCAATATAATCCAAACGAGAGTGAATATAATCCCAGCGCCAGTGAATATAATCCAGGCGCCAACCAATATAATCCAGGCGCCAACCAATGTAATCCAGTACCCACGCAGTGCACAACACATGACAGCACTTTGTAATTTAGTTGGCAACCAATACCATCCGGGCGCAGTGTATTTTCATCCAAGTTAGATGAACTACGTTACGTGACCAGTTTAACCAGACGACCTAAGAACTGCGCAATAAAACAGTCAAGTGACTATCCAGCACTCTCACCTAATTACTGTAGTGAATACGAGGATGGTGTCATGGGTATGAATTACCGCATTTAAATTGCTCGCGTACTCGACATTTCAGGGGAAACTGGTGCAATACCTAACTCTCCAAACCCAATACGTGCACGAACATGGGGCAGACAGGTGGCGCTGCTGGAGCCGTTCAACAGTGCTACCATCGCAAGAAAATCGCAAAAATGGTCGGGACATGCCCTGGAGTGTAGGTGTGGAGAACACGTGTTTCCGTGTTTTAAAGGGGCAACCTCTCGGTACCGTGATAACGTTAGTCATACGAAACTCACTTTTTTGTGAGCAATTACGTCCGGGCGACACGCGTTAGGTTTAATTAATTACCTAATATAGGTACTTAATTGAGTATTCGTTAGTCATTGATTTGGATAAAAGTAAAATTAATGTGGTTTAACCAGGGCTTGTGAGGTACCAAATTAATGGTCCCGATAAGAGGAATCACGTGGGAGAAACAAAAAATTGCTTCCTCCTTATAGTCATGAGATAGTCACGTGAGTCATAGATAGGGTTAAATGTCAATATGATGAAACTAGGGCTTGAGAGGTATCAAAATAAAGGTCTCGATCAGGGGAATTGCGTGGGACGAATTAAAAGTTGCTTCCTAGTTATAGCCATGAGATAGTCACGTGAGTCATAATGTTAAAAGTCAATGTGATGCCACTAGGGCTTTTGACGGACCATATTAAAGGTCTCGATGAGGGTAATCATGTGGGACAATTTAAAAATTGCTTCCTGGTTATAGTCATGAGATGGTCACGTGAGTCACAAATTGGGTTAAAAGTCAAAGTGATGCCACTAGGGCTTTTTAGGTATCAAATTGAAGGTCGCGATGAGGGGAACGACTTAGAACACATTAAAAATTGCTTCCTGGTTATAGTCATGAGATAGTCATGTGAGTCATAGATTGGGTTAAAATTCAACTTGATGCCGCTGGGGCTTGTGAGGTATCAAATTAAAGGTCTCGATCAGGAGAGTCGCGTGGGACAATTTAAAAATTGCTTCTTGGTTATAGTCATGAGATGGTCACTTGAGTCATAGATTACGCTAAAAGTCAATGTGAGGCCACTATGGCTTTTGGGGTATCAAAATAAAGGTCTCGATGAGGGGAGTCACCTGGGACAAAATAAAAATTGCTTCCTGGTTATAGTCATGAGATAGTCGCGTGAGTCATAGATTACGTTAAAAGTCAATGTGAAGC
The DNA here is from genome assembly GCF_048455015.1 of Haemaphysalis longicornis. NCBI lineage: Eukaryota > Metazoa > Arthropoda > Arachnida > Ixodida > Ixodidae > Haemaphysalis > Haemaphysalis longicornis. Next base: position 123,645,265 of record NW_027526203.1, on the reverse strand, counting down.
CACTAGGGCTTGTGGGGTATCAAAATAAAGGTCTCGATTGGGGGAATCACGTGGCACAAATTAGAAATTGCTTTCTGGTTGTAGTCATGATGTAGTTACGTGAGTCATAAATTGGTTTAAATGTCAATGTGACGCCGCTAGGGCTTGTGAGGTATCAAATTAAAGTTCTCGATGAGAGGAGTCACGTGGGACAAATTAAAAATTGCTCCCTGGTTATAGTCATGAGATAGCCACGTGAGTCAGATTGGGTTAAAAGTCAACTTGATGTCGCTAGGGCTTGTGAGGTATCAAATTAAAGGTCTCGATGAGGAGAATCGCTTGGGACCATTTAAAAATTGCGTCCTGCTTATAGTCATAAGATGGTCACGTGAGTCATAAATTACGTTAAAAGTCAATATGTGGCCACTAGTGCTTGAGGGGTATCCAAATAAAGGTCTCAATGAGAGGAGTCACCTGGGACAACATAAAAATTGCCTCCTAGTTATAGTCATGAGATAGCCTGTGAGTCATAGATTACGTTAAATGTCAATATGATGCCACTAGGGCTTGAGAGGTATCAAAATAAAGGTCTCGATGAGGGGAATCGCGTGGAAAGAATTAAAAATTGCTTCCTAGTTATAGCCATGAGATAGTCACGTGAGTAAAGATAATGTTAAAAGTCAATGTGATGCCACTAGGGCTTGTGACGTATCATATTAAAGGTCTCCATGAGGGTAATCATGTGGGACAATTTAAAAATTACTACCTGGTTATAGTCATGAGATGGTCACGTGAGTCACAAATTGGATTAAAAGTCAAAAATGATGACACTAGGGCTTTTTAGGTATCAAATTGTAGGTCGCAATGAGGGGAAAGACTTGGAACACATTAAAAATTGCTTCCTGTTTATGGTCGTCAGATAGTTACGCGAGTCATAAATTGGGTTAAATGCCAAAACGAGGCCGCTAGGGCTTGGGAGGTATAAAATTAAATGCCTCAATGAGAGCATTACGTGGGATAAACTAAATATTGCTTCCTGTTTATAGGCGTCACATAGTCTCGTGAGTTATTGGTTGGGTTAAAAGTCAAAGTGATGCCTTAGAGCTTGTTATCGCCTGCAAGAATCTAAAAAGGAAGTTACATATGCGAGAAAGAGGCGGATGGTGTGTTGAAAAATTGTTAATTGGATTTCTAATGATGTCGCGTGACTCGTACGAATGATTAATCAGTCACGTGACTTACCATGACGTTTATTTTTCACGAGTAAAAGCATCATAGCTATCAAATGATCGCCATTCATTTGCTTGTTTGCGGTATGTGCAAAAAAATTTCACTGCAAACATTATTCCCAAAGATGTCGCATGATTTTCATGCGTCATGATTTAGTCACGTGACTCACCATGAGGTTAATTACATCACGAGTATTGCATCATGGGTATGAAAAGAACCCTGTTGAATTGCTTGTTTACGTGATGCGCAAAAACCTCTTGTCATAGTTGACATGTCTCCTTTTGATAGCGCATGACTCCTATAAATGATGAATTGGTCACGTGACTTATTATGAGGTTTATTCACGAGTATTGGCATCATGGGTGCCAAATAAACGCTGTTTAATTCCTTGTATTTGAGATGTGTACGAGAATCTTGTCATGGTGAATATGATTCCTTATGATGACGCATGACTCCAATGAATCATGAATTAGTCACGTGACTTACTATGAGGTGTATTACATCACCAGTACTGGCATAATGGGTGTCAAATAAACGCGTTTGAATGGCTTGCTTTCGTGATGAGCAGAAAAAGCCTGTTATTGTGAACATGTTACCTGAGAACTCGTATCACACCTATTGATCATGAATTATTTATGCGAGTTATAAGGTTTGCGTACAACACCGATGTGTTTTCAGCATTCGCGAAACCAGGCCCTTCTTAGTGCTTTCAAATTGATGTGCCTGCAATCACGCACTATAGCAAAAAAAGCGTGTATTCACAAATCACGTGAAAAAACGGTTCAATGGCGTTTTCTTGAATATATACGGTGACAGTACGCGTGACTTCATAAGCCTCATGGTATGTCACATTACAGATTTATGATAACTACGAACTATGCCATATAACCCGCAATCACGTGCACCACAAGAAAAAAAATTTGACATCACGTAGCCAGCAATTCAACTGCATTTATTTCATACCTATGATGTGGTTACTCGTGGTATAATACCCTACAACTCGCATAAGTAATTCATGACCAATGGGTGTGATACGAGTTCTAAGGAAGCATGTTCAAAATAACAGGCTTTTTCTGCACATCGCGAAAGCAAGCAATTCAACAGCGTTTATTTGAAACTCATTATGCCTGTACTGGTGATGTAATACACCTCATAGTAAGTCACGTGACTAATTCATGATCCATTCGAGTCATGTTTCATCATAAGGAATTATATTCACCATGACAAGATTCTCGTACATATCTCAAATACAAGGAATTAAACAGCGTTTATTTGACACCCATGATGCCAATACTCGTCGTGTAATAAACCTCATAGCAAGTCACGTGACCAATTCATGATTTATAGGAGTCATGCGCCATCAAACGGAGACATGTTCATTATGACAAGAAGTTTTTGCGCATCACGTAAACAAGCAATTCAACAGTGTTCTTTTCATACCCATGATGCCAATACTCGTGATGTAATCAACCTCATGGTGAGTGACGTGACTAAATCACGACGCATGGAAATCATGCGACATCTTTGGGAATAATGTTTGCAAAGACAAATTTTTTGCACATACCACAAACAAGCAAATGAATGGCGATCATTTGATAGCTATGATGCTTTTACTCGTGAAAAATAAACGTCATGGTAAGTCATGTGACTGATTAATCATTCGTACGAGTCACGCGACATCATTAAAAATCCAATTAACAATTTTTCAACACACCATCCGCCTCTTTCTCGCATATGTAACTTCCTTTTTAGATTCTTGCAGGCGATCAAGCTCTAAGGCATCACTTCGACTTTAACCCAATGCCTATAAACAGGAAGCAATATTTAGTTTGTCCCACGTAATTCTCACATCGAGACATTTAATTTGATACCTCACAAGCCCTAGCGGCCTCATTTTGATTTTTAACCCAATTTATGACTCGCGCAACTATCTCACGACCATAACCCAGAAGCAATTTTTAATGTGTTGTAAATCTTTCCCCTCATCGCGACCTTCAATTTGATACCTAAAAGGCCCATTTGTGACTCACCCCATTTGCGACTCACGTGATCATCTCATGACTATAACCAGCAAGCAATTTTTAAATTGTCCCAAGTGATTCCCCTCATCGAGACCTTTAATTTCATGTCTCAAGCCCTAGTGGCATCATATTGACTTTTAACATAATTTATGACTCACGTGACTATTTCATGGCTATAACGAGGAAGCAATTTTTAATTTGTCCCGAGCGATTCCCCTCATCGAGACCTTTATTTTGATACCTCACAAGCCCTAGTGGCATCATATTGACTTTTAACGTACTCTATGACTTACGCGACTATCTCATGACTATAACCAGGAAGCAATTTTTATTTTCTTCCAGGTGACTCCCCTCATCGAGACCTTTATTTCGATACCCCACACGCCCTAGTGGCCACATATTAACTTTTAACGTAATTTATGACTCACATGACCATCTCATGACTACAACCAGGAAGCAATTTTTATATTGTCCCACGCGATTCTCCTCATTGAGACCTTTAATTTGATACCTCACAAGCCCTAGCAGCATCAAGTTGACCTATAACCCACTCCATGACTGACGTGACTATCTCATGACTATAAGCTTGGAGCAATTTTTATTTTGTCCCACGTGACTCCCCTCAACAGGACCTTTAATTTGATACGTCACAAGCCCTAGCGGCGTCACATTGACATTTAACCCAATTTATGACTCACGTAACACTCTCATGACTACAAGCAGGAAGCAATTTCTAATTTGTGCTCCGTGATTACCGTCATCGAGACATTTTTTTTTGTTACCCAGAGGCCTCACATTGACTTTTAATGTAATCTATGACTCACGGGACCATCTCATGACTGTATCCAGGAAGGAAGTTTTAAATTGTCCCACGCAATTCTCCTCATCGAGACCATTAATTTCATACCTCACAAGCCCTAGCGGTATCAAGTTCACTTTTAATGCAATCTATGACTCACGTGACTATCTCATGACTATAATCAGGAAGCAATTTTTAATTTGACCCACGTGACTGCCCTCATCTAGACCATTAATTTGATACCACACAAGCCCTAGTGGTATCAATCAATCAATCAAACTTTATTTCAGGAATGTATACATTTAGATGAATAAAATGTTACAGTACAGAGGAGGTCCCGAAGTTAGAAAACTGTCGGGGGGACCTCCGTTAGAGAATAAGTGTAGTGCAATAAAAACGCAGCAAGCAGTGAAAACACTTTGTACGAATTAAACAAAGAATGGGTAACATTTCATAACAACAAAGCAAGAAAATTTCCGTATAACAGCACGTGGTATTGTAAGTAAAAAAGATACTAACATGGTATCAATTAGAAGCATGGCACGATAGTAGAGTTTAGCAAACAACACGTTTCGTGATCAGGTACTCTTTAAAGAGTTTGCGAAACGAATAGAATGTGGGACATAACTTTATTTCAAGTGGTATGTTGTTCCAGACGGATACACCTGTAAATTTAAGAGTTAGTTTTCCATAATTGCTACGCACTTTAGGGAGAAGGAAATTGTGATAGGCTGAAAATCTGGTGTTATTAGTATTGACAAGATGTCGCGTGGATAGCCCTGAAATACATAGACGATGATAAATAAGACATCAATATAGCTAACTTTAGAGTGAATAAATGATGAATTGGAAGCACGGAAAAATGAATAAAGAGTGGCGTAGAAGGTGATTGAAATGGAGCGAAGGCGATCAGACGTAGTGCCCGCTTCTGAAGATGTTGAAGGGGCTCTAGGTGACTGGCATTGACATCACATTTACTTTTAATGTAATCTATGACTCACGTGACTATGTCGTTGAATTTAATGCAATCTCACTCACGTGACTATTTCGTGACTATAACCAGGACGACATTTTTAATTTGTACTACGTGATTCCCCTCATCGAGACCTTTAATTTGACTCCTCACAAGCCCTAGTGGCGTCACTTTGACTTCTAACCCATTTTGTGAATCACGTGACTATTATCAGGATTATAACTAGGAAGAAATTTTTAAATTCTCCCACGTGATTTCTCTCATCGAGACCTCTAATTTGGTACCTCACAAGCCCTAGTGACGTCACATTGCCTTTTCACCCAATTTGTGAGTCACGTAACTATCTCATGACTATAACCAGGAAGCAATTTTTAATTTGTACTGCGTGATTCCACTCATCGAGCCCTTTAATTTGATACCTCTAAGCCATAGTGATATATCTTTGACTTTTAACCCAATCTATGACTCACGTGACTAATATCGTGAATTTAACTAGCAAGGAATTTTTCATTTTCTCACGGGATTCCTCTCATCGAGACCTTTGATTTGATACCTCACAAGCCCTAGTGCCATCACTTTGACTTTTAACCCAATCTAGGGCTCACGTGACTCTTTCATGACTACAACTGGGAAGCTATTTTTTATTTGTCCCACGTTATACCACTTATCGAGATGTTTAATTTGATACTTCACAAGCCCTTGTGGCATTACTCTGACATTTAACCCAATCTATGACTCACGTGACTATCTCGTGACTATAAGCAGGAAGCAATTTTTTATTTCTCCCACGTGATTCCCCTTATAGAGACCATTAATTTGGTACCTCACAAGCCCTCGTTACATCAGTTTGACTTTTATCCAAATCAATGAGTAACGAATAATCAATTAAGTACCTATATTAGGTAATTAATTAAACCGAACGCGTGTAGCCCGGACCTAATTTCTGACAAAAAAAGTGAGTTTCGTATTACTAACATCCTCACGGTAACGATTGGTTGCCCGTTTAAACAACACGGAAACACGTGTTCTCCACACCTACACTCCAGGGCATGTCCCGACCATTTTTGCGATTTTTTTTCCGCGGGAAGCGCTGTTGAACGGCGCCAGCAGCGCCACCTGTCTGTCCTACATTCGTGCCCGTATTGGGTTTCGAGAGTTCGGCATTGTGGCAGTTTCCCCTAAAATTTCCGGTAAGCGAGCAATTTAAATGCGATAATTCATACCCATGACACCATCCTCCTCTTCACTATAGTAATTAGGCGAGAGTGATGGATAGTCACGAGACTGTTTTATTGCGCAGTTCTTAGGTCGTCTGGTTAAACTGGTCACGTAAACTAGTTCACCTAACTTGGATGAAAATACACTGCGCCCGGATGGTATTGTTTGCCATCTAAATTACAAAGCGCTGTCATGTGTTGTGCACTGCGTGGGTCCTGGATTATATTGGTTGGCGCCTGGATTATATTCACTGGCGCTGGGATTATACTCACTGGCCTTCGGATTATATTGAGCGTGAAATACCGTAGGTATTCTGCCTGCAGCCAAGTGTTTATTGCCATTTTAGATTCTGTACCGATGTCACCCTTCTTTTGAAACTTCCGCTAGTCGAATGGGCAAGGGGATGGTTCCAACTACCACTTTTTTGTTCCTACATGTAGTTAGGGTCATGCAGTCACAAAGATTGCCAGAGTAGTTCAATACAACAGTTGCTACTTCCTAATTTAATACATCCAGGAGTGGGTGTACAGTCTGTTCTTATAATATTTTCTTTCCTCGAATTAACAGCGCCTGTGTTCCACATTTTTCTTTCGTCCCTTCCCTTTGGGCGCTGTTTTTTCGTAAGACATGCTTTACCAACTAGCCCACCTTTCTGTTTTGCGTAACTTGATTCTGTCATATTGCCCCTCCTTGTGTAGGCTTGGATCAATGTTCTTCGTAGGGAGGTTTTACGCGGAGTCGCTGTATCGGTGACTTAACAGTGATAGCGTGCAGTCGATAATTTTCCCGAGGGTTCTTGTCTTCCATAACGATTAAGTTTTCGTACCCGAATTTGTTTACTGAACCACGAGCTTCCAGGAGAGCGGTTTCTCTGTTTTCTTCAAAAGTGTTTTAAAGACACAATTTAAGGACCTATTCATCATCAATAACCAATTTAGGTTCACGGCGCGACGAAAGCCTCTACCTTTGATATTCACCCGTTCCCCTGGTGCGATGCCAGAATTTATTCTTTGCCGCAGAATTTTCTTATTTCGTACCTCCATAGACTTAAATGATTTCCCCTTCTCCTAAGCACGCCTGTGGGGGTCGATTTTGTTACCCTGGTGGCCCAGCGGTTGTCAGTACAAAATGCGAGGTGAGGGGCTGCCTTAAATGCTGTCCCGATGATGGTGTTCATTTGATCTTTTTCGGTGCGGGTAAATTAGTGGTGTGGTAGACTCAGCGAAATCGGGCTCATGATAAGTGGTTGCACGAGCCTTATGGTTTCTCTCCCACTGTTGCTCTCCTCTTGGTTACGCGATCTATAATGTGAGCGAGTGATTAAAGATTTTGCCTTTTTTGGCGATTGCGAGATCGGCACTGCCGCTTGACTGTAGAGCCACGCTGAGCATGCTTCCGTCACTGCTGTATGGAAGAATATCCTCATCTTTTTTTTATGGTGGCTTTAACTTTGCGACGCGGGGCGCCTTCTGTCCCTTGCCAAACACTGCTTGCGGCGAAAACATAACCGTGGGTATATCAAAAATAGGTCGCAAATGCATGTATTAGACGCCACAAGTTTGGTTTCATTTTAGTTGGTATCTGCTTGTAATGTATGCCTTTCTTGGTTTTGGAGAAACTGGCGTTAATTCACTTGCACCCTGTTTTAGTTTGGTGACCTAATGTGGCTACCGGCATCAGTTCAGGTGGAAAACACGCCACGGTGGCTCGGTGGGTAAGGCATTGTGATACTGAGCCCAAGTACGCCTGTTCGATTCCCGATCGCTGCGGCAGTTTTCCTGATGGAAGCCCAAAACAAAAACGCCAGTGTGTCGAGATTTAAGCGCAGTTTAAGCAACCCCAGGTTGTCGAAATTAATCCGGAGCCCTCCAGTCCTGCGTGCCTCGTAGCACAGATGCGACTTCGGCACGTGGATTACCGGAAATTTCAATTTCTCTATCTTCTTCCGATGAAGGGGTGCTTTGGTGTGATGGTGTCACTTGCGGGCATGGGCTAGCGGCCGTATCTTCCGAGCATGCTACTACCGACAGGGTGTAGAACGAACTTCACTCATAGTCATGGCCCCTTCTGGAAATGCATTTACTTTCTTTTGTCTCGTCCGTAGTCTCATTGTCCTCCTCTCCGCATTTAAGTTGCCGATGTGCCATATTCCAGATTTAGGCGAACCCTCGCATCTCGTGGTCTCAGTCGTAGCTTCCGGGTGGCAGCGATGTCGTATTTCCGCGGACGCTTGATGAGCATGGCTTTTAGCTGATGGCTAGCAGCCACGGGGAAATTGAAAAATGAACCAAAGAACGCTATCGCGTTAAAAGCAAAAATCGTCGTAAATGTAGGCAAGTTGGGAAAGGTGCAGCGATAACTGACATACCGTTAAGTGTTTAGCTGTAGAAACTCGCTGCGAACATAAATTGGCAATTGGGGCACCGGTTAAAACCACGGCCGTTGGGATAATATATATATATATATCTTCTTCGGTTTCGGTTCTCGGTTCTGGCAGCCTTGATGCCAAGGTAGCGTAAGAGGGTTTCCCTACAACTGTATTCGGGGATAAGCGGTAGAGTCCACCAGTGCAGGAAGGAGCGGTTGGAGGTCACTAGGAGAGGCCTTCGCCTTGGAGTGGGCCTGAGTAGGCTCATGATGATGATGTTAAAAGTCGTCACAGTCGGAGGCAGGCTATCTCAGCACAATTTGGTACTGCGACTGAAACTAAATGGCAGAGCCTCAAGGATTTAGCAAGGATCAAGGATCTCAGCAAGGATCAAGGATCTCAGCACAATCAAGGATCAAGGATGCAGCAGCAAGGATCAAGGATGCAGCAAGGATCAAGGATCTCAGCACAATTTGGTACTGCGACTGAAACTAAATGGTACAGTCTCGAGGATGCAGCAAGTAGATACGGCGTGGAAGTTGCATTCACTGCCCCCCTCAAGCATGGTCCTAACGTTGCGGCTATGAAAAGAAAGAATTGTAACTGTTTGGGGCATATGTGTGATATATATATATATATATATATATATATATATATATATATATATATATATATATATATATATATATATATATATATATATATATATATATATATATATATATATATATATATATATATATATATATATATATATATATATATATATAGGTACACTGAAAAGTGTGTCTCGTGCGGTACTAAAGTTGTGTACCACGTGCCCCTGACCTGCGGTAAAATGTACATGACATGGGTCAATCAGGTCCTTGTGACAACACACTTTTCCGGGAACACGAAAATTACTGCAAAAATAGCTGTTCACAATGACAATTCACCATGCACTGCCGAGCAAGTGACTTCTCACCGTGTTTTGAAGGGAGCAATATTGCATTTACACAAAAGCAGGTGACCCGAGAAGTACAAGTGTTTCTCATATGCAAAACAGAGACACGTGTGTTCTCCCTGTCACGTCCTATGAAGAGAAGAAAGCTGTTCTTTATGCGTCCTAGCCTTTTGCAAGTGTCAGATATGCTTTTGTCTAAATTTTTAACGTTTATGTTGTGTTTCATCCTAGGCGGAATGGACGTGTACGTTATATGTTGTGTTCCTTGAAATAAAATACCAGATACGGGTCAGAACTTGTCCTGCGCACTTCCCTGTGCGTCGCTTTTCTGCGCTGTCTTAAACCAGGACACGCCACGACTGAGTGCCTTTCAGAGTCCTGCTGTATTCAGGGCCTCGGCATCTATTAAAGAGGCGCTTCCTAATTAGCGCATTAAAGGTGCGTCTTCGTTAGCTAATAAAGTGCAGCTCTGTTCCCACATAGGTTCAGTTTAATGTGAAGTGAACCGATGAAACGTCTTGCGAACGAATGCAGCAAAGCATCCATTACCGCAGCAATGTAAAATTCAAGAGCTCGAACTTTGGTTAAAACTATAACGCATCCTTTATAATAAACTTCCAGGCCTGCGTACATTTTCTTCGTGGTCTTACCTTGCGAGCTTGGAAGAAGGGTTAATATGAGCTTTAAAAGCTCACACGGTGCTTCACACTAGGTTCTTCGAGAAGGTACTAAAATATTTCATTGACAGTGTGCACATGGCTACAACGAAACCAGTTTTTGAGCTTCCACGAAGTGCCGTGAAGTGTGCTTGAGCAGAAAATTATTGGCGTTTAATTTTTTTCGGTGTGCTGCACATATATTAATAATACTTGAAGCTACGGTCCCTAACATTCACCATTTTATTGGAAGAATAGCTAGTGTAGCAAAAGCATGTACAGGCACTATAAACATCGCTGGAGCAAAGTTAACGAGTTAGGTACGCTTCACTGGTGTCATTCGAAATTTTTTTGGTATCAAGCTAGCTTACCGACCGCGCGTTTGATATCGAAAGCCACCTAGCCACTTCCGAGCTCCGGTTGTAGAGACACGAGAGGCGTTTTTACAGGACGAATAATGATGGAATAACTTGTGTTTGCTGGCGTTCTCTGTGCTGTTTTTTTTGTTTTCAGTTCCTCCAGTGCAACATCTACTCGACATCAAAAGGGGAAAAAAACGGTCCCAAGCGAACTATCATGGCTACGAATGCTGCCCCAGTCGGTTGCGACGCGAAATGCTGCCATTGCCACAACGGAAACCCTCAGTGAAGTCCTTGGTAAAAAACGAAAGCTTAAAACCGATGTCATTTACCCTCTATATTATACGAACAGCTTTCGCGACCATTTGATGGTACCGCCGTTTCTCATGACACTACATCTTTTTATAGGCTGCGCGGATCATTGCGATTATTTACCCAAGAAAGACAAGGCTGCGGCGTCGTTGGTGTCGTAAATACAGGAGTGACAAGACTGAAGCTTAGGCAGCTGTCCTTTCTCAGAAGAATTCACTTTTTGGTTTTGAATTTGGCTCCTGTTTTTTGTCGTAGGGTACCCAAGACATCACAAAAAACACTGGTATTCATAAGTCTAAGTGAGAGGTCTTTTGAATTTTCGTGCCAGATATCCTCTCCTTCGAAATATTTTGAGTTGCATTTACTTTTCAAAAGAAAGTTTGCATCCAGTGATAACAGCGGACATAAACATTCTAGCTGCGTACTAATGCCTTGCAACTGGTGGCTTTAGAATTTACATCAACAAAAATTTATCCATGGCTAAAAAATGGTTGGAATTTCAGCAAAACGCCACTTTCACCTAAACAAGGTATTTCCGGTTGAAATTTGCCCATTTCACCCTGATAATAATCCAATTTCCAATCTGGTTGGCAAAAAAAGTTTAAAATCCGGTCGGACCAAGAATACGTTTTAAGCTGGTGTTCAGTTTGGAAACTTGAAGTCAAATCTAAAAGCTCATGTATGACTCCTCCATAAAATCTCCGGTACCAGCTTAATATTATTTCCAGTTCCGCAACGCAGCCGGGACTGTAATCATTTCCACTGGGGTACTCTGTTATAGAAGTGTTTACTGGGCGCAAAATTAACATTTGGAAAAACTTTGCTACAACGTTTCTTGGTTGTTTTTAATTGTTCATGTCATAAAGGGTTGAAGAAGCATTTTATGACGGTTTTAGCTAGTATATTTCTATACTATGAAAACCCTTTCTGGGTGTTTAAAGACTCCTTTCCAAAGTTGTAATATAACGGTTTTTCACATAAACATTCGTTCAATTCCCATTAAGTGCATTCTTCCAGCATTCCACTTCTACCAATAAAAAAATGAACTTGTGCTAATGTTTTGGTATTACTTGCAATATAGAGGACACATTGTTAAGCCTTTCTGAAAATTACTTGTGAAGGGATAATTTCAAACCCGGCTATAACGAACCCGGATAGAGCGAATTATGCTATATATCGAACAAAAATAATTCAGTTACGGAAATACATGGGAAACATATTCCTTATAACGAAGTTCACATCCGATATATCGAACTCTGGGCGCCTAGAATGGCCGCCGGAATGCATCATCTCGGAGCGGCGATTGAGATGGGGATTGGCCGCGACCACGGAGCAAGAGCCGCGACTGAGACATTGCGCCTCGCACGGAGCGACGTGACGCCCAATACTTTCCGGAACTGTTTCCGATGCGCGGGACTCGCGACGGAACCCGCCCAGTCAGTCAGTGCGGATCAAGACAGCAGCATCGATGAACTGTGGGAAGAGCTCGCCAACGTTCTCGATGATGTCGCCAGTGAAATCCGTCCGACGCTTATAATGAAGCGCTTTCGGCAGTCGATGTGCTCCGCCAGTGCTTCTTTGATTTTTGAGGACACGGACTCGAACTGGTGCAAACAATGTTTCGTGTAGAGAAGGCTATGCTAGTTGAAGCCGCCAAAACATAAGTGAAAACAAAAATCACCATTTTTTTTTTCCAACGTGGGCAATTAAGGCGGAAAGTAGCTTTGATACTTGCAATAAATGGATTATTTTGGTTTGGTAATGGCTGCTGTACTGTGTTCGTTTCTGCATACGCGGATGGCGGAGTTGGAGAGGGGGCGGGGGGCTCCCGCGGATTGCGAACTCGTAACAATAAGCTCGTTATAGGCTGGTTCGGCTATATCGAACTATTGGATATATCGAACTAATCGCGGTGCATATTGCAGTTCGCAATAAACGGGTTTGACTGTAGTAAGATAATCGCTTTCCCACAGACAAAAAGTTCGTAATAAAAGCTCTGCAATTGGTAATGACTGCCAGGAGACCTTCTAGGCGCAATGAGCCGGGTACGATAATGCTTTTTACTCCTCATTACAGGATCGGTGATTAGCTGGCCTTTAACTTGCTTTATAGACAGCTTCGATATTTCTGATACTTGCGCTACCCAGAGTTTTTTTAAAGCAGCCGTCAACCTGACCGAAGATCGGCATACGGCCGAAGATCTAAAAACGCTAAAGTGTTGCCCAGGATTTCTCGGGACGAAAGCTGGCATGATGTTCGTGGATTCCTCGCGGATGCTGCTGAACGTGGGCGCAAAAATAGTTTCGTGCATTAAAACCGAACTATATCTCAAACAAAACCTAACGACTATGGCTGTAGCAACAGGTTGGCTGAAACTCAAGAACGTAGAGGCGGTGTAGCACCTGCGGAGCAGGAGTCTTTGCGAAGAACACGTGATAAGTGAAGGTCCCGCAGCGCTGTTTGTACGGTCTGCTGGATATGTATTCGGCGCCTGACCATGAAGGCTCACCCCAGCGAAGAGCGAGGGAGCTTCCCTCTAATGAAATCCAGATTGTGACAAAATCCCTTCTGGTCAGGAGCGTAAATTTCGAACAAGAGACGCCGACGAGTTCATATCCCCGATAGGTGTACTGGGCCTAGCGCGACTGTTAGATTTCTCACTAAACAACACGTAATTTTTAAAAGCTATTTCTACCTTCTACCAAAAAACGTACCGAGGCCCATCGGCGCCTCAGTTTCTGCCCCCCCCCCCCCCCTGACCTTGCGGAACGGTGCGTGCTCTTGGGCGTCCACCTGTGCGGCTCCATAAGCGTGCGCTGTGATTGGCGTAGCCACGCTATAATAACAGGTCATTGTGTCCACCCACCAATAGTGTGCGTCCTCAGTCTCTGACGTAGAGGTCGCGCCACTAAACTTACAGTTCACCATAGTAAACCCGCAACAAAAATAATTCCCAACAAAGCAAAAACGCATAGAGAGCAAGCTTCGCTGGACTTCTTTCATCACAGGGTGAAAGGGCTCTGATTTACAGTAGCTATTTTTACTAACAAAAGCACAGGACACGCACAGGCGCATACGTTTTGCCCATAGCTGGAACCTCACTACGGAAGCGCTGTAACAGCGGGCGTTAGCCACCTTTTCCCCTTCACCGAAAGTGCCCTTCCGCTACGTAGATGACTGCTCCTGTATCTTCCGAAAAGATAAAGTCAGCAAGTTTTTACCCCCCTCAACAGCTCAGAAAATGACATTCAATTCTCTTTAGACAAAGCGGTGGACGGCAAACTTACTTTCCTTGACGCCCTCATTACACTGCAGGGCCATAGTCTCAGTTGCAGGGTCCAACGTGTGTGCAAACTGTGTGTACCCACAGTACACACATACACGTACTAAGATAAGTGTACTTGTGTACGCGCGTGTGTATACAGTTGGGTACCTAAATTTCGACTCAGTGCACGCCACCGCAAACAAGAAAGCTCTAATCAGCGCGTTGCAGTAGCGTGCCAAATAGTTGTGCTAGGCCCGAGGAAGTGGCTAAGGACACTGCAAGGGCACGAGGTGACCTCTCAAGCTGCTGATAATCAAGGAACTTTATCAATGCAATCGAAAGTAAGCTATCCCGACGGGCATAACCGGACGTCCCTTCGCCCTCCTTCTAAGAAACGTGCTTCTGTGCCATATACTGAGGGGACAAGCGAGCGTCTCGGACGTGCCTCGGACGTACCTCGGACGTCCCTCGGTCTCGGACATGTCTGGGACGTGACTAGGTCGTGTCCCCCGTAGCAAAAATTACCAATAGACAAAACCAATAGCCTATTGGGTTATTGACACCACTAGCTATTGCTATTCAGCCTATAGGAGTATTGGTTTATTGGTCTAAGCCTATTGGTGTGTTGGTGCATTGGCCTCTGCCTATTGGTTTAATGGTGTATTGGTTCAGACCTACAGGTCTATTGGTTTATACCAGCAGCCATTTCGGTTTTCAATGGTGTACAGAACATTCCCGCTTTGTAACAATGTTGCTAGGAGGTTCAATATGTGGTAACCCCTACCAGCAACACTGGGTGGAGTACTAAACTCTGTGTTCTTTTTCACCACTTTATTGGCATCCCTGCCCCTTCATGATGCCTGCTATCTTCATAGCAAGAATTTTGCCGAGGGCACGGTGGCGGTTGAGCGTTTCGTCCTCCGTGGATCGCTGGAGACGATAGTGATTGAAAAAGCCAGCAAATAAAGAAAACGCACCGATATGAACCCCAAAAATAGCTAGCTTGAACACTGCTACAAATATGCGGAACTTTACAGTGACAACTAACAGCACATTTGACATTTTATACTATGAGGCCTAACATCACCCCCAAAAATAACTTTCATTGGCTGCTGTGACTGGCCTTTTGCATTCCCTGTCCATTTAAATGGACAAGAGCTTGCAGCATTGTGCAAATATTGCCGACGCTGGAGTGCTTACCAGAGAGGACTGCGTACTTTTCCGGGTCCACAGATGGCTTAAGGTTCCCCTTGGTGAGGTTGGAGACAGCCCCTGTCACGCTCCTGTCCACGAGGCCTGCAGTCGAAATATACGAACGCAGGCACCGCGGACAAATGCACTGTCCTTAGGGCGCGCCATCAGATGAGCAAAGGCCGCCTCAAGAATAGACACACCGAGTCCAAGGCAAACCTCAAAAATAAAGACAGAACACAAAACGAACAATACCACAGCTCAATACTGCATTTTAAGCAGCAGCGTGCAGACTTACTCCTGGACAAAGGCCTTCACTATATCCTGCACCATTTAGATCCATTCTTTGCTCTCAGAATTTTCCAAGTTTATGGCTGCACTGTACACAGTTTTTGGTCTCCCCTTTTCAACCCGTTTTTGAACTGTAATCATTATTGGCCAGATCGGCACAACGTGTGCAGCCTATCTCCATATGTCTGTTCCCTAATCTACGATGGTCCCTTCAGAACCGTAATGTCACATTCCCCATTATCATCCGTTTGTTTGGCTCCTTGGGCTGAACAGATTCCTTTCAAGGTCCTCAGTAAGGCTAAGGTTGCTGTTATTACTAACATAACTTAAACCCACTAATAGATGCACAACAAACACTTGAAGCTTACCATGCTGTCGCCAATTTCTTACGAAGTTTGTGATTGCTAGTTATGATTTCTAAAACTTTTTTTCAGATCGTAAGTATCCTTGGGCGCACCGATTGTGCCCACTGGGCATATGTGACATTAGAAGGAAAGTCGTCAAAGTTACTCGTTGTATATGGGCTAAATGCTCCAAAATAAAGGACGAGGTATAATTATGACTTGCAAATACACATGCAGCGTAAAAACATGCAGCGACGCAAGAACAAAGTGGTTCGGGGAGCAACTGTAACTCATATTTGCAATCTAATTTGTACAAAGCTCCCCGAGGCAACCATTTGGAATGAGCATTGAACTGCATCTGTTGCCTGTATTTTGCTATTTAATCAATTTGTTTGTTTTTGTTTATTTGTTTAACTATTCGGCAGTGACTGAAAACAACAGCTTGACATTTACGACCCTTAGTGCCGTTACTACGGCCTCGGTGCACTTGCCTTTCCGACTAAGTAGTCTAGATACTTTGCACACGTCGAGAAAGAAACGTCACTTTTTACTTGGAAGCAGTATATGTCTGACCCCTCCAGTTTTCATTCCGGTAAAGCCGATTTACTCAGCGCCGCTGAGACGCTCCTCCGGGCCACCGTCGACACCGCTTTCACAACTGTTATTCCCCTCGCCACCACCGATGCCTCTTCCACAAGCTGCCCATTTGGTAAATAACGGCGGTAGCACCCGTATCAGGCGTTACCAGAGCAACTTGCCCGATTTAAACGCCGACGAGAGCCCACAATTCTTTTTCGCCATGAAAACCTTTCCGCTTGACATTTTGGTCCATGTATTTTATTCCTAAGCACACCCCAAACAACTGGTTGCCGGTGTATGCGTGCACTGGTTGGGGATGGAAGCAGGGGGGCGTGCATGCACAGATATTCTTCATGCCGCTTCCGCTGACATGCGCGTTGTGCTGGCGGGAAAAATTTAAACGTGGAAGTCTCGCGGCTCAATCCCAGCTGATCTGCCCTCAATGGTCGAGCGGTTTGGGTTTGGGTTGATGTGTCACACAGACAGTGAGATGCCTACGACACAGGACGGAAACGGACAGCCACATCTTTGTCCACTAGAATAAACCTCGAGTCCTTCCAGGTTTTAACTCCCTATGGACAGGTGCGTGTCGTTCGCTCGGAGGAAGGAAGGAGGGAATTGAACGAGCGTCTGCCGGAACAGAAGCGCGAATGGGCGTGAAAACAACAGAATGCCGCTGCCGTCGCCGTTTCCACCGCAAGTTCTAGCTCGCCGAGTGGCTCGGAATCTCCCCCAAATGAACAGCAACATCGACGAGAGCGAATATATCTTGTTCTGCTTGAAAGAATTTCAGAGCGCCAATTTTGTCGGTGCCTTTCACTTCTACTCACGCCAACATAAGTGGTTCCCGGTTTATGAAGAACGAGTTGGGAGTGGCGGGTAGGGGGGCGAGGAACTTTAAACGTTGAAGTCTCACGGCTCAATGCGACCTTCCAGCTTCCCTCAATGTTCGAGAGGTGTGCACGCGCAGATCTAGGTTTCATGCCCTCACTGATGACATGACTGTTGTGTTGGCGGGAGGTTTAACCGTGTACGTCCACGGCCACAGCGCCACCCTTCCGCAGTCCTCAGTGGTCGAGCGTACAGGGTTGGTTTGCTACGCAGACAGTAAGATGCCTACGACGCGAGAGGGAAACAGACAGCCCTATGTTTGTCCGCTAGAATAAATCTGGACTCCTTCAATGTTTAACTGGGCTAAGTGCTAATTGCTCGATCACAAATTACAAACGTGTTTTGTTTCGTGCATTTCGTGTACCGCGTCCAGCTCCGCAGGCCATCCTTCTCACAGAGTGGAAGGGCACTAATTTTTATTCTGTTTGAAAATGTGTATCAGAACATGGCCTATGAATTGTAGAGTTTGTTTTAGTAGGTTAATTAATCCCTTCAAGTGAAGAAATAATGCGAAGTGCCTGCTTACCTCGTTGTCCACAGCCTCGTAGAGGAAAGTATGCGAGGGGGGGGGGGCTAAACTCCAAATCCTCCCCACTGGCTGCACCGTCTGTAGATGGCGACGTTGTCGGTGTAGTCGCAGGCTGCGGGAATGCGTCCTTGGGCTGCGGGGCTGTGGACTCGGGCGGCGGCATTGTGGTCTCCAGCTGCAGCATTTAGGCCACAGTTGTTCGCTTCGCAGCCCCATTGGTTGTTGTCGGAGCCCCAGTTGTGGCCGCAGGTACAGGGAGGTGCACACTACTCCGAGGGGGAACTGTCTGTTGACCTAAGCCCTTGTCCTGAAGCTCCGTCAGAAAACCTTCTGCATAAAACTGCTAAGATTTGTACGTGTGAGGCCACATCGCTGCAAAACATTTTGCCAATTGAGAACGTTTTCCATTGGGTCTTTGGTGCCTTCATAATGCTTCTACATGTGTGTACGCCGCTTAGACCAATTTCCTGCGTGCAAATTTAAGCAAACAGTTCTTGTGTCTCCTTTAGTTCTTTATTTTAATGCCAAAGTTTATCATAAAAAGAAATTCGCAAAAGTACAATCTATTACCTACAAGTGTCGAAGATCTTGCTGCACAGTGACTTTTGCAGAATTTCTACCTGCGCTCGCAGCTTTTTGTTTTCTGCCTTTCGTGCCTTCACCCACTCGCTCTCACTTGGTGGCTAGATGTCTTTTAGCAGATCCAGATGCTGCTTTTTGAATGTTTCTTTCGCTTCCTTTTTCTTTGCCATCAGTGCTGGCTAGTATACCTAGATAAAACAAATCAAAACAAAGGTTGAACATGCATACCCAGACTGAAATTATACTGAAAAAAAAGCTTGCTAGTCAAAATAGACTATATTCGTACAACAGTACTGCAAAGCTTCCTGCAGCACATTTTCCTAATAATGTAAATGTTGCATTTGCTGTACCTCACGTGCTAACCCGGTATAGTAGTATTTCAATTAAAGTAATCTAACAAGGAAATGTCTGATAAACGACAGGTTGCAACTAAGACCTTCTACACGCATATCAGCTGGTTGTTTTGTTCTCGCGGAATATAATTTCAAGTCATCAATAACAAACAAAGTCAACAATTCAGGTCAACCTCCTGCTTATTTTTCACCACGACCGCACAGCTTAAGATGGGCAAAAACGAGTGTTAATGAAGCGATGCAGCTGTGCACAGACAATGATAAGAGCATGCAGCCTATAGAAAGCATGGTGCCTGTTATGCTATTAGGCGAAATACTGCCTATCACAGCATTATTAAAACAGCTTTTCGCCATAACTACTTCGACGCATTAGATTTCGAGTAGATTAAAGGGAAAAATTATATTAGTACGTCCACACCACAGATTCCATGCCAATTCAACCAAGAGACATGCCGCTCCGATCGGTAATCGGTGTAAAAAAACAAGAACACAGGTCAAATGCTGACCGCGCACAGGGTTTCTTCGGAGGCCGACTCTGAGGTTGTGACAGGCCGCGGCGGCCCGTGTACGCTTTTGTTGTTTAGAGCAGCTTCCTCCCTCAAGGCTGAATCAAATGATGGGGGCTGTAAGGAGCACGCAGGCGGAATGAAATCACTGCGGAAATATGCACTCAGGACTTACCAAACAGTCACAGTATTTGTGCGAGGTAGTACCCGTGCTGCGTGGTATCTTTTCCGTCTTTCCAGTAAACTTCGTACTAGGCTTTCCCGTCGAAATCCCGCAAGTTCCCCGTACGATGGGCTCGAAATCATTAAACGTCCACAATCCGTTTCAGATTGCCTATTTTGAACCGCACAAGCGCGAACATCGCGCACGGCGTAGTGAGCTAGAAAAAAAACGTGGCTTTCGCGTCGCGATTACGCCAACTAGGCCTTTTTCCCCACGTATGCTGTGTCGGCTGAGTCAGCCGTTGGCTCATATTCGCTATGAAGGGTGAGCTGCGTAATTGCTTTACGCAACGCAACAAAATTGGAGCTTCTAAATCTACATTATTAAACAAATTTTATCTTTCACATTTGATAGTTAGCTATGAATGCCAGCTAACCGGCCAGCGGCGAATACAGTGGCCGCAGTGCTAAAAAACGCAAAAGGTATTGAGAACCAAGACAGCCGTGTGTTGTTCCGCGAACCACACTATTGTGCCAGAAGAAAGATGGCATGCACGCTAAAAACGTGTCAGCTGCAAGTGGTAGCACTCAGCTGTCCCAGAAAGCGGGTGACTCTGATCTTTCCCTGCCGGCGCCATCTGATGATACGCCGCCCTGCGACGCCTTCGATGATGTCTACGTTCAGCTTCCCAGCCCGCCAGAAGACCAGCTCGGAGATAAGCCAGCTCGAGCGAACGGACCGCCAGGCACGCAAGAGACTAATGATGATGACGATCTTGATAGCTTTTTTTTCTGATCAACCGAACTACGAAGAGCAGCACACCGACGACGACGACAACAGTGAGACGTATGACTTCCCAACGTTATTTCCTAGTGACCGCCTTCCGAATTCTCAACTGAGTGTTGCTGATGTCATGGTAATGGTAATGGCATACACTTCTACAGCGGTGCTCAACTGGACTGACACGGAGCGTTTCGTCCACGTAATAAATGCTTTACTGGGTGCGCAAGTGCTGCGTCGTCCAAGTAACTTCTTCGGAAAGCTTGGAGGAAGTGGACGCAGCAGCTTGTTAAGCGCCACTAGTTTTGTACAAATTGTAATACGCGACCGCCAAACACTGAAGGACGTGATTTTTGTTTGTGCCCACTGCAGCTTGTTCAACTCTGTACATAACGTTTTTGCAGTGTTTAACTTGCGAAAGCAAATGGAAGTGGTCCTTTCAGAAGATTATTTGTTAAACGCAATTTTTCTAGCTTTGAGAAGAGGCGCAACACCGACGGATCTTAAGGCTCGTCCGAGATTGTGCTTGAGGGGCTCTCTACAAAAAGCACATAGATGACGCCAACAAGATGGACTTGACCCTCACAATGAACACTGATGGGGCCAAATCATTCAACTGCAACAAGACTTCACTGTGGCCAATCCAGTGTGTGATAAATGAATTGCCCGTATCCATGCGTTGGGCCAATATTCTTGAGGGTGGACTTTGGTTCGGGAAGGAGCATTCAAACATGACTAACTTCCTGGAGGTCTTGTCCAGGAAGTCATTAAAGAAGGCAGCGTGAAGTAGGAAAGCGGGAGCAACAAGGCACAGCTGAGCATTCAGGTGGTCTGCTGTTGTGTCGACGCGTCTGCACGTGCAGCTGTCCCGAACCAGCAACAATTGAACGGGTACAACGGCTGCAGGTTTTGTCTCTACCTGGGCAAAAGGAACAACAGTAAGGGAAATCTACACTTGGAAATCAGTGCTATAGTTATTGATAAGTTCTTGCTCATAAAAAGAAATTTTATTTGTCACCTAATTGTGCTTGTAGCTATAAAAAATGGCTGCTTATTATTTCATAATTTGCAGAACTGCTGCCTTCTGATCTACATACTTTGCCATGAGCGGAAAGTGCTAGTTTGCTTGTCTCATTTATATACTCTTTTTTTATTGTGACCTTGGTCTTCATTTATGTCAACTTAAACTAAAGATCCGCTGATTTATCTTTAGCTCGTGATAGTCCCGTTCTTGTCAGCAAGGAAAACAGACATTCTCAACTTTTTATTGAGCGTCACATGAAAAAACAGGTTAGCCTGAAATTCTTCCATGGTCGCATACTGTGCAGCCCTACAAATAATGTTTCCTCATTCTTTTGCAATTTTTTCAGATTCAGTGAAGCACACCGCACGAGAAGATGGGGCCCAACCTGCTGAACGGGGCACCAGTGAAGTCATGAAGGACATGAGTGCAGCCCTTTCAACAAACCAAATGCAGCAGCGTGGTATCGCAGGCTACACTCCACTCAGGCAACTCACTGATATCTGGTTCAAGAGCCCGACAAAATCTGACTATATTCGAAAGGGGAAGAAGCTTGAAAGAGCAGTCACAAGAATACTCAATATAAAGCCCCCGCAGTTTTTCACTGGGCTTCCACGGACACTTGATGATCGTGGCATGTGGAAAGCAAGCGAATGGAAATAGTGGTGGCCCTACGCAGTCCCTTGCTTCAAGGGCATTCTCACCGATGCCTGCCATGAGCACCTGTGCCTCCTTGTGTCTGCAATATACTTGTATCTTAAGGATAAAATAACTGTGAGTGATATTGAGCAGGCCATGGACAACGTGGCGAGATTTGTGTTTCAAGTGCAGCATTGGACTCCCCTGCCATGACATTCAATTTGCACCAATTGCTGCACCTTCCGAAAAGTGTGCTCCAGCCAGGGCTTCTCTGGTCCCACAGAACGTTCATCTTTGAGTCCGGGAATGTTTCTCAGTTGAACCTTGTCAGTGGTGCTAATGGAATGCCACTGCAAGTTTTTTAGCGATTTGCAATGTCACTGCCGCTGAAGCGTGCCTTGAATACACTACGCCTCTCTGAAGAAAATCTTGTATTATTCCGGCAACTGGAACAAAAAACTCTGCAAAGATTCTGTGACACAAGGCCTCTTGGAAAAGTTCATTTTGTCTTTTTTGTCTGTTTTGCACATAAGGCTGTCTTGGGTAAATTGTACTACGTTCCAGCAAACCTCATCCAGTACCAGAGAGTTACAGTACAGGGGTTTGTATACCACACCCAAGAATACGGGTGCTACAAGAAAACTTGCAACCGCTTCCTGAAGCCCTGCTTTGGTTTGCACTGTGTGCTGGGTAGTGTCAATGAGCTTTGAGATGGCAGCTGCTTTCTTCTGTGTAGAAAGCTTGCCTGTGAGCAGTCTTCCAATGTGCCCCATCTCCACGTATACTAACAGACGACGGACAATGTGGTGTTGCTGCACCCGAAGAAGTCTCGAGATTGTGCGTCGCTATGGCTGTTGGGCGCACGTTGTACGTTGCATACATGCCAAGTGCGCATGAACAAGACTAATGTTTGGTTGAGCGTTGGTGCGGTGATTGCTGTTGTTTGTGCTTCGCAGGGAGCGGTCATTGTTCAGTTTCAGGAAAACTCTCCAAACAATTATCAATTTGCACTTGTGACATAAGTGGTGTTAATTTTGCAGTTTTCTTTCAGGTTTACGGTTCTGTCGCTAACAATTTGGTTCAATATATTTTCAGGTATTGGGGTCTATCACGCCAAAGCTACACCTGGGTTAGGAAGCGCACCGCAGTGGAAGGCTCCAGTTGCAGTTCAACCCCCTAGAGATCTTTTAACGTGCAGTGCCAAACTCTCGACACAGAGGCGTTTTTGCTTTTCGCCTTAACCCTAAAAGTGGTCCCCATGGCAGGGATCGAACCTGCGTCCTTTGGCTCAGCAGCATAACACATCAGTCACTGCACCGCCGAGGCGGGTAGTTCAATGATTTTTATACTTTTCAAATTTTGGGACTTCACGTGCTGAAGTTACACCTGGGCTAATGAGCGCATCTTAGTGCAGAGCTACGAATGAAATTAGTCCACTTAAGGGTCTTTGATGTGTGCCGACATTTATGCACGTGTTTTTCGTTTTCTGGGTTTAATGATTGAGATATTTGATCAGTTTGAATGTACATACAGACCCCTGAAAGGAGAAGCTTTTACTAACTACAGTTCGGACGTGTGAAAATGTGAGACAATTCGTTTGGCTTTGTATAAGGGAAATGCAGAGGTAAATTAATTATCCTGAACATTTCAGCTCTGTTATTAGTTTACCCATTCACATATCTGTAAGCATTTGGCCGATTAGAGCTTGACTACTAGAACCTTTAAGGTGTGCCTTCTCAGTCACTGAGGAACAAGACAGAACACCAAGATTGTAAGAGAACGAGAAGCTTCGAGTAGGCTGCGAAAATCCCTTTAATGTGCATGTAATAGTTTAGGCGGTGCAAATTATAATGGTCGGTAACAACCTAAAGTTTGTTATTGAAGTTTTGCCTCAAAGTCCTGGAACTCTTTTGAGCAGACGCCGCATCACGAATCCTGTGCTGTTATTTGCTGCTACTTAAAACCTTTCTGCTGCAAGTATTTTTGTGTGAACGTTTCAACCTTGCCGTTTATTATGACCTGCCTCAGTGTGTTATTCTAGTGCATATGTGATGTATGAGTGTTTCTGTCACGCAAAAATGTTCACTTGGCAGCAGTATTAGATCTGCTGTTTATTGTTTGTATTTTCGTGTGCCCACATGATCTTTTTTTCTTGCTTTACCGCGACTTCGTGCGTTCACGCAGTCTTCAAGCTTTTTTTTGGACTGCAGTATTGGTTAGTAAATAATTTTTATTGCCTTCACCTTGTTTTTTTTTTGGTTTGTTTAATATCTAAGCCATGTTATTAATCCACAGAATATTACGTTAACGGCTCATTAAGTTTCAGGTTAAGTGGCATCCAATAGACCCTATGCAAAATGCGCCCCGCCATCTCACGTCGACTCCGGTAACCAGGTCCGCGATTTTGGTACGGTCGTTTGAAACCGAAACCAAGTAGCAAAACATAGTAAGTAAGTAAGAAAGTAAGTAAGTTTATTTGTGCACTGTAAATTACAGACATTGTTAATTCTGCACCGCTTAAGCACTAGCTTGCTTGAGTGCGGCACAGGCAGCCGGCATAGTTAACAGCAGTGCAACAAAACGCGATCACTCACGTACATAATAAAGTTCGAAACATTTGAACCAATAAATATTTGAAAGCACAAAAAAAAATTCAACATCTGCATCAAAAACACATAAAAAAACGCAACACAATAAGCACTGTGTGAAAATTACCTACAGCGGTGAATAACAATACTCAAAATATCTCACAGGTGTACATAATGCAGATCAATAAACTTGTTGACAAATAAAGCACTTGTCATTGGTATCTTGTTGTACTTATCGTATTAACAAAGCATAACTAAACTCGAAAATCACAGTTAGCATTTCCGTACACAGTTCACATTCTTCCATCGAGACGCTTAAAAAAAACACATACACGCAGAAAGTACATTTCATATTCTTTCTAGGCATACATTTTTCAAGGTGCGCATCGCTCGCTTCAATGATGGCATATGCAGTGCGTCAATTGGCAGGTTATTAAAGAGGGAAGGAACATAGTACACTCGGCATCGCTTCCCATAATTAGTGAAAATCCGTGGTACATTGTAATATTCACTTTTTCTCAAACCAAACGTACTCTTTGGTTTGACCACTTTAAACCGATTATCGTAATAGTGGTTTACATAAATTACGTAATCGCGCAACTTTTCCACTGTAAGAAGATCTACCAGTTTCAATAGGCTTTTCTTGTCTAGATCATTTGAATTGGTGCCGTAACATATACTCTTTGCACACTTGAAGATTATTTTATTTATTTTTTTTTTGAGTGTGTCAGAACAAAACCCGTAAAGGGAAATTCCGTATCTTAAAAGCGACTCCCCCAGTGCTTGATAAACAATCTTTCTTAACTTAACACTCGTAATGCTTTTAATTTGATACAGCTGAGCGGCAACATAACGTAACTTTTTACATATGCTCTCGACATGAACGCGCCACGACAACGTCTCATCTAATTCTAATCCCAAATATGTCGCAGTAACACTTAGTTCCAGTGGAACACACGAACAGCCTTTGCAATTTTTCGAATGCAGCAACACAGGTTTCAACTTATCAAGTTTTTTATGAGGATTGTGAAAACAAACCAGTTTTGTTTTCGATGCATTCACGTATATGTAGTTTTGTTCATACCATGGCATAATTTCATATGTCAAATTGAAGATAATTTGTTGCGCACTCCAAAGTCTGATGTGTTACGACAAGGGCAGTGTCATCAGCGAATTGAAATATTTCGGACTGAAGGTTCAGCATTCCGAGGTCATTCACATACAAATTAAATAACAAAGGTCCCAATGAAGAACCTTGGGGTACTCTGTATTTTGTCAATCTTAATTCGCTGTAATCACCGTCAATTTTCACAGTTTGTTTCCGGTCGGAGAAGTAATTTTTAAACAACGCAGTGAATGGCCCTCGAAATCCCAGTCCTTCAAGTTTACAAATTAGAATGTCGCGGTCAATCGTGTCAAACGCTCGAGTGAGATCCAAAAATAAAGTCAAGGCAACCTCATTCTCGTCAATTATGGCTTGTACATGGTCACAGAAATCTTCTAGCAACGTCAGGGTACTTTGCCCTTTTTTGAAACCATATTGGGTGGGCGTCAATAAAAAGTTTTTTTCACAAAAGCTAACCATTTTTTTTGCCAGATACTTTTCCATTATGTGGGTTATAACAGACAAAATAGAAATCGGTCTATAATTACCAATGCTGTCTTTCTTTCCTCTGTTGTACAGTGGCCTAACAATTGATATTTTCATTTCATTGGGTATTATACTGTGTTGAGTATCCCGTTAATTATAGCCTGGACCACAGTTCGCAATTCCTTAAAATTTCTGAAAATATCTCTCGGCCTTATTCCATCCACACCAGCTGGTTTAAATATTCGTATATGGTTAACAATACACCAAAGATCTTCTTCTGTCATTTCTGGCAAATAAGCCGATTGTGAGCATGTTGACCTACTACTTATTCCATCCGAAGATGGTACTTTCTTTGCTCCCCTAACGCCTTCAATAGCCTGTATAAAGTGGTCATTGAATGTATCATTCAAGGAGCGGACGTCCCTGTTCTTAAAGTTATTGATAATGGTGTCGTCAATAGACCTTTTCTTTTGTTTGCCTATAAGCTGATTTAACATTCCCCAGGTGTTTTTCGGGTTTCTTTTAATAATGGAAAATTTTTCCAAATAGTACCGGTTTTTCGCGAGCTGCAGCTTTGCTGTCACTTTATTACGAATTCTTCTGTATTCTTCCTTCAAAATTTGATTTCCGGGTTCCTTCTTGCAGCGTTTCCATATTTCTTCTTTTTCGTCACAAAGTTTAATTATTTCTCCATCTATCCATTCGCTTTTGGTGTTTCTTCGTTTCAAGACTTTCTGTTTAGAAGCCTGGGAGTAAATATTGTTCAGTTCCGTCACCAGTTTGTGATTCATTTCTACGTGGTTATACTGCAATAAGGAATTCCAGTCATATTCCTTAATTAACTTGTCAACGATAGAAGTTCTTATTTGAGTCACCTTCTGTTCCTCCGTTTGTTTCGTAGCTTTTTTCTCAAGGAAAGCTAGAGAAATGAAGTAGTGGTCCGCAACTTTTTTTTATATTATACCAGACAAGCTTTGTATGGACGTTGGTATTGCAATATGATCAATGCAAGTTTGTGTAAAGGTTTCTCCTCGCCATTCTTCTCTCGTATAGTCGTCGATTACGTTACTTAATCCATATCCTGCTAACAAGGTTAAGTACGTATGAACGTATGGTTTCTTCGCGACTGCTACATCTATATTGAAATCTCCAACAAATATGGGATTCCTATTATGAACTTTTTTTAATTACTTCTTTCAGTTCTAGGAGAAATGTATCGACACTATTGTTAGGGGGCCTATATATGGCACAGATTACGTAACTAGCTGACTTGGTGTTTACCGACAGTATTAACGATTCTGCAGAACTAAAGGTGTAACTTAGCGGCTCGCATATGTGGTTACATTTAATAAACACCAAAATTCCTCCACCTTTCCGTTCCTTCCTGCAGAAGTTGTACTGTATGTACCCATTCATAGTATATTGACCGCACTCCGATTCTTCGAGGTTTGTCTCACATAATACTAATGCATCAGGAGTAACAGTCTGTCCACAAAGATATGTCCTTAGCAGGTCCAAGTGTTTCTTCACACTTCTCGTGTTTATATGTAGAAGACTAAACCCAATATCACAATCCTGATCGGTCAGTGAATCTTGAATATAAGCGTCCCATTCCTCAAACGAAGTGAAAGTCTTAGACATTTTATAGCTTGTCGAGGTCCGCCTCGCTGTCCACTCGAATTACTGTTTCACCTGGGGCTTTCCTAGTTAGTACTTTGCCATTCTTTGTCCAAACATACTGATACCGTTTTGCTTTGGCTATCGGCTTTGTGATCCAAAACAGTTTCTTCACTCGCTGTGTTAGATTTTCGTTGATGAAAATGGACTCTGAACTGAGAGCCAGACGTTTCTCAAGCCACTCGTCTCTTACAGATCTGCGCGCAAACTTTACAATTATTGGTGGGACTTTTCCTTCTTTCGCACGTAACCTATGTACAGCCTCGATTTCCTCTTTGTCTGGAACGGGGAGTTCCAATTTTTGGGCAAGGTTTTGTACTACTTCCACCAAGTCTTCCTTCTTTGCCTCTGGTAATCCATGAATTTCCAGGTTACATCTGCGAGAATACTGCTCTGCGTTATCGACAGCCAACTGCAGGTCCTTTATTTCTTTTTCTCGATGAGCCACTTGTACTTCAAGTGAGTCGACTTTCTTTTTCAACTGTTCGACAGTTTTGCCTTGACCATCCACTTTCGTCAAGATTTCGTCGTACTTGTCTGAAAGCAGTGACATGGCCTTTTCAATTTCCTGAGTTGACTGCAGAGACATGTCAAGTTTAGCTTCAATAGCGTCATTTTTTACGACCTGCATGGTAACGATCGAATCCACAGAGTCAATTTTGTTCTTTAAGGCAGTTACTACTTCGCCTAGCTTCTTTATCTCCCTTGCAATTTCGGCGCAGCATGCATTTGCCTCCGTTGGGCCTGCTGCGCTCTTATCATCGCTGGTAGGCGTGGCAGATAGTGGCTGCCTTTCCTTACGCACTCGGCATGTAGCGCATTGCCAACTATCAGTTTCTTCTGAAGACATAGCCTTCATGGTTTTGTTCATTAGTCCAGAGCACTTCCCATAATGATACCAGTTTTCACACGCTCCGCATTTTATACCTGCATGTTCAGCAGATACAGATTTCATGCACGCCAAACAATCCATAGACATCATGACACTTTGGTATTGGCAGTCCAGCGGAATACAGAATGAGTTCAAACGCCGATTTTCAGTGTCTTACCTAGCAAAAGAAATGTATGCGTTTGTAACACGTGCCGTTCCCCGCCGGACTGCAGCTCGTCGCTGTTGCCTCGTCGCTTATGAAGACGTTGAAGGCATGACGTCCCCAGAGTCCTCGCTGCTCATTGGTAGCCGCAGTCAGGTGATGCTAGTGGCATTGGCGTGCTTCACGATAGCGCTGCTCTTCCGTCTTCTTTCTCAACCATGGAAAGGATCCTAGCAAAAGAAACGTATGCGTTTGTAACACGTGCCCTTCCCCGCCGGACTGCAGCTTGTCGCTGTCGCCTCGTCGCTTATGAAGACGTTCAAGGCATGACGTCCCCAGAGTCCTCGCTGCTCATTGGTAGCCGCAGTCAGGTGATGCTAGTGGCATTGGCGTGCTTCACGATAGCGCTGCTCCTCCGTATTCTTTCTCAACCGTGGAAAGGATCCTAGCAAAAGAAACGTATGCGTTTGTAACACGTGCCGTTCCCCGCCGGACTGCGGGCATTGACCGCTCTTGGTGATGGACTACAATGCCGGAGCATTGCTGCGTGCCGCAGTGCACGCAACGAGGAAATACCGATCCAGATCGAGAAAAGGCACATGAAGTTCCAAGCTCTTGAACGAGCTTTCTGACGCGAACTATGCCGGCGCGAGCAACCTTTGTGACACGCTGGGCGCGGTGCGCTGGGACGGAATATTTGTCATTGTTTCGCTAAGCGCGGGATTTCGTAGTCGCTGTCCGGATGAAGAATACAGCTGCGTTGGAGTTCCGTGGTTCAGCCTTTGTATTCTAAATGAAGCCTGAGCGTGCGTCACCTATTTACGACTGACAGCGGCGCTCGAGCGGGGAAACAGTACCACACGTTGTCAAAATTAGGCTTTATTTCTTCACTCGTCCCTGTGGCTCTACGCCCGCTTCATTTCATTGTTAAATGGTACCGCTTAGCCCCTACACGAGCCTTTATCTTACCTAGGGCTGTAAACTTTTCTTGCCGCACTACGCCGTCACGGCGCCGTTGAAAATTTCCTCTGTGGCGGGTGCGCACGGTATCGGAGAATGTTGTTGTTTCTTTTCGGTGCATTTAGCCGCGTGTCGTTGCGGAAGTGGCGTACACTGTTTATGATGATCTGACGTTGGAAAATTCGAGTTTCTGCACTTGGTTCCCAATTTGCCGGGCTGACAGGTTTGTTTACGTCAAGTTAACTTGTTGCCCATTGTCATTTCAGCCACGATGTATTTACTGTCGAATATTTTGCAACTGATTGATTGATTGTAGGGTTTAACGCGCCGACGCAAAGCAGACGATGAGGCGCGCCGTAGTGGAGGGCTCCGGATTAATTTTGACCACCTGGGGATCTTTATCGTGCGCCGAAATCTCGTACACACGGGCGTTTTTGCTTTTCGCCTCCATCAGAAAAGCGGCCGCCGCGGCCGGGAATCGAACCCGCGACCTCGTGCTCAGTAGCGTAACGCCTTAGCCACAGAACCACCGCGGCGGGTAATATTTTGCAACTAAAATACACACTCACTCCTCCAGTTTGTCACATACTGCATGCATGCCTCCGACGTAATGATAGTGGCCATTGATGTAGGTAGCTGAGGCAATTTTCAAGTTTTCATAAAAAAGAAAAACGGCTTGAGTGCTTTTTCTTTTTTTCGTATCCACAGTGAAAATCCCAGTAAATTAAAATACTTCGGTGATTTATAGCCCGTGCAGTATAGCAAACTGTGGATATAAATGGAACAAAGAAAAGCATTCGCACACCCCTGCATGCAGCGGTCTAGTAAACACGACGTTGCCCAGCCTCTGCGTGCTCGCGAGATGACCACGGCGTGATGTGGCTTGAATGCTTGCTGGTAGCTCATAGGTGACCCTCCAGGTGCCATGCCCGTCCTTTTTCTGTTACTGTGGGGGGTGAGGCCAGCAAAACTGAGGCAAAAAAAACCCATTCCAAAGGCTACCAAGTTTTCTCCCAAGCGCTTGCACGGCACTTTATTGCTGCTCGCATTGCTGCTGCGCTCGACGTGCGCCGAACAGACGCATTGGCAAGGGAAGGGAAGGGCCATTTTCTTGCGGGCTTCTCCAGTCAATGTCTTGGACACTCGCTGGCTTGATGCCCTGCTGTCTCAGACGTCCCCACTGTTGTGGCAGCTATGCACGCAAGCTCCGGTGGCGCCTCTTTAAAACCTTGGGCTTGCAAGAGGACGAGTATGTGCACAGCCGGCAGGATGTGACTGCATGCTCCACTGCAACCCGCCGGGCACTCGCACGCTGCCTCCACAATCTCCCCACTGTCCGTCTCAGAGGGGAGGCACACAACATAGGGCCGGCCAATTTTTCTCTGGGAGCGAAAGCAGCTGCTGAGCACATGGATGAGGCCCAACCTGCAAGAACAGAGAGAGTAACAGTAAATAGCACTCAGGGAAGAACAGGACTAGTCCGCTACAGTTTATACTAAAGGGACAGAGCAGAAAGCAGTAGCCCCAAGGAACAGACTCAAAATGACCAGCTTTTGTGTCTTGCTTAACACTTTTGCAAGGGCAATAATCTACACCTCAAACAGCAATGATGTAAAAATTGTTTTTCAAGTTCGAGCGAGCAAGTATCGCTGCATGCTTTGTTAATGTACTTTCAAGAGAAGGAATTTTAACATTTGTAAACCCCACCGTGGGTAATGATACCAGTACCCGCATATTCGTGTTCGTCATAACTTAAGCAAGCAATATTATGATTATCTGGAACTCACTTCCAAAACCTTTCGAGATTAACAGGTAAACATTCGGGCTATACCGATGACCCATCGAATTTTTTAAAAAAAATTTAGTTCAGTGAGTTCGAGCTAACGAGGTTTTCCGGTATTATCTGTTCGGGCACACTCAAAACATGCGCTTTAGAAACTACCACAACCACCCCACTGCCAAAAAAGGACAAGCCAGACGCACAAACAGATTTTTGCGGCAGGACATGCGCAATAAATAATGAAAACACACACAAAAAAGAAAATTCAAGGCGCAAGTGCACTTTTGTAGTTGACTTCGCCGCAGAGCACGAATGTTTTGCGGCAAACGCGCGGGCGGACGACCGTCACGGAAAACGGCCGCAACCTTTCCGTAAACATCTTCGCCAAAAATAATACCGTAAATTCGATGTACGGCATTTCAATCCACCCACTAGCGGCACGGTCTGGCGATTGTCGCTGTCCTCTTTCAGGGTTACTGCAACAGGGTCCTCGCTACGAATTTGCATGGTAAACAACGGTGAACAAAGTGCTATACAAATGCTCTTACCGGTTAACTCGCGTCAAGGAAAAAACAAAGATTTACTTACTGCGAGTCGCACGTGTTTGACCGCACCGATGAAGGCGAGCAATGCGGCTCGGTGGCTAGGCGGCATGCCCTGCTCCGCTGCCGCTCGGATGGGTCTTTGGCACGGCACCACGAGTGGTATGAGTCCTCAGACACAGTCGGCAGCGCAGACGAGTCCTTCGTGCACAATCCGTGGTCGGGACCCGGAAAACGCAGTCCAATTTGAGCCATACCGCGTTACCGTTACCTACTATTCCACACTAAACAATACGAGACTTCGCGATCGTCGCCCGTACCAATATGGCGGATGGTCTTGTTTACATCAGTGTTGCTAGATCACCAAGCAATTTCGCATAGGGTATATTGGTCACCGATATACCATTTCTTATAATTACTGATGTTTATACTGAACGAATGAGCCCACAGAACCGATAGTTATGTTCGAACAATAATGTCACTATTGATTGTAACTGTAGTGCCAGCCATGCAGTTCTGGCTTCAAAACTTCACACCCAACTGTAGCAGAAACTGCAGCTTAAATTAAATCAGTGATCAGCTCTAATTAATATGGCAGGCAAGTTGTGGAACATGAATTTATTAATGACCTTCGACATATGTTGCTTTTTTGCACACAAGTTTCCTTAATTTTGGGTTGCAGTGCTTTCCATTCGGTTCGTTAGTTTTGTTTGTCACACAAAAAATAACTTTTTTTCTGTTTTTTACCAGCACCTCTAGCCCAATGGCCCCTTATACAGCATTTGACCAATACAACAGATGTGTATTGGTGTCTAAGACCGATACAACCAATAGCTATTGGTCTATTAGACTAATACAGCGAATAGCTGTTGGTCCAGTTGACCAATAAATGTGACTCTATCAGAGAAATAGATTTTCTATTGGTCCAACAGACACTGTAATAGAATCAATAGCCTGACCTATAGAACCAGTGCATTATTCCTACTGGACCAATTTCTATTTCTATTGGCATTTTTACTAGGGAATCGCACGTGTCTCGCACTTGTCTCGGACGTGCGAGCGTCTCGGACGTCTCGGGGAATATGAAGCACCGGTTGCATATGTCCTGTCAAGAAGGATGCGCCATAGGCTAGCTGGTGAGCGTGAAGGACCGCCTGCTTAACGCACGCTTTAACTTGTTTACAAAAGCCCCCACGCAGGCTGCACCGGTGTTGAAATGGGCTAGTCAGAAAATAACAAGAAAATGAATATTTCAGCAGCAGGCCCCTCACGTGAAGCGTTAGTAGCAAGGCTGTAGGAGAGCAAGCCGTCGTAAATGGACACAAGATATGGTGCTACTCTATGAGAATCGGGGAAAAGAAAAAATAAACAGACGGCATCACGAGCGCACCTGAAACCGGTAATCACAGAAACCACAAGCATTGAACCACAACGACGGTAATTTAAACCCAATCAACACCGGTTATTTGCAGATAGTACGCAAGCCCATTCAAATGTACCACTTGGGGTGATGTATTAATTGTGCACGAGTCTTCCGTGCTAGAAGCCAAATCATCAAGAACAATTTTTTTCCAATTGGTCCGCGCCTCTTCTGCTTCAAATCTTCGCTCTAACAAAAGCCATAGTGGTACTCAATGGGTCAAAGAAAGTACATGCAAGTATATGGCATTGACGTATCCAGCATGCCTTAAAATGAGAGTTCTTAAATAAGATATTGTGGCTACACCTTCCGAGAATTCTGGCGCAATTTACAGGGGCGTGCTGGAAGAATATTATTTAAGTATACGCAATATCATTATTCAAATGATGCTGCACACTGGAAAAATTATGCAAGCTAATCGTTAACCCGACTTTAGCCGGAGCGTCAACATCTCCATTACTCAACCCTAAGCTCCCTGGCTGAAGTTAAGCTAAAATTATCTGACCCCACTCGCAGAGCATGTTGCCGCAGCTGATACCACGTCGATCTCGTTCCACGTGGTAAAGCTCAGCTCGGCTTCATGAAGTCACCCCCGCGGTGTCTCAGTGGCTAAGGCGTTCTGCTGCTGAGCACGAGGACGCGTGATCGATTCCTTGCCTCGGTGGCCGCTTTTCTGATGGAGGCGAAAAGCAAAAACGCCCATGTGTACGAGATTTCTGCGCACGTTTAAGAAACCCAGGTGGTCAAAATTAATCCGCAGCCCTCCACCACGGTGCGCCTCATCGCCTGCGTTGCGTCGGCGCGTTAAGCCCTACAATCAATAAATCAAGCTTCATGAGGTCCGAATTATTTGAGGTTGCCCACATGTGGTGGCGTGTTTCCAGCCTTACTCTTAGTGGGCATTTCGCAGCTATATTTTCATGTCTCCTGATAATGTGTTTTGCTCTTAATCCACACCCGCCACAACGACTCCGGGCTTGAAGGCATTTAAGAGGGCAAGCGAGCAGCGCCGACCGCATGTCTCACGCATTGCGCTTCCGCATTTCGCAGGTGTATAAACGTTTTTCCCTACACGCTACGAGCACTGATAATAATCGCTACTTATTTCTGGTCCCTTGCCCACATGTGTTATGTGAGACAGTTGCTGAATGCCTTTCTTTGATCCTCATTTTGCTCTGTTCCGGTGACGTCGAGATAAATCCCCAGCCACGCGGTGCCCGTTCCCAGGCCCTGCTTGAGTTAGAGCACTTACCCGATCACCCGTGAGCGCATACAGATATTCTTTTTCGTCTTCTCAAGGACGTTCATGCAAAACTGACGGAAACCACGCGGAGCTGGTGTCTGGCACAAAAGCTACAAAACTGGGCAGAAAAGCATTGAAACAAAACATGGCGCAATTCAGAAGAGGGTGGACGAGGTAGAAGAAAAGATGAAAACAATTTATCGCATGGATGAAGACATGGTACACCTTCAGCGCTCCGTTGACACATTAACAACTCAACAAGATAGCTTGTTGCGGTACTCACCTACGGGGCAGAAACTTGGAGGCTCACTAAGAGGGTTCAACTTAAATTGAGGACGACTCAGCGAGCAATGGAAGGCAAGATGATAGGTGTAACACTAAGCGACAAGAAGAGAGCGGAGTGGGTCAGGGAACAAACGCGTGTTAAGGACACATTAGTAAAAATTAAGAAGAAGAAATGGACGTGGGCAGGGCATGTAATGCGAAGGCAAGATAACCATTGGTCGTTAAGGGTAACTGAGTGGATCCCTAGAAAAGGCAAGCGTTGCAGGGGGCGGCATAAAGTTAGATGGGCAGATGAGATCAAGAAGTTTGTGGGGATAAATTGGTCGCAGTTAGCACAGGACCGGGTCAATTGGAGGATAATTGGAGAGGCCTTTGCTCTGCAGTGGGCGCAGATAGGCTGGTGATGATGATGAAGATAGTGTGCAATCACGTGTTGATGAACTAGAGAACAGGTCGCGACGCAATCACATCCTTCTTCGAGGTGCACCTGATGATCGCGAACTGTTGGAGGAATTAGAGGTGCCCGTAAGGGAAGTTTTACGTGGCGTTTTAGACTCTTCATCCGAGACTGCAATTGAGCGTGCGCATCGCTTGGAGCGATATCATTCAGGTAAATATCGCCCTACTATTGTTCGATTGAAAAATTTTAAGACTAAAGATAAAGTACTGTCCGCGCGGAAAAAAAAAATGATGAAAAAATACGCGTCAGAAAGCGAAGACTTCGCACCCAGTACACGTCACGCAAGAAAGAAATTACATGAATTTGAGAAGAGTCACACTGGCGATTTCCATATTAGGGTCAACAAGCTTGTAATGAACAAAAAAGGTTGCATAAGACGTCTACGTTTAGGTCTTAAGATGTACGACGTGATAGCATTCCTTAGACGCCCAGGAGTGTAATTCCCGCATTTACGATCTCTGCTTCACGAGCACTGAATATCAGCCAAGAGAGGAACACTAGCAGCAAAGGTGTTGAAGTGCCGTGGCCCGCGAGAAACGGAGGCCCTGGTTGCTTCTGTGGCTTAAGATGTGAGCGTGAAATGTTGCGGCGTCGGGGTGTTGGCCACTTCGAGCGAGAGGGTGGCAGTGTCAGTGCTTCAAAGCGTTTATTCTCTAACGCGTATGCGGACTAAAAGCTTTTGCTTTTTCGCGAAGAGGGAGAGACAGTGGAGATCTTTGTCGAAGAAGAAATAGTCGGGATTTATGAAAAGGCTGCAAACAGACATTAGAGAGCTCAAAAGTGAAACTTGAAGTCTATGGCCCCACATGCAGTAGCTCATTCCCTTGCATCGCAATAAGCTCCCGCTATCTTGAGGTAACGAGCTTGTCAAAGCTACCTCTCATGTCTCGATAGAAGGGGAATGTGTAATGTTTCGGTTCTACTTTGGGTATACCCCCGTACACAGCTGGTTTGGGTAGAAGAGGGCGGACGTTTCCCCGGATTTAACATAGTTTTAAATTAATGTTTGGTGTTCCCACCGAACATCTTCGCCCAGATACGTCTGCAGATGCTTGTGCTGGATTATCCTCCACAGAGTTGCGATTCTTCGGTATGGAGACCAACTTATGGCAAGTGGAATGATAATGTTTGTAGGTGTAGAATGTAAATACGTTCTTAACGTTTTTCGTGGAGGGCAGTGCGGCAGTTGTGGACTCAAGGTGCACGGCATGTTAACGTTAGCGTGCCCGTTATTCCGTTCCTCGTTAAATGCCAGACTCCGAGAGACGTTGTTTGCTTCCCAAAGAAATATCAGCAATAGACAGTGAGTACGAGCGCCTTCGCGCCCTCCGCAGGAGAGCAGAGCGGCGAGCACGCAAGACGTCGTCTCCGGACAACATTCGAGCTGCTAGACGTGCGCAGAAACATGTCCAAAAGCACATCCGCAAGCTCCCTAAACTGCGCTGGAGCCAGTTCTGCTCTCGGCTGGATCCACGAAAGCCACTAACACGTATATGGCAAATTTTTCGCACCTTAAGAACCCCATCAAGTCCACTTCACCCGTTCTCGACGGTTGCTCTTCAGAATGGCGTTAGTGAAGTGAGTGTTGCAGAAGAATTTTGCATAAGATCACCACTCCGCCCTGCAACGTTGTGATCTCGGAGGTGTCCGTGTTTTGATCTCGGAGGTGTCCATAAATGCGACGCTGATGGACGAACCCTTCACCATTGAAGAGCTCACCAGGGCGTTGAATAATCTCAATTTGTCTTCTTCCCCTGGCGCTGATGGCACCACGTATTTGGCTCTACGCCACTTGGGCCCAAAAGCTCTTCATCAGCTCCTCTCTGTGTACAACGAATCGTGGCAGAGAGGGCGCCTTGAGGCCAGCTGGAAAGTCACTCCGATCGTTGCGGTCCTTAAACCAGGCAAGCCGGCAACCGATATAGATTCATACCGGCCAATTGCACTTTTAAGTTGTATTGGCAAGGTGATGGAGAAGATGGTGTTAGAACGGCTTGCTTGGGACCTTGAAAATCGAGGTGTTTATCTATCGCAGATGTCTGGATTCAGGAGAGGATGAAGCAGCACGCGTAACATACTTTCCCTGGCGGTGGATATCTGGCGACAAAAAGCAGCTGGAAACATCACCATAGCTGTCTTTTTGGACGTCAAGACAGCGTTTGATAGCGTGGCACACGAAGCTATCCGAAGAGAGATGACGTTCGTAGGGCTGCGAGGACGTATGTTCCAGTGGCTCTGCGATTACCTACAACATCGGTACGTCTATATGGTCACCAGTGATGGCGCAACGACCGAGCATCCTGTCACACATGGGGTTCCTCAAGGCGGCGTCTTGAGTCCGACTCTTTTCAGCATATGCCTTATACGCCTGCCAACGGTTCTTCCCCAAGGCGTCAATATTTCGCTGTACGCAGATGACATCTACATATGGGCCTCAGGCAAAAACCGCCGAAACATTCGTGCCGTACTTCAGAGAGCGATCCGGGCGATGCGAAAGTACCTGAGATGCAGCGGGTTGATCTTTTCCCCTCAGAAGTGTGCAGCGATTGCGTTCACTCGGCGTGACGTCTCACGATATACGCTCAGTGTAGAAGGTACGCAGATACCCTATGTCAAATGCCAGAAATTTCTCGGCGTCGTCTTTGACCGCTCGATTGTCTTGGACTCCCCATATTCGGCAGTTGAAAGAAAGGCTTTTGTCTTTTGTGCGCATCTTGCGCATGCTGAGTGGACAATCTTGGGGATGCTCCGTGTCCTCTCTTCTTGGACTCTATCAAGCACTCTTTCTCGGCCTTTTACGCTACAGCCTGCCGGCCCTGGATCAACTGTCTTCTATAAATTTGAAGGTCATAGATTCAGTGCTGGCGAGAGCTCTACGCGTGTGCCTGGGTCTTCCCAAATGCACGTCGACAATTGGAACACTGCGGGAAGCTCGGTGCTTCTCTACGTCAGTGCTTCAACATCAAGAGTGCCTTCGAACGTCACTACGCCACGTCACTCGGTGCCATGCGCATCATCTGGCAGCCACCACTGCATCCCATGTAAAAGACTTGCTTCCAGCAAATTTCCAGCGACCTGTGAAGCCAGCATTGCCACTGTGGATACTTGCACCATGGAATATAATCACGACAATTCCCGGAATAAGCAAAAAGTCGTCCATGCCTGCACCTGCACTGAAGTTTTTCACACTTGAGTATTTATTTACCGCGTACGCAAGCCACACCCACGTTTATGCGGATGGCTCAGTGACCGAAGAATCATCTGCCATTGGCGTGTGGATTCCGTCGGTCCAGTACACAATCAGGAAAAAACTGAGCCTTAAAACATCATCCACCGCTACTGAGCTAGCGGCTGTAAGGGCTACTGATGATGATGATGATGGTTGGAGTTTTTTGGCGCAAGGCCAGCTGGGGCAAAGAGCGCCAAACAAAAGTATTTAGAAGAAAATAGTGGCTACTAAGCCAGAATAACACTAAAATCAATTAACGACAATGGTGATGGCTGGTGTATAGGGCCAGTTTTGATTACGCATGAAAGGAAATGAGGTTTAAAAAGTTTACATCAGACAAATATTTAAAAACGTGTTGCACAGAGACCATGGCATCATCCCCCAAAAACAACGAAGGGTGTAGCGGAATGTGTTGTCTGTATAGTTCCTTGAAGTGTCTGTGTCTTGTTGTGTCGAGTGCCTTGCATGTGATTAGTATGTGGACTACGGATAGGCCCTCCCCACACCTGCTACACCCAGGTCTTGCAGAGCTAGTGAGCAGGTATGAGTGTGTTACGTGAGTGTGGCCTATCCGCAACCTAGCTAAGGTAACCTCAATGTGTCTGTTATGTGAGTCAGTAGCGTATGGTCCCAAGTGAGGTTTTATTACATGTAACTTGTTATCTGTCTGTTCACTCCAGTGTGTTTGCCACGTGTTGTGAAGTTGGTGTCTGATGTGTGGCTTCATATCTGTGTACGGAAGTGTTGCTATGCCCACTGAATTCAAGAGTGTATCAGCAGTGGCCATTTCATCTGCAGTTTCATTCCCGGCTATTCCACAATGGCCAGGAACCCAACATATTGTTATTTCAAGACTTGATGCGTATGCCACCATAAGGCCCTTAAAAACAAGGTTCATTACATAATTTTTTGAGCGTTTTCTAGACAAACGTGCACGTACAACACTAAGAGAATCTGTAAAAACTATGGACTTTGGAATTTGATGCTGGACAATGTGGTCTAAAATAAGTAAAATGCCGTGTGCTTCAGCTGTAAAAATGCTGTTGTGGGAGTTCATTCTTTTTGCCATGTTAAAGTTCGGTCCATGCGCAGCACAAGACACAGCATCAGCTGTCTTTGATGCGTCGGAGTAAAACTCTGCACACTGGTACTTATCCTGTAGGAAGAGGAAATGCTGCATAATAACTGCCCTTGGTGCCCTGTTTTTGTCGAACTGCACAAAGGACAGGTCACAAGAAACATCCCTGGCTTGCCATGGTGCAGTAAATTCAATGATCGCTGTCTTGTGGATATATGAAAATGACACTGCTAGCTCAGAAGCTTCTGCTGTCACTCTGAGAGGGAACGGCATGGGAATAGATGGGCGGTTTAAAAAGAGCTGCTGTGAGGATGCATCATGAATGGTCGAGTTAAGAGGATGATTTGTGAGAGACATGATTTTAGAGGCATACAACAAGTCAGTGTATATCCTCTGGTGATACAGGAACCATTTGTGGCACTCTGCATAGAGGCTTTCCACAGGGCTGGTGCGAAAGGCGCCACAAGCAAGGCGAAGCCCCAAATGCAGAACTGGGTCAAGCATTTTAAGTGCCGTTTTCGTTGCAGACCCATATACGACGCTGCCGTAGCCCAAGCGAGATCCAACCAGTGCAGAATACAGACGCAGGAGTAGCTGCTTGTCTGCACCGTACGATTGGTGAGAGACAACTTTAAGGATATTCATAGTTTTTAGGCATTTTTGCTTAAGCATTTTCAGATGAGGAAGAAATGTTAGTTTGTTGTCGAATATTAGGCCTAAAAACTTGTGCTCCTTTTTTACAGGAATCGACACGCCGTTTAGAGTAATGTCAGGGTCCACATGGATCCCGCGAACACGGGTGAACACAACGCAAGTACTTTTTACGGGGTTCAACTTAAAGCCGTTTGTGTCCGCCCAGCCAGCAAGTTTGTTCACGCCGAGCTGGACTTGCCGTTCACAGATTGACATATTACATGATTTAAAAGATATTTGCACATCATCTACATAAACTGAGCAAGAAATGGTTGGTGGCAATGCCTTACGGAGTGAGTTCATCTTCACTATGAAGAGTGTGCAGCTCAAAACACCTCCTTGAGGTACGCCATTTTCCTGAACATGTACATTAGAAAGTGCACTACCAATTCTTACACGGAAAGTTCGTTCAGACATGTAGCTAGAAAGAGTTCTAAGCATGTTGCCCGAAACACCGAATGACTTCAAGTCACTCAAGATGCCGTATCGCCATGCCGTGTCGTTGGCCTTTTCCATATCAAAGAAGACTGTAATGCAGAACTGTTTGTGAATGAGGGCATCTTTTATGTAAGATTCCAAGGCAACAAGCTGATCATTGGTGGAGCGCCCCGCCCTGAAGCCTGCCTGGCAGCTCCCGAGAAGACCGTTGTACTCGAGGAAGTACACGAGCCTGCGATTGATCATCTTCTCGAAGAGCTTGCACAGGC
The DNA here is from genome assembly GCF_048455015.1 of Haemaphysalis longicornis. Taxonomy (NCBI): domain Eukaryota; kingdom Metazoa; phylum Arthropoda; class Arachnida; order Ixodida; family Ixodidae; genus Haemaphysalis; species Haemaphysalis longicornis. The sequence continues at coordinate 123,603,986 of NW_027526203.1, read as the reverse complement.
AGCTCGTCAGGGCTATTGGGCGGTAACTTGAGGGGGACGACGGGTCCTTTCCCTCCTTCAAGAAAGCCACTACAACGGCCTCCCTCCAAGAGTGTGGAATGTGCCCCGAAAGCCATATTTTATTACATAGATGTAGAAGTGCTTCAAGTGTGTCTGCGTGTAGGTGTTGTATCATTGTGTATGTAATGTTGTCTGGGCCTGGAGCTGAGGGTTTACACGTGCTTAGAGCAGCCCTCAGCTCATGTAGTGAAAACAGGGAGTTGTAAGAAGTCTGTGATTTGTTGTTGTCGCGTAGGGACTTCTTTTCACAACAGGCTTTATGTTTCAGGAAAGTATTCGTGTAGTGTGCTGAACTGGACACGTGTTGGAAGTGTTGTGCGAGTGTGTCAGCCTGGTCTTCGAGTGTGTCCCCTGTAGTGCTGACCAGAGGCAGGCTGTGTGTTTGTTGTCCTTTGAGTTTGCGTATTCGTGTCCATACTTTCCTTGTGTCTGTGTAGGAGTTTATTGATGTTATGAATGTACGCCAACTCTCTCGTTTTGCCTCACGGCGCACACGTTTTCCTAACGCCTTGGCCCGTTTGAACAAGAGGAGGTTTCCCGACGTGGGGTACCGACGAAGGATACCCCACGCCTTGTTCTGGGCCTCTCGTGCCCGCCTACAGTCCTCATTCCACCACGGCCTCCGCTGGTTGCGCGGGGCACCAGAGGCGTGGGGAATGGACTTTTCGGCGGCGTCGAGGATGTGCGCCGTGAGGAGTTGGGTAGATTCTTCAACGTGTAGGTGTCCTATGGATGTGTGGTGTAGTTTGGATGTCTCTGTAAATGTATTCCAGTTAGCTCGTGTTTCATTGAACCTATTATGGGAAGATGGACTGCATGGGCCTTTACCTATGTATGTAAGTGAGGTGGGGAAGTGGTCACTGCCATATGGGTCAGTTCCCACACCCCACGCGAGAAGAGGAAAGAGAACTGCGGAGCCAATAGCCAAGTCAAGACATGAGTATGTGTTGTGTCCTATGTTATGATATGTAGGCTGTTTATTCTTGAAAAGGCATGCTCCAGAGGATGTAAGAAACCTCTCTATCAGGCGACCCCGCGCATCCGTACGAGAACAGCCCCAAAGAGAATTGTGAGCATTAAGGTCGCCTGTTAGAATGTATGGTTCGGGCAGTTGGTCAACCAGCGCCTCGAAGTCAGAGCTCAAAAGTGTGACATCAGGAGAATGTATATGGAGCATACCGTTATCAACCTATTAAATATTATTAAGCGTATTGCCACAGCCTCAAGGATAGTGTTCAAAGTGACAGGGTGGCATGCTAAAGATTTCCGGGCGATTATGGCCACACCCCCAGAAGAGTGTGTGCAGCCATCCCTGTCCTTTCTGTATACCAGGTAACTATTCAAGAAATTTGTGTGCTTGGAATTCAAATGTGTTTCCTGAACACACATTACACTTGGCTGATTAGCATGCAGTATTTCATTTACATCGTCAAGATTTTTAAAGAGGCCTCTGCAGTTCCATTGTACTATGTTCTCTCTTCCCATTATGAAGTGTTCGGAGCTACTGGACTGTGTTGTTTATGTGTCGTCTTTCGGGGCTGTGATTCTTGTCTTTTTTGGCTTGTCGGGAGGCTTTGGCGTCAGGACGCGTTCCTTGCGGTGCACCGCAGACAAGAACGGACCGACGTCCATTTCATCCTCGGATGTCCTCAGAGCGCCTGAGGGATCAGGCTCCTTGGACCGCGAACCCTTTGCGGTGCGCTTTTCCTTGCCCGCAACCACCGAGGGATTCAGGAACGCCTCGGATGGCGCAGGCGGTGCGGTGGTGGTGGGAGCTGCCGCTGGCTCCCCCAAGTCCATCTCCTCTGCGCCCTCGCCCGTGGTTTGGGACGCTGGAGTGGAAGTGGAGGATGCAGCATCGCTTCCACCAGACGTGGTTGCCCCCACAGCCGCTGCTGGCTCAGCGAGCAGTGCGGAGGCGGGTTGGGCTGCCTGAGGCAACCCAGGGGGGGGCGGGGGCGGGACCAAGTCCGACTCGCGGTACTGGGTCCCTGCCGAAACCAGACGCCGCTCCGCCCCCCGGCGAGCTGCGTCGGCGTACCTCCCCAGGGGGAAAGAGGCGAACCTCTTTCGCGCCTCTGGGAAGGTGATGTTTTCCGTGACCTTGATGTTTATTATTTTTTTCTCAAGCTTGAATCGCTCGCAGGTTCGCGAATATGCAGCGTGAGGTCCTTGACAATTAGCACAGAGCAGTTGATTGGATGAACAGTCATCAGTGAGATGGTGTTGGGCACATTTAGCGCAGGTTGGCTGGCCCCGGCACGAGTTGGTACCATGCCCGAACCGCTGGCACTTGTAGCAGCGACGCGGATTCGGGATGTACGCTCGAACGGAGCACGAGATAAAGCCTGCCTTAATGGATTCAGGAAGTGTGGAGCGGTTGAAAGTCAGGATTATATGTTTTGTGGGGATTTCCTTCTTGTCTCGTCTGATGGTTATACGCCTCACTGCAGTTACACCCTGATCTTTCAGGCCTTCTAACAGATCAGCTTCGGTCTCATTCAACAAATCAGTCTCCGAAATCACACCCTGAGAGCTGTTGAGGCTACGATGGGGAGTGACTCTGATGGCCAGATCTGCCATGCAGGTTTGCGACAGGAGGTTAGTGGCTTGTTGCTGCGTCTTGACATTGACTAGAACTTCACCGGTACGGAGTTTCTTAGCATCGAACGATTTTCCGAGGATGCCTTCCAGGAACTTAGTGATCAAGAATACTGACATGGAAGAAACAGGGTTTGTTTTGTCAACTGCCTCGATAACCAAGAATCGAGGATAGTTGTCAGGTTTCGGAATGTGGATTGTTGGAAGGGATGGAAAGGAAACTGCGGTGCGGCCCCTTTTCGGGGGCCGATCACGTTTGGGGGGGGGGGGGTTTGAATTATCCATATAGCATTGGAAAAAAGTAGGGGACGGGGGTACTTTCGTCTCAAACCTTACCCTAATAGCTTGAGAGGTCCCGGAGCTCCCTGCCTGGTGAACAGACAGGGAGCCCATCCGCCGGAGCTTGACCTGGGCTCCGACGGCCACCGTTCGTGGTTTCTAACCCTCCACCTATAAACACATCGCCACGGTTGGATCCAGCTTATGTTTGGGGGCTCGGGGTCCGCGGTATCGCCAGTACCGTCACCAAGATAGCTCAAGGTGCCCCGTGCGGGGGGCTGTAAGGGCTGCCCTTCATTTCATTGGTGCACATCAAGCTCGACGATGGGTGATCTTCTTAGACTCACGGGGTGCTTTGCAAGCTCTAAGAAGGCTGTCCAACCACTGCAGTCAGCTTATGTGTGAAATCAGTGAAATCCACACAGCGGTAGTGCGCGCGGGCCATGACATTGTGCTTCAATGGCGTCCTGGTCATTCGGGAATAGAAGAAAATATAATATCTGATGCAGCCGCCAGCGCTGGCCACTCTCTGCGTAACACGACACAGCTTCCTTTCTCTCGAGAGGATGGTTGTGCCCTTATCTATCGAACTGGTTGGAGAGAGCAAATGTTTAATTGGCAGCACCCTCGCAGCGGATATCCACCTCTACATAGAATTGACCCTTTCTGTAAACTCCGTGTTCCACCCGACCTAAGCAAAGCGTCTGAAGGTGTACTGCATCGTTTGCGTCTCAACGTGGCTTACACCCGAAGCTTCAAGTTCAAAATAGGGTGGGAGGATTCACCACTGTGCCACACGTGCGCTGTGCGCGAGACTACCGAGCACCTGTTGTGTATATGCCCGCGATTTTCCGCTGCGCGAGTTACAGCGGCGAGCTGCCTGTCTCGTGTTCGACGCGGACAAAGCCTTCAGTTGTGTCACTTTCTTGGACCCTCGGACAACAACAATGACTCATATTTAGGGACAAAAATTCTTCTGCGTTTTTTGCGAGATTCAGGACTAGAAAAAACTTTGTAATTCTTCCATTGTGCGCATGGTTACGTCTGTACGCATTTGCGTCGTTGTGTACGCTTTGACTCCTTTTTCTTGTTAGGCGCTCTGCGCCTCCTAGGCTCCATTCGCTCAATTTTTCTTTTGTTTTCCTTAACTTTATTTCGAGTTTTTTCCTTGCACTACATTGCGTGCCATTTTTATTTACCCTTTTTTTGTCTCTATTGCTGCTTTCCCGATCTTTCAAATTCACTTCACTGCATTGTAATCATCCCCATTTGGCGTAGCAAGCACTGCCGCTAGCAGAGCTGACCTCTCCAGCCACATTAAAGAGTTCTCTCTCTCTCCAGACCCTTGTGTCCATGTGTCCAGCTGACGTCGTTAATGTTCTTAATTGTGGGTGGCAGTACCGCGATTACGTATTCTTTCTTCAGCCAACAGTCTAACGCCCTTTGAGGGTCTGTAATGATGTTTGCATTTCTATTTCACACTTCCACTAGACGGATTGCCAAGAGGATGACTCCAACTTCCGCTTCTTCGTTCCTGAATGTAGAAGGGTCATCCAGTCACAAAGATTGCCAGAGTAGTCCAGTATAATTTGTGCCTCTCACTTTCGTACATCCCGTAGTCAGTGTATACTGTGTTCTCGTAATATTGGAGCTTTCCTCGAATGAACTTGATGCTGCCGTATTGCCAGTCCTTGTGTAGGTCTGGATCCATGTTTTTGGGAGGGAGAGTTTTAATGTGGAGTTCCTGGATCGGTGACATGTCCATGATGGGGTGCCGTCGATTATTTCATGGGGTTTTGGGCAGGGGAGGGGTTCCTAGCTACACCCCGGGTGCCAGCAGAGCGGTTTCTCTTATTTCTTCAAAAGCGTTGTCAAGAACCGGTGTGACGACCTTTTTATCCAACAGCCAATTTACGTTCACTGCAGGACGAATACCTCTACCATTGACAGTCACCAGGTACTGTCCTGGCCTGCCAGAATCCATTCTGTGCCTCTGAATTTTCTTCTTGGTCCATCTATCAGGTCATGGCCTTCCCCTACTACTAGAGCCGTCTCTTGGTATCCATTCTATTACTCCGGTGGAACACCGGTTGTCTGTTTGTTTCATGGTAAAGATTGCGATACGGGGGATTATGTTATCAACGGTCGTGATGGTGGCGTTCATTTGATTTTCTTGGGTGCGGGTAAGTTTATGGTACGGTAGGCTCATCGATTTTTGGCTCATGATCACTGGCCTAATGAGTTTTATAGTTTTTTCTCTCATTCCCGCTGTTCTCTTGGTTAGGCGTTTCATTCTTTTTTGTCGATTCTGAGTCGGCTCTACCGTTTGACCCTAGTGCCTTACTCTTGTGCCTTGACTCTTACGTGACTGTTCTCAGGGAAGACATTCGCACCTATATTTATGGTGACTTTTAACTTGGGCGTGTGACGCCATCCGTCGTTTGCCAAACACAGCTTGCGGCGGAAACAGAACCGCGGGAATATCGGAAAGTAGTTCGAAAACTCATTTAATTAGACGCTAAACAAGGGATTTTATATTTAGTTTTTTTTTTTTGCTCGTTATGTACTCTTTGCTTGATTTTTGAGAGACTGGCGTTAATCCTTCTCCTTCGCCCCCGTTTAACTTAGGTTACCAGATGCTGGTGCCGTCATCAGTTCCCGTGGAAAGCGCGCCGTGGTGGCTCCAAGGACGCGGGTTTGAATCCCGGCCGCGGCGGCCGTTTGTCTAATGCAGTCATAAAACAAAACGCCTGTGTGTCGATATTTCGGTGCAAATTAAAGATGCGGAGGTTGTCGAAATTAATCCGGGGCCTTCCACTACTGCGTGCCTTATAACCCAGGTGTGACTTCGACACACCAATTTCCAAAAATTTAAATCTTTATCTTCCAGTGGACAGCCTCTTTCGTGTGACGGCGTCAGTTCCGGGAACTGCTGGCCAGCGTGTCTCTCAAGCATGCTACCACCGACAGGGCGTAAAACGAGCCTCACTGCGCAGGCGCGGCACCTGCTGAAAATGCGTACCTAGTTGCTTTCGTGTGCGCCGTAGTTTCAGTGTCCTCCCCTCCTTTTCACACTTCACTTTGCCACTGCGCTGTACTGAGGCGAGCCCTCCCGTCTGGCTGTCTCAGTCGTAGCTTCCGTGTAGCACCGATGACGTATTTCACCATTTCACCTGACGCTTGATGAGCACGGCTGATAGCGGACGGCTAGCAGCCACGGGGAAATCGAAGAATGAGCCTATTAACACTATCGCGTTAAAGCAGCGCACCTACAATCCCGTAACTGATGCCGTGAGTACAATAGCTCCCCGACTGACGACAATAAACCACCACCAGAGTACTGCGCGTCCATCCAGCGCATAGGGAGGTGTGAGGGGCAGCGGTCGCCATGTTTCTTGTGTACCAGTTCTCTTCACCAACACTCAGATTGACATCAACAAACGAGATTCGTCAGCTTCCGCCATAGAAACGATTAACGCCGATGTAATCGTATTCAACGAAACTTGGCTGCACTCGCATGTGCAAAACAACGAAATTTCCCAAACCGCACATAACTTCTCAATTTATCACTCTGACCGAAATAAACGCTACGTGTCCCTTTGGCCATTTCGAAAGATTTCAAATTTCACTGTATTCACACCCCAAGCCACTTAGAAATTGTATGGGCCATCATTAAGCTTAGTTATCCGAAAATAATCGTGGGCGTTTGCCTATTGGCCCCCTGATCATACTTCCGACTTAACAAACGAACTTCATGGCATAACACACAGTATCTTCTCGTTATCTTCACCTGCCCTTATTTTTATTGGGAGATTCTAACATTCCTAACATAAATTGGGCTAGCGAGCCACCCACCATTTTTCCACTATGAACATTAGCCAAAAACTTTGTCCACCTTTGCTCTGTATTTTTCTTCTCATAAATAGTCAATGAACAAACAAGAACAACATTTTCCATACCCTTGACCTCGTACTAACTACAAGACCTCACGTTGTTTCGAACATTACTTACTCACGAGGTTTAAGTGGCCATTCGTTGTTGTCGCTCAACATTAGGCTTTCGCGTCCAAATCCGGTTTAGAGCACCGAAATAAATCATGATTATAATAAAGCAAATTTTGAGGGCAGTAAAATGAACTGTGCCGTGTTCTTGACATTTTGTTTTGTTTTGAAGTAAGGTTGACGAACTGAGTAACAAATACGTTCCCGTTCGCTCTATCACTCCAAACATACACGCTCCGTGGTTTAGTATCCAGATTAAACGACTATCCAACAAAAAAGAAGCGCCTATAAAGATTAGCGAAGTGGTCCAACAACGCTGCCCGATGGAATGCTTACATATTGGCGTCTACCGAGTACACCAAAGTAGTTCAATTGGCTAGGCGCACTTTACCAATACCACTCTACCATCTATGTTATCTAATGATCCTAAAAGGTTTTGGCGCGTCATAAACCCAAGCAGCGATAATACGATAACCCTAACTGATCACTCTCGAGACGCCGTGGCTCCCGACCAGTGTGCTTTATCTCTCAACAATTCTTTCACTCGCCATTTCTGTCGCACTGTTAATATGCCCCTTTGCCATTTAAGAAATGCTACAACTACTCAATCATGTTCCCAATAATGATAGATCCTCTTGGTGTACAGAACATAATTAGTCCCTAAAAAAATTTTTCACTCCCTTTTGCGACCTGATTGCCACCAAGTTTCTGAAAGCTACATGTTCCTATTCATCCATTCGCTAAAATTTTTCAACAGTCGCTTCACGAAGGCCTACTGCCAATCGACTGCAACATTGGCGAAATTTTACCATTTCACAAGTCCGCTCACAAGCATTCCCCATTAAACTATACACCCATCTCGTTTCCTGGCATTCCATGTAAATATTTGAGCACATACTGTTTTCTAACATTGCAAGCTTCCTGGTATCTAACTCATTTTTTACACGGTACCAAAACGGATTTCGGAAAACATTTTCGTGTGAAACTAAACTTGTAACCTTCACCCACAAATTAAATCTTATTCTTGGTCTATCTAGTTCAGCCGATTGCATATTTATGAATTTTTCAAAAGCATTCGAGAAAGTCGTCCCAAATTACTGTTGCACAAATTAAGTGTAATATAATATAGATCCCAGGATTCTAACATGTCTCGAATGCTTTCTGAAAAGTCGCTTTCAGTTTATTTCAGTTAGCAATATAAGTCCTGAGCGAAGTGCTCTTCACTCCAGCGTACCACAAGGCTCCGTACTAGGTCCGCTGATAATGATGGTTGGGTTTTTATGGCGCAAGGCCGACTAAGGGCAAAGAGCGCCAGAGAAAAGTATATTTAATGAAGTGAAGTGGTTACCACAAAACGGTAGGTAAAAAAACGTCTCAACCGAACATAGTAAAATCAGTTAAAGATAATGGTGATGGCTGGTGTATAGGGCCAGATTTGATTATGCGTGATAGGAAATGACGTTTAAAAACTTAACGTCTGACAAATACTCAAACACACGTTTCACAGAAACACTGGCATCGTCACCTAGAAACAGCGATGGATGTAGTGGGATATGTTGTCTGTAGAGTTCTCTGAAGTGTTTGTGTCGTGTTGTGTGAAGTGCCTTGCATGTGATTAGTATGTGCACTACGGATAGGGCCTCTCCGCACCTGCTGCACAGAGGTCTTGGAGATGCAGTGAGAACGTGCGAGTGCGTTGCATGTGTGTGCCCTATCCGTAATCTGGCCAAGGCGACGTCAGAGTATCTATTGCGTGTGTCGGTGGTGTACAGTCCCAAGTGAGGTTTTATTACGTGTAACTTGATGATGGTTGCTGTTTCATGGCTCAAGGCCAACGAGGGCAAAGAGCGCCAGAAAAGAAGTTATATAATGAAGCGAAGTGATTACCAGAAAAAGGTAGGTATAAAAACATGTAAATCGGACATAGTAAAATCAATTAAAGGTAATGGTGATGGCTGGTGTATAGGGCCAGATTTGATTATGCGTGATATGAGATAAGGTTTAAAAACTCAACATCTGACAAATAATTAAACACACGTTTCATAGAAACACTGGCATCGTCACCTAGGAACAGCGATGGATGTAGTGGGATATGTTGTCTGTAGAGTTCTCTGAAATGTTTGTGTCGTGTTGTCTGAAGTGCCTTGCATGTTATTAGTATGTGGACTACGGATAGGCCCTCCCCGCACCTGCTACACAGGGGTCTTGGAGATCCCGTGAGCAGGTGGGAATGTGTTGCATGCGTGTGACCTATCCGTAATCGAGCCAGGGTAACTTCGTTGTGTCTGTTTTGAGTATCAGTGGTGTATTCTCCCAAGAGTGGCTTTATAATGTGTAGTTTGTTGTCAGTCTGTTGATTCCAGTGTGCTTGCCATGTTGTGCGAAGGTGTTGTCTGATGTGTGATTTGAGGTCGGTGTAGGGTATTGTTGTTATGTCAACGGTAGTTATAAGGGCAGCAGCGGCCGCCATTTGGTCTGCGGTCTCATTACCTGGAATTCCAGAGTGCCCTGGCACCCAGCACACGGTCACCTCAAGGTTTAACGCATGCACAGACATAAGAGTACTAATGAGAGCATTGACCACATGGTTTTTAGACTGCTGTGAGGATAATGTACGCACAACACTTAAAGAATCAGTATAAATTACAGATTTCGGAATTCGACTTAGAACAATATGTTGAACTACAAGAAGTATGTCATAGGCCTCTGCCGTAAAGATACTTGCATTTCTATTCATAGTTCTACAGACATTAAAGGTGCCACCATGCGCAGCACAGGAAACAGTTGTGGCAGTTTTTGAAGCATCCGTGTAAAATTCAGCACACTTATATTTGTGCTGCAGGGACAAGAAATGTTGCACGATCGCGCTTCTAGGCACTCTGTTTTTCTCGACACTTATAAAAGATACATCACATGATATCTGGCGAAGCTGCCACGGTACTAGAAGTTCAGTAGCGGAGGTTTTGATGGTGTCTGAGAACATGACATCAAGTTGCGACGCTTCTTGTCTTACTCTGAAAGCGAAGGGAGCAGAGACTGATGGACGATTAGTAAGAAGTTGAGATATGGATGTATCATAAAAAACTGATGTAAAAGGATGGTGAGGCATCGATGAAATTTTAAAAGCATAAAACAGGTCTGTGTAGGCTCGCTGACGTTCTAGGCTCCATTTGTTGCACTCTACATACAGACTTTCGACTGGACTAGTCCGAAAAGCACCACATGACAAGCGCAGCCCTAGATGAAGCACAGGGTCCAGCATTCTGAGGGATGTTTTAGTGGCTGACCCATAGACAATGCTACCATAGTCCAGTCGTGAGCCTATCAAGCAGCTAAAAACACGTAAAAGAAGTTGTTTGTCAGCACCAAAAGAAATGTGCGACAGAACCTTCAGGATAGTCATTGTTTTTAAGCATTTATGTTTTAGTTGTTTTATGTGTGGGATAAATGTGAGCTTTTCGTCAAAGATTATACCTAAAAACTTGTGTTCTTTCTTGACAGGAATCGAGACACCATTGAGATGAATGTCTGGATCCGGCCGGATGCCACGCCTCTTGGAAAACAAGACACAAGTGCACTTCTCTGGATTAAATTTAAAACCGTTGCTGTCTGCCCAGCCAGCTAGCTTGTTAACACCAAGCTGGACTTGGCTCTCGCAGACAGACAGGTTACAAGACTTAAAGGATAATTGAACGTCGTCTACATAAATGGAGCAGGAAATCGATGGTGGTAGCGCCTTCCGAAGAGAATTCATTTTTACAATAAACAAAGTGCAACTCAAAACTCCACCTTGCGGCACGCCGTTTTCCTGCACATGAACCCTAGAAAGTGCAGTTCCAACTCGCACGCGAAACGTTCTTTCAGACAGGTAACGGGCAAGCGTGTTCATCATGTTACCCGACATGCCAAAGGACTTGAGGTCGCTTAGGATGCCATACCGCCACGCGGTATCGTACGCTTTTTCTAGATCAAAGAATACTGTCATACAGTACTGCTTATGGAGAAAAGCATCTTTCATATACGCCTCTAATGCAACGAGTTGATCGTTGGTAGATCGCCCCGCCCTGAAGCCCGCCTGGCAGCTCTCGAGAAGACCATTGTACTCTAAGAAGTACACAAGTCTCCTGTTTATCATTTCTCGAAGAGCTTACACAGGCAGCTTGTCAGGGCAATGGGGCGGTAACTGGCAGGAGAGGAAGGGTCCTTCCCTTCCTTTAGGACAGCCACTACTATGGCCTCCCTCCAAGAGCGTGGAATGTGCCCCGAAAGCCATATTTTATTGTATAGGTGTAAGAGTGTTTCAAGAGTGTCTGGGTGTAGGTGCTGTATCATGGTGTATGTAATCTTATCTGCGCCTGGAGCTGAAGGTTTGCCCGTGCTCAGGGCAGCCCTCAACTCATAGAGAGTGAATTCAGAGTTGTAAGAAGTTTTTGATTTGTCTTTGTCGTGTAAGGGCTTTTTTTCTGTAGATGTTTTGTGTTTCATGAAAGTGTTTGTGTAGTGTGCTGAACTAGACACGTGTTCGAAGTGTTGTGCAAGAGTGTTAGCCTGGTCTTCCAGTGTGTCCCCTGTTGTGCTAACCAGGGGCAGGCTGTGTGTCTGTTGTCCTTTGAGCTTGCGTATACGTGTCCAGACTTTTTGTGTGTCTGTGTATGAATTAATGGATGTCAAGAAGGTGTGCCAACTCTCTCGTTTTGCCTCACGGCGCACACGTTTTCCAAACGCCTTGGCCCGTTTGAACAAAATAAGGTAACCCGGCGTGGGGTACCGACGAAGGATACCCCACGCCTTGTTCTGGGCCTCTCGCGCCCGACTACAGTCCTCATTCCACCACGGCCTCCTCTGGTTGCACGGGGCACCAGAGGCGTGGGAAATGGACTTTTCAGCGGCGTCGAGGATGTGTGCCGTGAGGAGTTGGGTAGCTCCTTCAACGTGTAGGTGTCCTATGGATGTGTGGTGTAGTTTCGATGTCTCTGTAAATGTGTTCCAGTTAGCTCGTGCTTCATTGAACCTATTATGGGAAGATGAACTGCTTGGGCCTTTACCTATATATGTTAGTGATGTGGGGAAGTGGTCACTGCCATAAGCGTCCGTGCCCACACCCCACTCAAGACATGGAAAGAGAATTGCCGAACCAATAGCCAAATCAAGATTTGAGTATATATTGTGTCCTATGTTATGATATGTAGGCTGTTTATTATTGAAAAGGCATGCTCCAGAGGATGTAAGAAACCTCTAAATCAGGCGACCCCGGGAATCCGTACGAGAAGAGCCCCAAAGAGAATGGTGAGCATTAAGGTCGCCTGTTAGAATGTACGGCTCCGGCAGCTGGTCGACCAGCGCCTCAAAGTCAGAGCTCGAAAGTGTAAGATCAGGAGGGATGTAAATGGAGCATACCGTTATCAACCTATTAAATATTATTGTGCGGATGGCTACAGCCTCAAGGATAGTGTTCAAGGTGACAGGGTGGCATGCTAAGGATTTGCGGGCGATTATGGCCACACCGCCAGAAGAGTGGGTGCAGCCATCCCTGTCTTTCCTGTATACCAGGTAACTATTCAAGACATTTGTGTTTTTGGAATTCAGATGTGTTTCCTGGACACACATTAAACTTGGCTGGTTGGCATACAGAATCTCATGCACGTCGTCAAGATTATTCAGAAGGCCTCTGCAGTTCCATTGAACTATGTTTTCTCTTCCCATTATTATGTGTTCAGAGCTACTGGAGTGTGATTATTTATGTAGGGTCTTTCGCGGCTTGGACTCTTGGGAGGGGCTTTCTGGCCTTCTCTACTGACCTGGACGTCGCAGCCCGTTCGTTCCGCTGCGATGAAAGCCGGAAGGGCTCGACGTCCATGTCGTCATCTGAAGGCAAGGGGGTCCCCAGCGGACTAGGCCCCCTTAACGTGGTACCCTTTCGGGCATTCTTTGCCTGCGCTGCCAGTGCCGAAGGCGTGGGGAGCACGACAGGTGGCACAGGCAGTGAGGCAGAGGAGGGGGTCGCTGCGACTGCCTCCGTCTCCATCTCCGTGCCCTTGCGTGTGCTTTGGGCCGGTGGGGAGGATGCAGTGGATGCAGCGACATCCCCAACAGATGTTGCCACCACAGCCGCTGCTGGGTGAGCGAGCGGTGCAGAGGCTGGTTGGGCTTTCTGGGGCAACCCTGGGGGGGCGGAGGCGGGACCAAGTCCGACTCGCGGTACTGGGTCCCCGCCGAAACCAGACGCCGCTCCGCCCCCCGGCGAGCTGCGTCGGCGTACCTGCCCAGAGGGAAGGAGGCGAACCTCTTTCGCGCCTCGGGAAAGGTGATGTTCTCGTTTACTTTCAAGGCCATAATCTGTTTCTCTTGTTTAAACTTCTCACAACTTCTGGAATAGGCAGCATGCGGTCCCTGGCAGTTCGGACAGGTGAAGTGCTCAGATTCACAGTTATCGGTTGGATGATCTTGTGCTGCACATTTGGCGCACGTCAGTTTCACACGACAAGAGTTTGTGCCGTGGCCAAACCGCTGACACTTATAGCAGCGGCGTGGATTCGGCACGTAGGGTCGCACCGGACATCTAACGAAGCCTGCGTTGACCGACTCAGGAAGCGTTGAGCGGTCAAACGTCAAGATGATGTGTTTGGTAGGAATGATTTGATCGTTTCGGCGTATGGTTATTCGCCTCACTGCCGTCACGACCTGATCATGGAGGCCCTCGAGCAGATTGGCTTCAGTTTCACTTATAAGATCGGGATCAGAGATCACGCCTTGGCAGCTATTAAGGCTGCGATGAGGTGTGATCTTGATGTCAACATTGACCATGCGCGTTTGTGAAAGGAGGTTTGCGGACTGCTGTTTGTTGTCTACCTCAATCAAAAGTTCTCCCGTTTTCAGTTTCTTAGCCTTGTACGACTTTCCAACAAGGCTTTCAAGATACTTGGAGATTAGAAAGACGGATTGGGAAGTGATTGGTTTTGTTTTGTCAACAGATTCCATGATCAGAAAGCGCGAGAAATTATCGGGCTTTGGGAGCGAGATTGATTGCAACGCAGGAAAAGGTACTTCGGTGGGGCCCCTTTTCGGGGGCCCATCACGTCTGGGGGGGGGGGTTTGGAAAATGCCATATGATACATTGGAAAGCAGGGAGACGGGGGTACTTTCTCCTTTGACCTTACCCTGGTAATCAAAGAGGTCCCGGAGCTCCCTGCCTGGTAGACAGGCAGGGAGCCCATTCGGCCGGAGCTTGACCAAGGCTCCGACGGCCACCGTTCGTGGTTTCTAACCCTCCACCTATAAACACATTGCCACGGTTGGATCCAGCGTATGTTTGGGGGCTCGGGGTCCGCTGTATCGCCAGTACCGTCACCAAGATTTCTCAAGGTGCCCCGTGCGGGGATTACGTGTAACTTGTTGTCTGTTTGTTCACTCCAGTGTGTTTGCCATGTTTTGCGAATTTGTTGTCTGATGTGTGGTTTCACGTCGGTGTAGGGTAATGTGGTTATGTCGACTGTATTCAAGAGTGTAGCAGCAGCAGCCATTCGGTCCGCTGCTTCGTTCCCGGCTATACCACAGTGGCCAGGGACCCAGCAAAGAACCAGTTCAAATTTGCGTACATACACAGACATAATACCCTTGACGATCAAATTGACAACGTGGTTTTTCGAAGGCATTGTTGACGACAGTGCCCGCACAACACTTAGGGAATCTGTATAGATAATGGATAGTGGGATGTGGCTTTGAAGTATATAATTGAGAACAAGCAGTACACCGTAAGCCTCTGCCGTAAAGATACTAGTATGACTATTCAGAGTTCTAGTGACACTAAGGCCGGGCCCATGCGCCGCGCAGGACACAGAGGTGGCAGTTCTAGAAGCGTCCGTATAAAATTCAGAACACTCATACTTCTGCTGCAAATACAAGAAATGCTGCAGAACTGCACATGTGGGAGCTCGGTTTTTATCTACATGTGTGAAAGATGTGTCGCATGATACAGGGCGGAGATGTCATGGTGCTATAAAATCCGTTAGAGAACTTTGGATTGTATCTAAAAAGGAGACAGCAAGCTCTGACGCTTCCTCTCTAACTCTGTAAGAGAAGGGCGCAGAGAACGAGGGTCGATTTAAAAGGAGTTCAGTCATGGACGTATCATGAAAAACTGATTTAAAAGGATGGTGAGGCATGGATGAAATTTTAAAAGCATAAAGGAGATGTGCGTATGCTCGCTGACGTTGTAGGTTCCATTTGTTGCACTCCACCTAGAGGCTTTCGACCGGGCTAGTGCGGAAGGCGCCACACGCCAGGCGGAGCCCCAGATGGAGCACTGGGTCCAGCATTTTGAGGGATGTTTTACTTGCTGACCCATAAACAGCGCTACCATAGTCCAATCGTGAACCTATCAAGCTGGTAAAAACACGTAAAAGAAGTTGTCAGCACCAAAAGAGACGTGCGACAGAACCTTCAGGATATTCATTGTTTTTAGGCATTCAAGTTTTAGTTGTTTTATGTGTGGGTTAAATGTCAGCTTTTCGTCAAAGATAATACCTGAGAACTTGTGTTCCTTTTTTACAGGAATAGAGACACCATGGAGTTGAATGTCTGGATCCGGCTGAATGCCACGCCTCTTGGAAAACAAAACACAAGTGCACTTCCCTGGATTAAGTTTTAAAACGTTGCTATCTGCCCAGCCGGCAAGCTTGTTCACACCAAGCTGGACTTGCCGCTCGAAGACAGACAAGTTAAAAGACTTAAAAGATAATTGTACGTCGTCTACATAAATCGACCATGAAATCCACGGTGGCAATGAAGAAAATTCATTTTCACAATAAACAAAGTGCAACTTAAAACTCCATTTCGCCGCACACCGTTTTCCTGCACATGAACCCTAGAAAGTGCAGTTTCAACTCGCACGCGAAACGTTCTTCCAGACAGGTAACTGGCAAGCGTGTTCATCATGTTACCCGACATGCCAAAGGACTCGAAATCGCTGAGGATGCCGTACCGCCAAGCCGTATCGTACGCCTTTTCAAGATCAAAGAAGACTGTCATACAGTACTGCTTGTGGAGGAAAGCATCTTTGATATACGCCTCTAATGCAACGAGTTGATCGTTGGTAGATCGCCCCGCCCTGAAGACTGCCTGGCAGCTCTCGAGAAGGCCATTGTACTCTAAGAACTACACAAGTCGCCTGTTTATCATCTTCTCGAGGAGCTTACACAGGCAGCTTGTCAGGGCAATGGGACGATAACTGGCGGGAGAAGAAGGGTCCTTCCCTTCCTTTAGGAAAGCAACTACTATGGCCTCCCTCCAAGAGCGTTGACCGTGCCCCGAAAGCCCTCCAAGAGCGTTGACCGTGCCCCGAAAGCCATATTTTATTGTATAGGTGTAAGAGTGTTTCAAGAGTGTCTGGGTGTAGGTGTATCATGGTGTATGTAATCTTATCTGTGCCTGGGGCTGAAGGTTTGCACGTGCTCAGGGCAACCCTCAACTCAGAGTGAATTCAGAGTTGTAAGAAGTATTTGATTTGTCATTGTCTTGTAAGGGCTTTTTTTCTGCAGATGTTTTCTGTTTCATGAAAGTGCTTCTGTAGTGTGCTGAACTGGACACGTGTACGAAGTTTTGTGCAAGTGTGTTAGCCTGGTCATCAAGTGTGTCCCCTGTTGTGCTAACCAGGGGCAGGCTGTGTGTCTGTTGTCCTTTGAGCATACGTATACGTGTCCAAACTTTGTGTGTGTCCGTGTATGAATTAATGGATGTCAAGAAGGTGTGCCAACTCTCTCGTTTTGCCTCACGGCGCACACGTTTTCCGAACGCCTTGGCCAGTTTGAACAAAATAAGGTTACCCGACGTGGGGTACCGACGAAGGATACCCCACGCCTTGTTCTGGGCCTCTCGCGCCTGCCTGCAGTCCTCATTCCAACACGGCCTCCTCTGGTTGCTTGGGGCACCAGAGGCGTGGGGAATGGACTTTTCGGCGGCGTCGAGGATGTGCGCCGTGACGAGTTGGGTAGCTTCTTCAACGTGTAGGTGTCCTATGGATGTGTGGTGTAGTTTCAATGTCTCTGTAAATGTGTTCCAGTTAGCTCGTGCTTCATTGAACCTATTATGGGAAGATGAACTGCTTGGGCCTTTACCTATATATGTTAGTGAAGTGGGGAAGTGGTCACTGCCATATGGGTCAGTGCCCACTCCCCACTCAAGACAGGGAAAGAGAATTGCCGAACCAATAGCCAAGTCAAGATTTGAGTATGTTTTGTGTCCTATGTGATGGTATGTAGGCTGTTTCTTGTTCAAAAGGCATGCTCCAGAGGATGTTAAAAACTTCTCTATCAGGTGACCTCGGGCATCCGTGCGAGAAGAGCCCGAAATGGTATTGTGTGCATTGAAGTCGCCTGTTAAGATGTATGGTTCAGGAAGCTGGTCGACCAGCGCCTCAAAGTCAGAGCTCAGAAGTGCAAGATCAGGAGAGATGTAGATGGAGCATACCGTTATCAACCTATTAAAAATTATTGTGCGGACGGTTACAGCCTCAAGTACGGTGTTCAAGGTGACAGGGTGGCATGCTAAGGATTTGCGGGCGATTATGGCCACACCGCCAGAAGAGTGTGTGCAGCCACCCCTGTCTTTCCTGTATACCAGGTAACTATTCAAGAAATTTGTATGTTTCGAATTCAGATGTGTTTCTTGGACACACATTAAACTTGGCTGGTTGGCATGCAGAATCTCATGCACGTCGTCAAGATTATTCAGAAGGCCTCTGCAGTTCCATTGAACTATGTTTCCTCTTCCCATTATGATGTGTTAGAGCTAATGGAGTGTGATTATTTATGTAGGGTCTTTCGGGGCTTGGACTCTTGGGAGGGGCTTTTTTGCCTTCGCTACTGACCTGGACGTCGCAGCCCGTTCCTTTCGTTGCGATGAAAGCCGGAAGGGCTCGACGTCCATGTCGTCATCTGAAGGCAAGGGGGTGCCCAGCGGACTGGGCTCCCTTGACGTGGTACCCTTTCGGGTGTTCTTTGCCTGCGCTGCCAGTGCCGAAGCCGTGGGGAGCACCACAGATGGCACAGGCAGTGAGACGGGGGAGGGGGTCGCTCCGATGATGATGGTTGCATTTTAATGGCGCAAGGCCAACTGGGGCCAAGAGCGCCAAAAAAAAGATGGTTAGCTACCACATATTAAAGTCAATACTAGAAGTGAATAGCACCAGAAGTAAAAACAAATAAAGACAATGAGGATGGCTGGTGTAGAGGGCCAGGTTGTGATTATGCATGATACGATATGAGATTCAGAAATTTAACTTCTGACAGATAATTAAAAACACGTTTGATAGTAAACATTGGTTCATCGCCTAAGAAGTGCGATGGGTGGAGTGGGATTTGTTGTCTGTAGATTTCTGGAAAGTGTTTGCGTCGTGTGGTGTGAAGTGCCTTGCATGTTATTAGTATGTGCACCACGGATAGAGCCTCTCCGCACCTGCCGCACTGGGGTATAGGAGATCCCGTCAGCAGATACGAGTGAGTTGCATGCGTGTGCCCCATCCGTAGCCTAGCCAAGGCGACTTCTGTGTTTCTGTTGTGTGAGTCAGCTGTGTACCGTCCCAAGTGTGGCTTTATTACATGTAGTTTGTTGTCTGTCTGTTCGTCCCAGTGTGTTTGCCATGTTCTGCGCAGGTGTTGTCTTATGTGTGGCTTGAGGTCTGTATATGGTACGCTTGTTATATCTACAGTGTTCCTGAGTGCAGCAGCACCGGCCCTCTCGTCTGCCAACTCGTTCCCAGCGATCCCAGCGTGTCCTGGGACCCAGCAGAGGAGCAGCCGATGCTTGTCCGCATACACCGACATGATAGTGTTGAATACAAGATTAACTATGTTGTTTTTGGGGGGTGTATGCGATGACAATGCGCGAACAACACTCAAAGAATCTGTGTAGATGATAGAATTGGGAATTTGATTTTCAAGGATATGTCGTACAATCAGTAAAATTCCGTACGCTTCTGCTGAAAAAATTGTTGTGTGCACGCTCATGGTTCTGGCTGCATTGAAATTCGGACCATGAGCAGCGCACGACACCATAGTGGAGGTTTTAGAAGCGTCACTGTAGAATTCAGCACGTGGGTATTTGAACTGCAAAGAAAGAAAGTGCTGCAGTATTGCAGCTCGCGGTACCCGATTTTTGTCAAGCTTTATAAAAGAAAGGTCACAGGACACAGGGCGAACTTGCCAAGGCGGTAAAATGTTAAAAGAGGATGACCTGTACACGTCTAAAAACGAAGCACTCAGATCCGAGGCTTGCTCTCTCGCTCGAAGTGAAAAAGGCGGAGTAACGGACGGGCGATTTACAAACAGCACAGATGTGGATGTATCGTTAAGGACAGGATAAAAAGGGTGGTTATTCTGAGATGAAATTTTAAAAGCATAAAGTAAGTCCATGTACGTTCGCTGGTTCTCAAGGCTCCACTTATTACATTCAACATATAGACTCTCGACAGGGCTAGTGCGAAAAGCACCCGACGCAAGCCGTAGCCCCAAGTGTAGTACTGGGTCAAGCATTCGCAATGCTGTTTTACTCGCCGACCCATATACCCCACTGCCATAGTCCAAACGAGACCCAATCAAAGCAGTATAGAGCCGTAGTAGGAGTTCTTTGTCGGAACCATACGAATTGTGGGAGAGAACCGTCAGGATATTCATTGTTTTAAGACATTTATGTTTAAGTTTCTTGATGTGTGGAATGAATGTGAGTTTCTGGTCAAACACAACACCTAAAAACTTGTGCTCCTTGTTCACAGGAAGCGACACGCCATTAAGGGTAATGTCTGGGTCTGGAAGGATCCCGCGCTTCCTAGAGAACACAACGCAGGAGCTTTTTGCAGGATTCAATTTAAAACCATTTTTGTCTGCCCAGCTGGCAAGTTTCTTGACGCCGAGCTGGACTTGACGTTCGCATATTGACATATTACAAGATTTAAACGATATCTGCACGTCATCTACATACATAGAGTAAGAAATTGTAGGCGGCAGTGCCTTCCCAAGGGAGTTCATCTTTACTATGAAGAGAGTGCAGCTTAGAACTCCACTTTGCGGCACGCCATTTTCCTGCACGTGTACCTTTGACAGTGCAGAACCAACTCTGACGCGAAAGGTTCTCTCTGACAAATAACTAATAACGGTATTTAACATGTTACCAGAGACACCGAACGACTTAAGGTCAGTAAGTATGCCATAACGCCATGCGGTGTCATAGGCCTTCTCTATGTCAAAAAACACCGTAAGACAGAATTGTTTGTGAATGAAGGCATCCTTAATGTATGACTCTAGTGCCACAAGTTGATCGTTTGTGGATATCCCTGCCCTGAAGCCTGCCTGGCAGCTCTCAAGAAGACCGTTGTACTCCAAAAAGTACACAGGCCTCCGGTTTATCATCTTCTCCAGAAGCTTGCACAGGCAGCTGGTCAGGGCAATCGGTCGATAGCTAGCGGGAGAAGAAGGGTCCTTCCCTTCTTTCAAAAATGCTACAACTATGGCATCCCTCCAAGACTTTGGAATGTGCCTCGAAAGCCATATCTTGTTGAAAAGGTGAACAAGTGTTACAAGAGTGTCTGTGAGTAAGTTCTGTATCATTGTATATGTAATGTTGTCTGGGCCTGGAGCTGAGGGTTTACACGTGCTCAGAGCAGCCCTCACCTCATGTAGTGAAAACAGGGAGTTGTAAGAAGTCTGTGATTTGTTGTTGTCGTGTAGGGACTTCTTTTCACAAGAGGCTTTATACTTCAGGAAAGTGTTCGTGTAGTGTGCTGAACTGGACACGTGTTGGAAGTGTTGTGCGAGTGTGTCAGCCTGGTCTTCCAGTGTGTCCCCTGTTGTACTGACCAGGGGCAGGCTGTGTGTATGTTGTCCTTTGAGTTTGCGTATACGTGTCCATACCTTGCGTGTGTCTGTGTATGAGTTTATAGATGTTATGAATGAGCGCCAACTCTCTCGTTTTGCCTCACGGCGCACACGTTTTCCTAACGCCTTGGCCCGTTTGAACAAAATGAGGTTACCCGACGTGGGGTACCGACGAAGGACACCCCACGCCTTGTTCTGGGCCTCTCGCGCCCGCCTACAGTCCTCATTCCACCACGGCCTCCGCTGGTTGCGCGGGGCACCAGAGGCGTGGGGAATGGACTTTTCGGCGGCGTCGAGGATGTGCGCCGTGAGGAGTTGTGCGGCTTCATCTACGTGTAGGTGTGCTATGGATGTGTGGTGTAGTTTCGATGACTCTGTAAATGTGTTCCAGTTAGCTCGTGCTTCATTGAACCTATTATGGGAAGCTGAACTGCTTGGGCCTTTACCTATATATCTAAGTGAGGTGGGGAAGTGGTCACTACCATATGGGTCAGTTCCCACACCCCACTCGAGAAGAGGAAAGAGAACTGCGGAGCCAATAGCCAAGTCAAGACATGAGTATGTGTTGTGTCCTATGTTATGATATGTAGGCTGTTTATTGTTGAAAAGGCATGCTCCAGAAGATGTCAGGAATTTCTCTATCAGGCGACCTCGGGCATCCGTTCTGGAAGAGCCCCAAAGAGAGTTGTGAGCATTAAGGACGCCTGTAAGGATGTATGGTTCGGGCAGCTGGTCAACCAGCGCCTCGAAGTCGGAGCTCGTAAGTACAACATCAGGAGGAATGTATATGGAGCATACCGTTATCAACCTATTAAATATTATTAAGTGTATTGCTACAGCCTCAAGGACGGTGTTCAAGGTGACAGGGTGGCATGCTAAGGATTTGCGGGTGATTATGGCAACACCGCCAGAAGAGTGTGCAGCCATCCCTGTCTTTCCTGTATACCATGTAACTATTCAAGAAATTTGTGTGTTTGGAATTCAGATGTGTTTCCTGGACACACATTATACTTGGCTGATTGGCATGCAGAATCTCATAAACGTCGTCAAGATTATTCAGAAGGCCTCTGCAGTTCCGTTGAACAATATTTTCTCTTCCCATTATTATGTGTTCAGAGCTACTGGAGTGACTATTTATGTAGGGTCTTTCGGGGCTTGGACTCTTGGAAGGGGTTTTCTGGCCTTCTCTACTGACCTGGACGTCGGAGCCCGTTCCTTCCTCTGCGATGAAAGCCGGAAGGGCTCGACGTTCATGTCATCATCTGAAGGCAAGGGGGTGCCCAGCGGACTGGGCCCCCTTGACGTGGTACCCTTTCGGGTGTTCTTTGCCTGTTCTGCCAGTGCCGAAGGCGTGGGGGGCACCACAGATGGCTCAGGCAGTGAGGCGGGGGAGGGGGTCGCTGCGACTGCCTCCGTCTCCATCTCGTCCGGGCCCTCGCGTGTGCTTCGGGCCGGTAGAGAGGGGGAAACGGTGGGTGCAGCAGCATCCCCACCGGACGTGGCTGCCACCACAGCCGCTGCTGGCTCAGCGAGCGGTGCGGAGGCGGGTTGGGCTGCCAGAGGCAACCCAGGGGGGGGGGGGGGCGGGGGCGGGACCAAGTCCGACTCGCGGTACTGGGTCCCCGCCGAAACCAGACGCCGCTCCGCCCCCCGGCGAGCTGCGTCGGCGTACCTCCCCAGAGGGAAAGAGGCGAACCTCTTCCGCGCCTCTGGGAAAGTGATGTTTTCAGTGACCTTGATGTTAATGATTTTCTTTTCTAATTGAAACTTTTCGCATTTTCTGAAGTAGGCCGCATGTGGACCCTGGCAGTTTACACAAAGAAGTTGTTGCACGTTGCAGTTTTCGGCCGGGTGATCGTGCTGGGCGCATTTTGCGCAGGTAAGTCGGCCGCGACAAGTGTTTGTGCCGTGCCCGAACCGTTGGCACTTGAAGCAGCGCCGTGGGTTCGGGATGTAAGGCCGGACTGAACAACGAATGTAGCCTGCGTTGATGAATTCAGGAAGGGTCGCCTTGTCGAAGGTTACGATGAGGTGCTTTGTCGGTATTTGTTTATCTTCTCTGCGGATGGTTATGCGCCTGACCGCTGTTACGCCCTGACTACGAAGGCCCTCCAGCAGGTCAGCTTCAGATTCATTGATTAGGTCATATTCGGAAATCACGCCCTGGGAGCTGTTTAGGCTGCGGTGGGGCGTGACTCGGATGGCCAGATCGGCGATGCGGGTTTGTGCAAGTAGTTTATCAGCCTGATCCTGGCTACTGACTTCAACAAGGATTTCACCGGTTCTTTGTTTTTTGGCTTTATATGATTCGCCGATGACACCTTCAAGAAATTTGGAGACGAGAAATACTGACTTTGAAGCAAGAGGGTTCAACTGGTCAACTGATTCTATTACTAAGAAGCGAGGGTAGTTGTTCGGTTTCGAAATACTCAAGTTGGGAAGTGGTGGGAACGAAGCTTCGGTGCGGCCCCTTTTCGGGGGCCGATCACGTTTGGGGGGGGGGGTTTGGAAAATGCCATATGATACATTGGAAAGCAGGGAGACGGGGGTACTTTCTTCTTTGACCTTACCCTGGTAGCCAAAGAGGTCCCGGAGCTCCCTGCCTGGTGAGCAGACAGGGAGCCCATCCGCCGGAGCTTGACCTGGGCTCCGACGGCCACCGTTCGTGGTTTCTAACCCTCCACCTATAAACACATCGCCACGGTTGGATCCAGCTTATGTTTGGGGGCTCGGGGTCCGCGGTATCGCCAGTACCGTCACCAAGATTGCTCAAGGTGCCCCGTGCGGGGAGGGGGTCGCTCCGACTGCCTCCGTCTCCATCTCCGTGCCCTTGCGTGTGCTTTGGGCCGGTGGAGAGGAAGCAGTGGATGCAGCAGCATCCCCAACAGACGTTGTTGCCACCACAGCCGCTGCTGGGTGAGCGAGCGGTGTAGAGGCTGGTTGGGCTGCCAGGGGCAACCCATGGGGCGGGACCAAGTCCGACTCGTGGTACTGGGTCCCCGCGGAAACCAGAGACGCCGCTCTGCCCCCCAGAAAGCAGCGTCGGCGTACCTCCCCAGGGGGAAAGAGGCGAACCTCTTTCTCGCCTCTGGGAAGGTGATGTTCTCTTTGACCTTGATGTTGATTATTTTCTTTTCTAGCTGAAACTTCTCGGATTTTCTGGAGTACGCCGCGTGTGGGCCCTGACAGTTTACGCAAAGAAATTGTTGAACGTTACAGTTGTGGGACGGGTGGTCGTGCTGGGCGCATTTTGCACAGGTAAGTCGGCCGCGACAGGAGTTTGTGTCGTGCCCGAACCGTTGGCACTTGAAACAGCGCCACGGGTTCGGGATGTACGGCCGGACTGAACATCGGATGTAACCTGCGTTGATGAATTCTGGAAGGGTGGACTTGTCAAAGTTAGGATGAGGTGCTTTGTCGGTATTTGTTTATCGTCTCTGCGGATGGTTATGCGCCTGACCGCTGTTACGCCCTGACTACGAAGGCCTTCCAGCAGGTCAGCTTCAGATTCATTTAGTAGGTCATACTCGGAAATCGCGCCCTGGAAGCTGTTTAGGCTGCGGTGGGGCGTGACTCGGATTGGTAGATCGGCGATGCTGGTTTGAGCACGAAGTTTATTGGCCTGATCCTGGCTACTGACCTCGACAAGACTTTCACCGGTTCGATGTTTTTTGGACTTATACGACCCTCCAACAATACCGTCAAGAAACTTTGAAATGAGAAATACCGACTGTGAAGCAAGAGGTTTTGATTGGTCTACAGATTCCATCACGATGAAGCGAGGATAGTTGTTCGGTTTCGGAGGACTCAAGTCAGGAAGTGGTGGAAAAGAATCTTCGGTGCGGCCCCTTTTCGGGGGCCGATCACGTTTGGGGGGAGGGGGGGGGGTTTGAAAATGCCATATAGCATAGTATTGTAGCAGCATCAACGCAGCGAAAACGACGAAGCACCACTCTGCGGCTCACTGCGCCAGCCTCGTGGCGCGAGCAGGCAGTGCTCCCTGGAACTCTGAGCGTTCGGCCAGGCATACCTGCCGCTGGCCCGTCAGCTGCTGACGTGTTCTTAATATATGTGTTGTTCGGTGACCCGACGTTTTTATTTCCTCGTGTGCCCACAGTATAAAACCAGGGAGACGGGGGTACTTTCTTCTTTGACCTTACCCTGGTAGCCAAAGAGGTCCCGGAGCTCCCTGCCTGGTAGACAGACAGGGAGCCCATCCGCCGGAGCTTGACCTGGGCTCCGACGGCCACCGTTTGAGGTTTCTACCCCTCACCTTGAAAACACATCACCACGGTAGGTCACAGCTTATGTTGGGGGGCTCGGGGTCCGCGGTATCGCCAGTACCGTCACCATGAATACTCAAGGTTCCCCGTGCGGGGCCGTACTAGGTCCGGTGCTCTTTCTTATATACATTAATGATTTACCTCCCTGCATTACTTCTAATATTCATTTGTTCGCGGATGACTGCGTAATCTTCCGAGAGATCAATTGTTGCGACGATATAACCTTTCTTCAACATGATCTTTACTTTGTTTCTCCGTGGTGTAAGACTTGGCTCATGGAATTAAACAATAAGAAATTAAATTTTTACTTGTTTCGAGAGCAAATCGTCAACTCTCAACTTATTCCCTTGATAAAACACATCTTGAATCCGTGATAAACTATAAATATCTTGGAGTGCACATCACAACCGATCTCACCAGGACTGTTCACTGTAACAGGCATGAAATTCAGCCTTTCCTTGCCTTCAATTTCATCCCGCCGTAAAATGTTTCGTCTCCACTTGTTTCATAAGCTGTTTCATCACCCATCGTTGCGGGACGGTCTTATCTTGCCTTCTAGTTATATCTCATCTCGCTTGGACCACTCCCATAAGGTCGGGTTGCCTTTTTGCGGGACTTCCACTTCATCAGAGTCTTTCGTACAACGCACCTCTGAGGATTGCAACCGCCTTCCCGCATCAGCGGCAATCATTAAAAATCACATTTCAAAAGTGCGCAAGATAATTATACATAATTTCAGTGACCAAAGTATCATATTACCTTTTATTATGCTGTTCGTGGACATTGTTTAGCTCCTTCTGGTGTTTATTTTCTCTTTGTAATTTTCATTTCATAATACGGGTGCTTCGTTTGCTATAAAGCCTGTTAGCTGAAATTCTATAATTACGAACTTCCACTTGATGTAATACTTACAGCTGCATTTTTATACCTTGTGTGTTTTTTTTTGTAACCACTTCCCTCTGTAATGCCTTCTGACCTGGAGGGTATTTCAAAAAAAATAAGTACATAAATAAAAAATAAACATAAATCTTCTAATGTGTTGCTAATATTTTTTACGGCCTTCAAACGCCGGCCTTCAAACGCTCCGTTTACAGTATCCTCCGCCCGGCGTCCAGCGGCTTGTAGGGTTGACAACCCCGCTGCAACCCGCCACTGCACGGCAGACGCTGCTTTCTCTGTGGGAGTTCGCGCGCTCCTGAGGCGTCGACCGCCAAATGTAACATTTAAACTCTTCGGCCCCCCCCCCCCCACCTTCCTTTCTTCCCAATGTTGACCGACGCGTC
Source organism: Haemaphysalis longicornis (assembly GCF_048455015.1). NCBI lineage: Eukaryota > Metazoa > Arthropoda > Arachnida > Ixodida > Ixodidae > Haemaphysalis > Haemaphysalis longicornis. The sequence continues at coordinate 123,577,614 of NW_027526203.1, read as the reverse complement.
CACCTTCTGTAATAAAGTTTTGCTATGTTATTACGAAAATAGGATGTCTCTCAAGCCTAAGTAAGAGAACTGAAAGAATAGAGGAGGAGGCGGAGCGCATTTTACACCCACTCCGTATTATACAATGGCTGCGCAAGCAAGGCCCCACGGTGAAAGCTGTTCAACTCGTTTTGGGGCGTCCCCCATTTTTCGACTGGCGACAGCCAGTGGAAGATTTTTTTTTTCTTTTCAGTTTAGTTAGTGTTTCAGGCGAAGTGCGTGATTTTTGATGGCCTAAAAGTTCAACGCGAAGAGCTAGTGAAGCTACGGGTGCCTTTCGTGGTACGGTGATTACTGTAGCGGTTCCAGAACGCCACGGTATATTCGTCGTTCAGGAAGCGAGTTCCCGCTTCAATAGCGAGCACGAGGAAAGCGCGTGGAATGTCACATCGCATCGGATGCAGGTTGAAGCGCGGGAATGGTTTTTCTCGCGGCTTCCCGCCTGCCGATTTTTTAAATTCAAAAGCACCAGTTGATTGGTAGATTGAAATTCCGGCACAACGGATAGACGGCACACACAACAGCCGATGGCGCAAAAAAAACAAAATAAAATAAAACAGTTGAGAAGAAAATTGGGTAAACTTGGCCCCGGATGGCAACCGAACCCTCCGGAATGCGTGGCAAGCACGCATCGCCACCTGTGAAGAAACGCAGGAAGGCTCTCGCAGCTAAATATTCCTCCATGATGGCTCAGCAGCTAAGGCATCGTGCTACTCTTACGTACACCCGCGAGAATAAAGAGGGCGAGAGAGAGAACCGCCAACTCAGACCGCTAGGCGGCACACTTTCTCTTGTGGGAACAACAGCGTGTTTCTACAGTGAAGGACAGCGAAACGGCCGAGAGAGCGGAGGACAGCCGAAGCTGAGTATTTATTTACCTGCACGGTTCTTTCTCGTTGTGTCGGGTTTTTCATCCGAGATGACGCGTAGAAAGCTGGTACAGTATGGTAGCTGTCCGCGGCAGGTAGACCCAGAAGAGTTTCAGCGGGATGGCGGCGAGGCAGATGAAGGGGTAGGTACGTGACGGTTATACGTAGTGGTTTCGCGGCTAGAACGCGTAGAAGCGGATAATTCGGGGTTAGCTAAGCGGGTTGCAGAACTGGAGGCAGCGCTAAGTAACGAACGCGATGAACGGAGGGCCGTTGAGGGAAAGTTAGATGCAGCTGAGAGGAAGCTAGAAAGGAGCGTCATTTCGCCAACAAATGACGAACACCTCGGCCCATGCAGCGAAGCGGAGGCATGCACCGAGGTGACACCGGGGGTGGAAGCAACGAAAGGCAACAGCTACTCCCACGTGCTGCAAGATAGGACAGCAAAACCAGTCGATAAGCCGGGTACCAGTAAGTAAAGAGCGGCACGTGGCAGATGATAGCGTAGTAATCATTGCGGGTGACTCTAACATGAAGAAGAGCAGCGCTGCCATAGTGGAAAGGGTAAAGGGGGATAAGCGTGTGAAGGTGGGGTGTTGGGCAGCTGGGGCAGCTGGCCTTGTCTAGTAAAGCTAGAAACCTTGTGGTGATTGCCGCAGGGCTTAACGATGTTCTAAAGGGAGAGGAGGGAAAACTTGGCCAGGAGAAAGCGAAGGGGGTAAAGGACCTGCGGGCGACGGCCCCAAATGTGCGAATTGCAGTCTGCACCGTGCCGGAGGTGATGAAGCAGGGCGTGCACACCGAACGGGCAGTACTCGCTGCCTACAGCGAGATCGTGAGGTGCGGCAGGGAACTTGGGCTTGAAGTGATAGACGTGAACAGGGTAGTGGGCAGCATCGGATATAGGCAAGCTTTTCAGTGGGACGGGATTCACTTCAGCCCCAGGCTAGGAAACAAGGTGGGGTGGCGCTTAGGTGGGAGAGCGGTAGGAAGGCAAACTAGGAGACAAAGGGGAAGCAAGGGACACATGCACACTCAACGCTGGGAGGCAGCCAGGCCTAGAGCTAAACGGAGAACCTACAGACGTAACTGAGAGCGTTGACAAAAGCGATTTAAGTGGAAACAATGGAGCAAACAAATTTTTTAAAAGACAAAAACAGACCCCGTAAGCGGAAAGGGAAAAACAAAAACAATAAATATTTAATCAGCTACATAATATGCAGTGAGGTAGAAAGCCAGATAAGTGGGTGGAAATTCAAAAGCAACTTGAACGGAAAGGAATCGACGTGTACGCTTTAGCCGAGACTCCCCTCCGGGACCTAGAAGCCCCACCTATCATAGACAATTATGTCTGGGAAGGTTGCAACAGGACCACAGGAATGAAGAAAGGGGGAGGTGTTGGCATGCTCATTAAACAAGGGACCGACTGGCAGAGAGTGCATGAAAGCTGTAAAGAGCATCTATGGGTTAGAGGCACCATAGAGGGGAAAAACAAATGGTTAGGATACACAAATACATGGTATCTGTGGACCGGAAGTAGTGCTAGGGAGGAAAATGAGGAAATGGTAAACTGTTTGAGAAGAGATATAAACAAGTTCAAAGATTCGGGCGAAATAATCATAGTTGGAGATATGAATGCCCATATAGAAGGTTTGGATAGATACACAGACCACAACGGTTCTCTAGTGATAGATCTATGTCAGGAAAACCGGCTTGTAATAGTAAACACGGAAAGCAAGTGTGACGGACAGATAACGTGGGAAAGCGGTAGCAGACAGTCCAGCATAGACTACAGTTTAGTATCCGAGACAGTATATGGAAGGCTGCGGGAAATGAGGATAGATGAAAATGGAACAGACAGCTTAGGAAGCGACCATAAGCGGTTTAGCTTGCACTTTGGAGGCGCAACCCGGAAAAATGTAGAATTAGGTACAATACGAGGAACTAATTTGAATAATGAGCAGTTAAAGATAATCGCTTATAGATTGGAAGATGAAATCAATAAATACCCAGGCAAAAATTGGGAGTACGACGAAATGATTGCGTTCATAAAGGGTTCGATGAATGAAGCAAAGCAACGAAACCGATGGAAAGAGAAGAGAAAGCCGAGAAGCTGGTGGAATAAGGAAATAAAAGAGGCTATTGAGTCTGACCAGCGAAGAAAGGCGTCGAGAGAACATAGAGAAGCAAAAAGAACTGGTATGGAACCGGAGGTAGTGAAGGAGAAATGGGATATCTACCGTGGGAAAAAAACTAGAAGTGCAGAAAATGGTGCAAGCAAAGATCAAGCAGAAAAGCGAGCAATGGATGGCAGAAATACGGAAGAAAGACAAAAGCGCATCCAAGAAGTTGTGGAACCATGTAAAATCACTAAGCTCAAAAAACGATAACCATCAAAAATTCCTGATTGATGAGGAGAGCACGCGTTGGCGCAAATTCATCAAGTGATTAGGGAGAAGTTCAGGACAATAGTGGTAGGAAAACCTGCACCGATAACATCAGCACCACAGAAGACTGCGGAAAGGGAAATAAGTTTGAGCAACCTTGATTGGAAAAAAGCAGAGCAAAAGGTTTCCCCCAAGACAGCAGTGGGCCCAGACGGAATACCAATGCAACTGATAAACCTGCTTGGACCTAAAAGTAAGGAATCGTTTATGAGGGCAATAGATAAGGTGATAGAAAGATACCAGAGGACTGGCGAGAAAGTAGGATGAATTTAATATATAAAGGCATACGAGACAAAGCCAGTATTGATTCATACAGACCACTCACAGTAACGTCAATGGTGTATAGATTCGTAATGCAGGCGATAAAATCAGAAATTCAAGCATGGATGGAAGAAAATGAAATACTTGGGGAACTGCAGAATGGATTTAGACAAGACAGGCGACTGGATGACAATTTGTTTCGTGATAACGCAATGCATTGAAACTGCGAAAGCACAGAATAGACCACTATGGATTACGTTCTTGGACATTAAAGGGGCATATGACAACGTAAACAGAGAACGGCTTTGGAGAATATTGAAACTCTAGGGATTAGATGACGTATTGGTACAGTTCCTTATAGCAATCTATAAAGACGATAGAATGCACCTTACTTGGGATGGACAGAAATGCGCCCAGCAGGTCAACATCCATCGGGGACTGAAACAGACATGCCCTTTGAGCCCAATACTGTTCATGCTTTACATGGCAGGGTTAGAAAAGAAACTAAAAGAAAGTCAAGTAGGGTTTAGCCTAACCCATATGCTGCAAGACGAAGTGGTACAACAGCATATTCCGGGAATGTTATACGCAGACGACATTGTTCTTCTAGCTGATAACCAAACCGATATGCAGAGACTAATAAACATTACCGGCCAGGAAGCCACCGACCTCGGTTTAAAGCTCAGTGCAGAAAAATCAGGAATAATGGTTTTCAATGATGCTACCACTGACGTAGTGTCTATCCAGCAAGGCGAATTACCTAGAGTGAAGGAATATAAATATTTGGGAGTGTGGATAAACGAAGGGGATAACTACTTAAGAACTCACGAGGAGCAACTTAAGGTTACAGGAGCCATGAAGAGAAAACAAAAGTTTGTTTTATTCGAAAGATTAGGTGTTCCATAGTACCCCAAGCGCTTTCCCGGAAGCAAATGATGCTTTATTCATTGAGAAATAAGGCAATTTAAGCCAAAATTTTAAATCTCCCGCTAAAATTGAACATTCCGTGACGTGTACAATGGCGTCATAGAGCCGGTCCATGAAACAGATACTTAGTATGTCGACTCCATATAGCACCCACACGCGGGAGTCGATCGAGACGGCGGCCATTTTAAAAATACTAGTAAAACCTAGTGCACCCGCAGCCCTAGTCATGGAATCGCCTGATCCGGTGAACAAAACTCTCGCCGAGGAGCTCGGGCTTGCATTTAACAACCTCACACCACAAAAACGCTCAATGCTTCTAAGTGCACGAGCGGCAAGAGTTGTGGGATACGCGGTCGACGGGAAAGCGACCATTCCGCGATAGCCACAACAGACGAACGCCCAGCCGTCGGCACCGCTGCCTCGTCAGCCCCGTCGCGACGGACGAATATAGACTGGTACGTATGTGCCGTATTTTGATTACGGTTAATAATAGTTCAATTTCAGTAGCAGTATCACTTATGCCAGTTGGCCGGTGTCGTGTATGGAAAGCCGTTCGCGCGAGCTCTCTGCTTCGACCAGAAAGATACGAGCGTCAATGCGCGGTGTTTACGGCATTTTTTTTCCCAAGGTCAGAGCGATTTGATGAAGTCGGCGACGAGCGCCAGCATGTCCCAGGAGTGAGCTAACGTAAGGGTCCCTGCCGTAATCACTTCCTCGGAAATGAAGCGAGCACACTCGTACTTCCTTTAGCTCTCTTTCTCCTCCGTTTGCAAAGTTCACAAAACGTAGCCACTTGCTTCGCCTAGGTTCGTCGTTGGGCAGCACATGAAAGGAGATCTCCTCACCGGCGGGGATGTTGCACTCCCTCGACGATTTGCCCGTACTACATGGGCATTTCAAAACGCAGCAACGAAATTTCATTGTAAAGTACTCGAACAAACTGAAGTTTTCAGTGGTTGTAAACTGGAAACGAGCTCGTAACGACAGCAGCAAGCCAACACCATTCGAAACTTACGCGACGACTGGCACTATCTCGTCGCTTCTTGCTGTTCCTTACTCCCCTCGTTTCTATTTTTACCTTTGCTGGTTGGCGATATGACGGCCAACCTCCTGTGAAGGGATTACGATACGAAGCAAGGTCGCGGCTGTGCGTGCTGGAACGGTTCGTTGGCCCCGAAGAGCCTCGAACCCGAAAATTCGTCTGCGCGACGGCGCGACGGCGAGATGTCGAGCTCGGCCGGCGCTAGTTTCGTACGCATTGGCGCACACGCTTGCGGTTCGTTCGGACCTTCAACCGTTTACTCCACCGTTCTTTGTCATAAAAAGAATGTGCAGTATGTTTCACGGGCATTTAGCTCGCTATGCAAACTGTAAGCCCTGCCTAACATGCATTTGCTTTTGCCGGCCTCCGCCAATCGCAGAGCATTCCCAAGTGACATCACAGGTTCTGTTGCGGAAAATGAGCTGGTGGGTCGCATGGTCATTTCCTTTTTTCCTAATTATGTAGCTTATTTGAGCGAAGTTTGCGTTATAAGTGGTGTCGTTATGGTTCTAACGAGGCAATCTTTCGAATGAACCAAACTTGTGTTTTCTCTTCATGGCTCCTTTAAGGGAAAGCGAAACGCAGCTATAATGAAGCATAGAGCTCTGTGGGGGTATAACAAATATGAAGTAGTAAGAGGAATGTGCAAAGGAGGAATGGTTCCCGGTCTTACGTTTGCGAATGCTGTACTCTGCTTAAAATCAGACGTCCTATCAGGACTTGAAGTAAACCAGAGAACGGTAGGACGTTTGGCCTTAGGCGCGCATGGAAAAACAACTAACGAAGCAGTCCAGGGAGATATGGGCTGGGCGTCGTTTGAAGTTAGAGAAGATCAGAGTAAAATATGCTTTGAGATGAGGTTGAGGGCAATGGATCAACGAAGGTGGGCAGCTAAGGTTTTTAGGTACCTATACTTGAAAAGCGTGGACACGCAGTGGCTAAGGAAGACTAGAAGGCTAACGATGAAATACGGAAAGAACAGTGGAGAATCCAAAACAGCCAAGGTAACCAAAAAAGAGGCAAGGCAGATTGAAACGAATAAATGGAAGGAAAAAATGGAAGCTAAAACGTCGTTAGAGATGTACAGGGCTGAGAAATTGAACATCAGAAAGGAAAATTTCTACGATAATTCCCAGGGCAATGCGTTGCTTTTTGAGGCTAGAGCAGGTTGCCTGAGAACTAAGAGTTTTGTGGGGAAGTATTCACAAAATGATGGGGTATCCGTGGTCTGCGGAAAAGAAACAGAAACAATGCGGCACATAGTGTTCTAATGTGAGGGTATCCATCCAAATCTACATAAAGGGAATATTGGGCTTCCAGAAGCCCTAGGATTTAAGGGTATCACAGGGGAAGTTAACTTCAAGGCTGTCGAGGGGACGAAAAGAAGATTAGAATGCTGGTGGACGAAAAGCAGACAGGGGATATTGCCTAGGACAGTTACCACCTGTAAGAGGGAAAAAAAGGTATTTTGTGACTAATAAGCTTTAGTGCCTGCCCTTAGCAGCGCTAGTTTTAAATCAAGAGTGTAAAACATGGTTATATTAGTCCTTTTTGGTAAGATGACATGTCATCAACCCGCTTCAAAGTGGAAACCAATAGCAATCATCATCATCGAAGGTCAGTAAGGACGGCCTATCATGACGAGTGTGATGATGAAGGGGATGGAGGGAAGTGGCGCAATATGGATGACAAGCACCACGGCAGGCTTTGGAGTGTATAAAGTCTCGGACTTAGCGGTGTGGAGGTCTGTTGGCACTCGAGTGGGTGTTGCAATTGTTGTGTATGACGGGCAAGGATGTCCGAATAGGCCATCAATGTGGACATAAGAGGGGACACATTGGATCACCGAGTGACTGCGGCTCGGGTGTGCACTTGCACTCCCGTACTTCCGGGGTGATTGTTGTCGGCGCGTTTTATGATGATTTCGACGGATTCAGGCCTTACCTTCAGGATGAGCTGGATGGCGAGTGGGTATATGGTACCGGGGTTCTAGTTACATATGTCAGTTTTGGAGTCGCTAAGTATGGTGGTGGTGGGTAGCGTGTTTGTACCATTGCCATGGCTATGACAACCACTTCTCAGAAGGTGGGGTTCTCGCTTTAGAATGATGATTGTGGCCTCAAAACAAGCCCGTCTCTTCATCGCAGTTTTACCAGGGGGATGAAACTTCGCCGTTTTTCTGTCCCGTGACCGCAGTGGTCCTAACGTTTGGGGGCTGTACTACATACGAGCATAAATAAACGTTATTGTTGAATTTTATATTTATTACCAGGTTCCTTATTAATTACGGATTTTTTAATATGAGAGGGAACTTCAAAGTTGCAGTTCGAGATTGCGAAAATACGAGCGCCACCCGGAGTGGAAAACGGGAACCGCGCCTTCCTACTTCGCACCGCTGAAAAGGGACGTTTCTTGACGCGCCCACAGGTATGCTACGGTCCAGGGTGTTCCGAAGGCCGTTTTTACCACCGTAAAGTATGTTTCATCGAAACAGGCGCATGAATGGATTCGCGCCGTCATCACTGATCGTGCTGTACGGAGTGGTGTCAAAATACTTAACGCCACGCCAGCGGAAAATTCTTTCGGATCCCGGCGGACGAATGGTACGATCTGCATGCTGCTCGTTTTGTTTTTCTACGCTTTGCATCAGTAGCTTTATAATTTCATTGAGGATGCGCGTGCACGTCTTATTTATTACATTCTGAGTGTCTTCTTGCCTCTTGAATTGTGCATGAAATGCGCGGCTGAGCATCTGGCAATTAATCCAATGACTACATTAGCTACACCCGCTTGTTTATTCGTGCGTTATGGATGTCTGCGTTTCGATCGTGTGTTTTGCATTTTAGCTCAAGTTAATGCACGGTATGGAGCAAAAAATATTTGAGGCAACATATACAATAACTAATAGAACAGTGGAGCTTGTCTGCACTCTTTTTATTATCTTTTGATTGCACACGTTTAGTTTGTCTTCGTAGCATGCGTTCTTGTTGTTGTTGTGATTATTAGTAAACTTATTGGGATTGTTATTAGAATCAGTATTAATATTATCAGCCTATTTATGTCCACAGCTGAAGGAAGGCATCTCCCATAGACTTTTGGCTCAAACGGAGGGCCCATACGTTCATAGCATGTGTTATTAGAACTATGTATTTAAGTATTGACTACATAAATTATTTACACATGTGAGTTGCGACGGGGGCTAATTAATTTATTGCATTTCAATTCTGTGTTCTCCATTTTGTCTTCACGTGAATCCACGGCATATAGCAGAATGAATTTGTTGTACTAAATATACAAACTAAGGAATTCCAGTATTTGTGTATAATACAATCCTAACAATAATAATTACGAAACTTATAATTTATAATTTACGCTTCAGTTCCATGCTTCGAGTTTTAGCTTTAAGTACGAGTACGATATATTCACAAGAACGCAGCTACAGCTATTAGCCGATAAATAATTAGACAATGCAGACTTATGATGTGCTAGTTATTTATTACAGGTTTTTAAATAAGGTTTTTATTACCCGTGTTCTACAGGGACCGAGAAATACCAGAGGAACACATAGAGCCGGAAAGTATATATGCATGAATAATTGTTTAAAAACCCTGGTGTGGGATGGCTGCTTTTGTCTGCAGGAAATGTATTTTGCGTTAGGAGGAAAGGTGGGTTGTTGCCACCGAACATAATGATCGCACAAATAGAAAAACGTATCCGCGTCTCTTAATAATAAAGGCTGATATTAATAATAAATTTGCCTGCACAATTGGTGTTGCCTTTGTAGCCAAACTCAAAATAAGAAAGAAAGATTGCTAATATATGAGATAATGTTTCTTTCGAATAGAGATGCCAGTTTACACTCAAACCTATGTTATGTGCGCCTGAAAGTAGCAATAAAGCTAGTATTCATTCTAACCCAAATATACACACGTGAATTTTGGTGTTCCAGATCTCGCGTTTGGCTCAATGTGCGAGAAAGCAGGACCTGGCTCATTCACCACCTCGTCAGATCTACAGCAGCCACCGCTGTGTCCTGCCCATTTCACCAGCAGAGACTACGCGGACCTTGGACAGACAAGGCAATGGACAGATATGCACTGGCTGGATACCTAGTTATTAGCATGCGGTCATGTGCCATACGCTTCGGTATGTGACTAAAAGCGTAAAATATCCAAGTTGTATTTTTACTGTGTGAATTTAGGCAATAAAAATGAAAAAGAACTGAGCTCTTTATTCTTGCCTAGTTTGTGTGTACTAGTAAACCAAAACAACGTCGCACTTAGAATAAGTGACGCAAAAATAAGTGGACGCGCGACACTTCATAAATCAGAACGAAACAATTGCCCTTTTGACAATGTGGTGGGTTGCGCAACAGGAACAAGATCGCGTGCTAGCCATTTGAATATATTCCACTAGCTCAATTTACCTTGCATGTGCGTCCCAATTGAATTCGGCGCTAAATCACCCCTCCCTCCCCCGCCACGCTCGGCATTTCAGTCCTCATCAAGATGGCGTCCACCAGTGCATGTCTGCAACGCGGCGCCATGTTTTTAGTACCGCCCCTAAACACCATGAGTTTGTCCGGCGCTGCGAGCGAATATCGCATCCCATGGATGGTATAGGAGGTTTCACTCCCCTCATATTACTTTCTTTAGAAGATAGGTTAAAACAGGAAAATCCAAGGTGAACAGGTTGAGTCGGAAAGAATGGGAAGAAAGTAGCGATAAAATCGGGATCGCCTCGCTACACATGAGGCTGTTCTGCGTGGCCATCGTTTGCACCGTACTTTAAGTACCATTCATCTGCCAGTCCCGGTGGAAAGGATCGATCACCGCAGTGGCTGCCTAGCAAACTTGGATGAATTATGTACCTCGGTTACGCTTTTCAAAGGCTTGCCAGAGTTGGAATATCGCCCCGTTAGTTATACGAGTGAATTTACGAAGCCTTTTGCAGCGGAGCAAGCCGGTACGCGGCAATTTTAAATGCGAATGCATTTCTTAGTCGGAGGTTGTCGTGCGTTGGCCGGCGTGCGCCTAGCAACAGCTGTGCGCGCCTAGCAACCGGAGCAGGTGGTAGCTCGGGCGGGAGTAGCGGAGGGCAAGGGGAGAGGAGGAGCGCGCTCGGCGTGTGAGGGCGCTCACATCGCGGAGCTCGGGCGGAGTAGCGGAGAGTGAGTGGAGAGGAGGAGCGCGCTCGGGCGTGTGAGGGCACTCGCATCGCGGAGCTCGACGGAGAGAGCTCGCGCGCGGGGCGGGCGTGTTGCGCGGGTCTCTCTCTCCGCTCGCTGCGCTCGGAAAAATATATATAAATGCAGTGGAGCGCGCGCCTCTCTCCGTGACTGCTTGCCGCAGCGCACTCATCGGTGCACCCAATGCATTCGCATTTCCGCACGATCCCCTTCGGGGAGGAGGGTTTTTTTTTTAATTTTGTTTACTCGTTAATTCCTATCCTCTTTATTTCTTTTTACAAAATAAACTTTTTGTTTCGTTTAGCTATATCTTGTATGGAGTTATTGCAGTGTCATTTAAGCTATTACAGTCAACACCCTTTAAGACGAAGTCGAAGGCACCATGACACTTTGTTCGTCTTATCAGAAGCCCTCCCAGAAAAAGAACTGGACAAACTCCCAGCTTCATGTAAAGATTTTGCTTTAAGACGGTGAATGAAGTAGACTTACAATGAAGAAAAGGACAAAAACTCGTTCACTTGAGTGTTCAATTTGATAGACTGTCTTCAACTGCTCTTGCCTGGTTTTATCCCGTCCAAGCGGTGACGAAGAGCGTACACCCGCTACCTCACGCGACAATGCAGCAGAAACAGAGCGGGAACTACTCGCTTTCTCGGTGGTGACGCGGTGGGACTCACGACGCGAACCGACCCGAACTCACTTGCTCCCGCTGAGAAACGGCATTGGTCAGGAGACCTGTTACGTTCGCGAACAGGAAGTCCCTGTCGTCGCATTTTTTACTTTTTTTATCCTACTAGTTTTGCGCCTTTCTTCTCCAGAGTCCAGCGTCCACAAAACTCGCCCTCGCTCTTTTTTTTTTCTTTGCTTTGCCGCTGGCTTCATGGGTTGAAGGACCGGAGAAATGGTAGCTTTATTCGCGTGTCTTTTTTTTTTTTTTTGCTCCATTACTTCCTTCGTGGCGCGAATTCGCTTCGCGCTGTGCTTTTCTGTTAGTTTTCTTTCCCTCTGGTCGCGTGAATTCCCCGCCGCACCCTACCAAGACTGCCGTGTCGCTGGTGGTCACCCCGGCACTGGTGGTCACCCCGGCACTGACCAGCACTGGTGGTCACCCCGAAAGTTGTTCGTCTTAAGCGAAGAGTAAATGTAAGGGTGTTTGTCTTAAGTGGATTTTTTTTTTCGATTGGGTCTATGGAAAACCAAACAAACATTCTCACGTTGTTCGCCATAAGTGAGAATTCCTCTTAACCGAGTTCGTCCTAACGGAATTTCAGCGTAATTCTTTACGCGCAGTCTCATTTTTGCACGGGAAATGGACTTGCCCAGTGCTTACTTTGTGAATATTTTTGTTTAACATGGAAGCGGAATTAATGTTAATGACAATTTTGAGGCAAATGTGGGGCATAACGACTATCGTGTCTTTTGTAATTGTCGTGGAAAGAACACAACGGGAATGTTACAATAGACGTGGCTTAGTTTTTCCTGGCTACGTTTTTCCCTATAGTTTTCATGAATCCTGAGCCACATCTTTCAAAAACGGAGTCAAGTAAAACGAATTAGGCGTGCCTAAATACGCAAGACGATCGCCGGTATGCCCACATTGGTATAATTCTGGACATCTCCGGGCATGAACCATACATTGAATTTGCCGAAAACAACGTTATCCATGACAGTTTGCATAAACAGGGGTTCCGCTCACTAATGCTCATCGCGAATACACCGAAAAAGGGAAGCCGGGAAAGGGTGGCTTGAACGGGCGTAGTGCAGTCTTTCAGCCTCCCTGGCCTGCCCTTTCAGACACTTCAAACGGCTGCAGCGCGGCTCAGCTACGCGCGACGGCCCCTGCAACGCGCATAGGTCAACAATACACGCAATCAGCCCGCTCTCACGAATGAATAGCGTTCGGCCGGCGTTGCCTGACACCGTAGAGTTTCTAAGTAAGTATGCTAGAGAGTAAACTACACCTGAGAATCCATGTCGTCGTGGGGGGTTATGGGAAGAGCTTCTGGCTTGGGCTTGGAATGACAAATGGACTCTTCAGCGGTTTTTTGGATTTGCTTTCTTTACTATGCATTAACACGTCTTCGAGCTACGAGGTTGCCGAAATGCTCCCTGTTCTGTGGGAGCCGTGAGCTGTGGCAACTACGTGCTTGGTGAAAGAGCATGCAGTGCGTTATCGTACCTAGAGTTGGTCATGCCGGAGTCGAAGGAACGTATGGCTGAGCGGGTAATATGCCGCCGTGAAAGGTGTAGCTGACAAAAAAAAAGAAACAAAATGTACTTCGCCGAAAACCAGATACGACAGATACGGGCGCCTGCATCCGTCCTATGTTGTCTTCGTCCACCACTGTTTTACGCCACGTTTTCCCTTTTTGTTTCGATTACAAACCAACTCGCTCAGCAACAAGTTTTGTTAAACTGTCGGTGCACCGGTCGGTGCACCGGTTCACCCCGAAGGCGACGATTTCATAGGGACGCTTAAAAACATTTCCACGCTTTTCAAACAACTTATTATTTGAAATAATGGTAAGATTAATAAAACGAGAGTCCCTAATGAGTTTCTTCCGGAATATTAACATTGCTGTTAACTGCCACCTTAATCTGCAGAATAGTAGTCACAACCGTTTTGGCAAAAATACGCTTTACTTACTTTTTATTCACCCGCCGCGGTGGCTCAGTTGCTAAGGCGTTGCGCTGCTGAGCACGAGGTCGCGGGTTCGATTCCCGGCCGCGGCGGCCGCTTTTCAGATGGAGGCGAAAAGCAAAAACGCCCGTGTGTACGAGATTTCGGCGCGCGTTAAAGATCCCCAGGTGGTCAAAATTAATCCGGAGCCTTCCACTACGGCGCGCCTCATCGCCTGCGTTGCGTCGGCGCGTTAAACCCTACAATCAATCGAATCAATCCTTTTTATTCGATTTAAAACAGCCTGTTTTATTTTCCACTTATATAAAAACACACCAGTCCCTGCGTTTTTATGGCACTGTGTTCAAATATACGGCCACTAAAACGTTTCAATTCAAGCCAATGACGAAACTAAGGCGAACGCACGGTATAATGGCGGCCCATGACGACACAAAAGTCCTTGCTGTGATCCGCATAGGCGCTAGTGCAGATTCCTCTCTAGTGTATATAGTAAGAAACTTTATTCTTTAGGTTTTCTGGCTGCCTGGATTAGCTGATTATAATGCTAACTGCTGATAAAACAATTTCCAATCCAATCCAATCCAGTCGCGGCGGCGGCGGCTCCGGCACGCCAGCTGTGCGCTGCGAGACGGCACTGCTCCTCGCACATGCGCAGCACGGCTCTCCAGGAGCCACGAGAAACTGCTCAACCTCAGCCAGTCTAGCTCACGCTACAAAAAGACTCACGCGGCGGTGCTTACTATCGAGGAAAGAGAGCGCGAAAGTAGCGCATATCAGCAAGGAGCGGACGGCACGCGCTAGCGTCCCGTCCTAGCCTCCCAGCAGGGCTCAACTGTCGTTGGGCCCAGCTTGCAGCAGCGTCCACAGGTAGCATCGCATCCGGGCTCAGCTCTACTCGGGAGATCCGCAGCATAAAAGGCCGACTGGCGCAAGAAGGAAAATAACGGGGCTCAGCCGGAGGGCGGCAGTGCGCTCAAAACGAGGCCCTGTGTATTTTCTTGTCGCCTCCATCAGAAAAGCAGCCACCACGGCCGGAATTGAACCGGCGTCCTTCGGCCCATGAGCAGAATCTCCAAGCATAAGTACGCATAAACTTAGCCGAACCACGAATAAGCTATATGGGGCTGCGAGGTTCGCTGTTTGCCTATAGCAGAATCCTTCAATCACTTGAAGGACTCCTCCTATAGTCTTCGCGCCATGCCCCAGTTTCTTTGTTTGTTTTTTTTTTTTTCAATTCAAAATTGTGCCTCTGTCACTGCGTCCCATTCCACTGCTGGTAGAAGGTGTATTCCGGGAGTCGGCTAAACTAGAGGACTTGATTATACCTAATAGAGTTCCGTACAGTCAATGCTAGTTGCTCGGTAAAATGATTACGATCTCAAACTCCACTTGAAAGCGATAGTTGAAGCTAAATAGTGTTCGTATAGGTGGCGATTTTAGAAATAGGTAATTATAGGCACTTCAGGCATTTAGGCACTAACGCCAAAACAGGCATTTATAGGAACTATAAAAACACCATAAAACAATTGTTAACCTCTAATTCGTGCTCATATACCAAAGTGGCGCGATAGGAGCGCAAGGAACAGAATAGGCATTTGCCTAAAATCCGGTCTCTAATGATAAATGTCCCAAAACCATCATTCATAACCATATCTTCTAGAGCCTAAACCAACAAGTAATGAATAAAGTGACAGCCTTAAAGGGGTCCTGAAATACCTTCCGCCGATGCGTGGATGTACATGTAACCAAATAAAGCAATGTATTAGCAATCTCCTCCCGCAAAAATTTTGTTGAAGCGATGAGTATTAGCTGAGAAATCGTAAATCAAAAACCGCGTATTATCGTCGCGCCGCGTTTCCTCCTCCTTTCAACTTACTCTCCGCTGTTGACGGCGAGCGAGCCTTCCCTCCCATGATGCTGCGCTCCTCGGCGGTGACGTACTTCCGCTATTGCGCTGCTCACACAGCCGTCTGCTACGGGCAAGCTTCGTTGATACCATGAATCCCGCTCTCCGCTCAAGGCTGGAAAAGCGAACGAAAAATCTGGCCGCATGTGTGCGGCGGCCTGGCCTTGCCCTTTCGCGGTGTACGTTGCTGCAGAACTTTGCTATCGGCGGCACGCGACTCTTTATCGGCGGCGAACTCGCAGCCGCAAGGGGAGGATCCTGCGCTCGCTCCCTTGGAAGCACAGCGCACTGTTTATCCAAAAAGCGCCGTATCAGATGTGGCCCCGCTGGTGCCGGGTCTTATTTTGTGGCGGTGGTAATTCCTGGCGGCGGCATCTGAAAAAGACATTTTAAGCCGATACAGAACCCGTGCACAAAACGCCAGTTCAGCTTGGGGCGACGCGTGGTGGAGAGCGGCAACGTTGGCAAAACATGCTCCTCCGCGGCTCTGAGCTTTCTAGCGCTGGAGCGAGCACCATTTCTTTGACAATATCAAACATGGTTTGCCCTAGGAACAAGGCACAAACCGCTCTAGAAGTCAGGTACGGTTGCGTGATCCCGGTTCAGCTTGGGGCCCCACCTCGCGGCATATGGGCACTGCAGGCATACTACTCACTCCCATTTGGAAGTGCGAGATGCGTTTGGCATTACAGGAGGCGATGGTGTGTGTGTTGTGGACGCCTTTGTTTCGCGATGAAATGCGACGTTGTGCTTCTGCGGGTGGATAGTGCTTCCCATGGTCTGGATTATCTTTCTCAAGCGGCGTACGACTCAACCTCTCATGGCGTATGTGCAGTGTGCGTGGCTAAAAGCCATCTCGGCTTGTGCGCCAGAGTTAAGTGACTTGCTGTTCGTCCCCGCAAACCGCACGCGAGGTGAGTGCCGAATTTACGAGGTGCAGGAGGAGGCAACCCATCGTCTGTCAATCGCGGTTCGGACTTGCAACGCATGTTGTGACGCTGTGTTCGTTCGAAACGCATCTCTGGATTGTTTGGAAGTTGAATAAAATGTATTCGTCAAACCCGGGCATTCGGCTCAGGGCGTTCTCTGCGATTGCAAGAAAGAAGTGCCACGGGGCTTCAACGCTTTCTTTATGGAACGTACTCAAGTAAGAGAATATTCATGTCATGTTATGGCCCTGTTGCATTCAATACAAACGGTTAAGCGTTTGTTTACACTTGTTTCGTTTGTCGTAAAATGTCCAAGCACTCCGGCACTCCGCTGGCAGACCAGCCGGCGAGCCGACGCTGAGCAGACGACTCATCTCTTTGCCGGAAGTGCGTGAAAACGCCGCCCAATAGCAGGATGTCTAGCTCATGACGAACATCTGGGAATCGATGATGTAGACATGTGAAGATGGCGGCGTCCAAAAACACGAAGGAAAGGGTGAGAAAAAAGCGACAAAATTTGCAACAAAAGTGTGAGCTTTCCGCTGCGCGTAAAAGAGTAATACTTGGCACAGATGATGTTCACGACCCAATCTAACGATTGCGATAGTCAATTTAGTGTGCTCAAAACGCCTTTCAGGGCCCCTTTAATTATAAAGTGATGCTCTGCCTAGATTGCACGAATTTCCCATACATATCTGAAGACTTCGGAGCGTCTCCAATGTGAAGTACACCGATAGTAATAGATAGTATAGTACACCAACGTGAGGTACACCGAAAATCCTTGTTTGAACCCACCAATGAAAAGCCTCTACTCCCCTGCGCAGCTAAAGACCCCTTCAACAGGCGTATATCAGCCTCATTTCAATACGCGCATGTTGCATCATATGGGAAAAGTAAAAGTATGGGTGCTCGGACGTATCGGAAAAAGCTGTCGCGTCTGCTTGGCACGGCCTATAGCCACGGTCGAAAGGCGAATAAGGCATCCCGGCTGATTTCTGTGGGTGGCAGTGGCTGCTGCAAGGCATAGTGTTGCGGGGAGTTAATGGACGCGTTCCGCTCGGCCGCCCCGCCGCATACCCATCTCTAGCAGGGCGAGCCGTTTGCGGGCGGCGTAGAAGGCTTCGTCGGAAGCCTTGGCGGCGCAATCCTCTGCGTGTTGTGAGATTTTCCACTGACGCTACTCGAGCCATTTGGCGTTCGGCCAGCGCACGTTGCTGTTCGCAGCAGCGTTTCACTCTTGTTACTTTCCCCGTGCACACCACCGTTTCTCTTTGGTTTAGTCCGTGCTGCTGCTTCTGATGGGCACGCGACCGTTCACGTGATTAGCACTGTCACGGCTCGACATTGCGCCAACGAGGCCTTGAACTTATGACGCCAGACGAGAACCGGCGTTGCGTATCGTCGGCGGCAATCACTGAAGGAAACTGATACCATGGCGCAACTAGACGAGGGGTTGGGGTCGCTGTGCTGGCGGGAAACGTTCACTGCTCGTGCACGCACAGTTTTCGGTGTCTTGCTTGGTTCGTCCCTGTCAGATCTAGATCAGGTAAAAGTTGAGGGCTTGCACCAGTGCTTCCTGTCTGCTCGATGGCCCAAACAAGAAAATGGTTTCATTTTTACTCCGGAAGATGGATTAAAAAACATGTCCAGAAGCGCAAAATAAAGCAGGCTTTAACAAGTCCTGTGATTGCTAGCATCGTGCAAGAGCAGTAATTTTCTTCTAATATGTGGAACATCTGACTCCGAATTATTCATACAAAAGCAGCAAGCAGCGCGGAACGCAGCCTTTGGGCGTTCCTGGTGGTTTATTTAACCATTTTTTCCTCGTCGGGCCACGTCAGGCATCTCTTCGTTGCCCAGGAACGAAGAAACGTATGATAACTGTATATCGCGCTGAAATGCGTCTCTACGGAAAGAAAGTGGCCCTGGTTCGACATTTCCTTCTCAAATAAAAGAAAGAACAGGTGTCAGCTGAGGGCTGGGTATTTCTACGGGGATGTTGTTTGGCACGGCTGTTGCTAAAGTGTCGAAAGCAGCGCTCATGCTCACGCCGGTGGTGGCGCTCTGCGTGAATTCTTCGTCCTAGTTGGCTCCAAGAACAACCCTTTTTTATCTAGACAATTTCAATGGAACGAGAAACGCTTATCCAGGAAATTACAAAACGTAGTTTCCCCTAGCATCAATGTAGCGACGAATTGACGTTAGATTTATTACTCCAGCTTCACTATTGGATACGCTAGAAACAATTCAAGTCCCTCCACCAAACGCTACTTTTTGTAGAACAGTGTCGAAACAATGGAAATAGTATCCTCCAATGAGAAGCCTTGACTTACAATGCCTGCTCCTCGCCACTGGCATTCTCCTTGAACGCAACCATACTACGCACCTGCCATTGCCATCGCAATATGCCGTAACTGCTCCCCTCTGTGCCGCTATAAATCCCAAACTAAAAAAAGGCTGCCTAAAATCAGCGCCGGCATGGGCTTTACCCGTATCGCCAAACACCTTCCTTCAACATCGCCCTGCAGTCGAGCTGTAGCAGCCACTAATCCCTGGGTCCAAAGGGTCCTGATGAAGCGCCTTACGCCGGAATAGAATGGTAGCTAAAATCTTGCACTGCGCCTTTAGGAATCGGCGAAAAATCTGATAACGTGCTAATCACTTGCTCACGCATTGTCGCATTATCCTCGAGGGCCCTAAAGTACACATCCCGCGGTTTGCGCATGGTCTATCCGCGTACCTTGTTTTCTGGTTAGTTATTCTGTCTTTTCATATTTGTACACGCCCCAATAACAGTGTGCTCATGCCAGCGTTACCAGCGGTTCTACAATTTCCCTAATACCTATACCACGGAGAAGAAAATAACTTCATTTTCACAAGGATCCCCTAGTCCGGAGCGCCTGGGATAGTCGACGCATTCTATGAGTGTCATTCTGCGCATTCTACGAGTGTCACTTCCCCGCTAGGGTCGGCCAGCCTCCTTTCCCGTTAAGTGGGGGTAGGATTGGGTGTGGGGGGAAGTTTCGGGATTCTGTGTGCACGTTCAGAGTATGAGAGATGATGGGGCATTCCGCGCATTCCGGACACCTGGGGGTCCCAGGTAGTCGTTGGAATCGGTGTGTGAGGTGTACAGAAGGTATAGCGTGTTTGTCTGAATCTGCCTTAGTACAACGGATTCCCGGCGCGTGAGTGTTTTGCGTGGTGTTGGGGGCTTCTGTTTGTTTTGACGGGCTGTCTGGTGCCAACTGGAGATCTTCGCAGCGCCAATCCAGTATCCGTTTCCTACATGAATTCTCGTGGTGAGGCGTGTCCCTCGGCCACCCGAAGAGATGGAAAAACCGGCGACAAAAAATGCAAACACGAAGTAGAGAAGAGAAAACACACACGCTTGACTAAAAACTGACACTTACTTGATAAAACCGACACAACGTGCGAAAGAGCCATGCCAACGCATGTACCAACAAGTACACATGGTCTGATACTCGTTCTACCACGGCACGACACGTAGGCGATAGCGCTCTGACACAAAAATCGGTGCGCTTGTTTGCAGGTTGAACACGAAGAAAAGAGCCCAGAGGAGAAGAAATGTACTGAAGGAGTGCAGCTTGCTGGGCCAGTTAGTACAGTTTGAAGGTTGGAAATACCAGCGAAAAAAAGCCCCAAACACGAAGTAGAGAAGAGACTTCTTAGCAATACAGCGCCACAGAAACAAAGAAACAAGGCACACAGGACGGGCGCTGTCCTTACGATGGTTGTTAAGATAAATCACCAACTCTCCCGATACTGCACTTTGCTTGAGTAAGAGACAGCAGACACGCTGGACTAATAAGTGACATTTGCTTTATAAAACAGACACAACCTGCGAACCATCCATGGCAACGCATGCGCTAACAAGTGCACATGCTCTGATAAAAACGCTATCGTTTTACCACGGCAGGAAGCGTATGCGATAGAATAAAAAGAATAAAAATATAAAAGTGAAATTTTGAAATAAAAACTCAAACGTCCCTTTTTTAAATTAAAACGTAAAACACTCGCAGCTACACAGTAAACGCGCAATACACAACGACAACTGAAGTTGGGCTTCATCCAACGCACTTATAAGTATGTTTAATATTGCCACTATTTATATACCCTGTGTTCTTTTTACTGCAAAGCTGCATACTGCCCTATGCCTTATTTTTAAGAGATGTTTGCTTTTTTTCGCATGTCTGATGCGCAGCCAGCCGTTGAGTCTACAACGTAATAGGCGCACCAGCTCTACGTTGTACTTTTCCCCCCAGCACGCGAACTATCCCTTTTTCCGGAATTGACGTGACGAAATACAATTGCAGGGAAAGGTAATCTTGCAGGGCGAAGCCATTGGCTCGCGCGGCTTTTTTGAAGGCAGGCGCATGCTGTGCAGAAAAGACGCTCTGTGGAACAACGTGGTAAAGTGTCGGTGTACAAATTCAAATTTTTCTCTCTGCTAAAACAAAAACTGTTCCAACTAAACCTTCTCAAACGAACTGCAATTATTTGTACTGGTGAATGCCTTTTAACTGATATTTTTACAACGAGCACAACACTCCGCCATTTAGAGGTGAATATGGGCCGGAAAGGAGATTTTTCAAATTTGACAAATGTTTTCTGGCACATTTCTTCCTATTTCAGTGTCAATGTTTTTTTTTTACGAATTGTCCACAACGGTGAAATCCAGCAAAAAATGCTTTATTGGCTGAGAGAGTGTGGTTGTATTTGCTAAAATAGTTTGAAAATGCGCAACATCGGGTATTTTCTGAATGGAGTAATGAGAGCCACAAAAGCAAAAACCATTAAAAACTTCAGCATAGAGGAGTACACGGCCTCAACATGATGTTCACGGAAAAATGTTGGCGATTTAAAAAAAGTTTCTTTTGTAAATTTTTCGACAGACCTAAGTTTCCTTTAAACCCTGGAGATAAAAGAGCGGCTACAAAAAGAAATATTTTTAAAATAAACTTCGAGGGGGAATTGTGGGCCATGCAAAGATGATCCACAATTTTCACTGAAGAAATCCGTGATAGTCGAGTTTACGGCGGGGACATTTGGCATGGAATGACCCTAAAGTCATTCTATGTCTCAACAGCCCGACGCCAGCTGCTGCGACTGTGCTCCTCACGCTCCATTCTAGAAAGCAGAGAGAGTGAGGGCAAGATTTGTTTGGAGGCTAACGGCTGCGGTCGCTCTGAAGTGTGCGGTTCTGTCAAGTGGGCCAAACAACTGAATCGTGTGAATTCCGCTCGCATTTCAGTCTCAGATGGTGTGAACGCAAGGCTGTACGCAAACGCTGGCCGCATGCCATTCGTCATTCAGCCAGACCTGATCAAGGGGAGCGGGCGGTAGTTGTGGTTTATGTTAGGGACACTCACCACTCCGCACGATATGCATTGTCAACGTACAATTGTCCAACGTCAACGTACAACAATTGTCAATTGAATTGTCAATTCAATTGTCAACGTACAACATGCACGGCCCAAGACAAGGGGATAAGTTCATTAAGATATGGATTGGGCAACGTTAGTGGCGATTGCCGCGTCAAACTGTCTGCTGTTACCCTTGGTGTGCTGCTTTGCAGTGATTGCTCACCACGGGTCTTTGCATAAACCTTTGAATATTACACTCATTGAACGTTCGGGTGTTTTTAGAGAGATAAGAAAGCGGCTGCCGCTCGCCGGAGGCCTTCGGTGCGCTGCAAGACCCGCAACTGTGCATGACAACACGGCAACTCAACTGCGGGAAAAGGAGGGGAAATACGGAGGCTCCTTTCGATGCCGTCGATGAATTGCAGCGGGATACAGTTTGGGTTCTCTATCTCACAGTTTTGGACCTTACAATCACTAAGATCGTATTTTTCGCGCAAGCCGAAGTGGAACCCCCTCTGCAGTAGCTTACCCTAGGCACCATGAAAAAAAAAGACGCTACGTACATCCTGGCATAGCCGAGCTAAGCCACTGCTAGTTTTTTTCCTGGTAATTTTGAGCTAACGCCAACGGACCAACTTCAAGCTTAAACAGCTCCGCCGTTCAAACCTGGAGATTGTGGTAGTTCGTATTGTTTTCACAATTTCCACAGTGATTCTTAGGCTACGTTCCGCATGCTCTCCAAACAGGTTTCTTCAAACATGTGCAGTCGCGTCCTCCTTTCCAGAAGCATGCTGAAATTCAATTCTATTTTCGACGCAACGGTTGAGCATCGAACATGCCATTTGTTAGCAAATCATTCGTATATTGAAAACCCAACGGCGACACATCACAGCGCAGCTGCGTTTCCTTACGCTTAAAAGTCACACTGTTGATGGGCTTTAACACACGCTTTTTCGTAAAAAAAACCGTTCGGCTGCTAAACACGTTTGGAAAACGCTCTTTAAATCTGTGGAGGTGCATTTGGCCATGTTGAGATGTTGGACTGGACAGTTCGGATAATATCAACCGACATGAGAAAATTGTTAGAACCCGCCGCGGTGGCTCAGTGGCTAAGGCGTTACGCTGCTGAGCACGAGGTCGCGGGTTCGATTCCCGGCCGCGGCGGCCGCTTTTCTGATGGAGGCGAAAAGCAAAAACGCCCGTGTGTACGAGATTTCGGCGCACGTTAAAGATCCCCAGGTGGTCAAAATTAATCCGGAGCCCTCCACTACGGCACGCCTCATCGCCTGCGTTGCGTCGGCACGTTAAACCCTACAATCAATGAATCAGAAAATTGTTAGAGTAGTATCAACAGCCGTGTTAATTTCTTGATAAATCGTCTTCTGTCGAGTTTATTTGCGTTTTTTTTTTTGTTGTGCCGTAATTGAATTGCGCCCGACAGACATAATGTAGGGCTTTTTTAATCAGTATTTCCAGCTCTCACGTATTGTTCTTTTTCTCTGCTTCGCTATATGCGATGCTCGAGCAATCGGCAGTGACGCGAATGTGAACACGAATGTGAGCAGTGCGCTTTTTGAATTCGGCCAATGGGTTGTCATTAGTACAGCAGTTTCATGGGACAATGAAACGGTATGTTCAACTGTTGGCGTGTTTGTGCCGTCATAAACGATAACATTTTCACTTTAGCTACAGGTCGCGCATGCGTTCGCTTGAAACTATTTACATTTAGGTGAAATTTTATGGTGCCTATATTTACGACATTGGAAGCCTAAAACGTCACTTTGGCTGCCTATCTCAGACGCCTAAAACTTGTTTTTTTAATCCTAAAAATTTGGCCTCTATTCATCGTAGCCCGTAGTCCGCGTCAGTGAACGCTCATGTGGGCCAGAGAAAACGTCGGCAACACTCAACTGCTATTCTGGGAGCGCCTTTTGATTTAGTTTTGCGGCGCAGCTTTTTCGAAGCTGAAGCTGTCCTTAATTTTCAGTGCCCGAATGCACTTCGTGCCGTCACTAAAATGACGAAACTCCAAATAATCTTTCTAGTTTCGATGTAAATGGGAAAAACCAAGACCAAAGCATCGTTTGATTGATTGATTGATTGATTGATTGATTGATTGATTGATTGATTGATTGATTGATTGATTGATTATTGATTATTGATTATTGATTGATTGATTGATTGATTGATTGATTGATTGATTGATTGATTGATTGATTGATTGATTGATTGATTGATTGATTGATTGATTGATTGTGGGTAGCACACCTTTGTATTGCAGTTACAGCGCCTCTGTGTCATCTATCCGTAAGCACAAATTCATCCAAGTTGAACACTTCCCCTTCTAACTTCAGCGCGGCTACTAGGGGCCGGCTTTATTAAGTGTTGTTTCGAACGAATTTCAGCTATTTGATGGTATATCCTCCTCTTTGCTTTTGCCGGCAGGTTTTCTACTCTACATTTATCACGTCCAGAGCTTGAAACTTTACTGTCTGTGTGAACTGGGCTTCAAGAGAGCGGACATTTCCCTCCCGCACGAATTTCAAATGGAACTGATACCACCACACATATCCTGCCATTTGAGTGTGCTTTCTTACAAAGTTCTCATCAAAAAGCCTGTTCTAGCTTCTAAAGCAAGCCACCACCCTCGAATTTGAATAAGACCAATTTCGTTTTCTGACCTCTCATTTTGCAGTTCGACTTGGAATTAACGGCGTTTTCAAATCAGTTTTCTCACCAGTTTCTGCTTGTTTTGCCTTTTTTGGTCAATTTGGCTGTCTTTGATCTTGAATGTTCTTCACATGTTACATAATTCCCGTGTAGTGTTTTTTGCTACCACGTGTCCACTCTTTTCACGTGAATGTGCTTCAAAATTTTTAGCTTCCACTTTTAGGGAGATCCATCTATTTCTGGGACAACCCCATGAACTGGTGCATCAAACAAAGCAGGGCACAGCCACAGTTGATGATGATGATAATGATTTCGCGTTGAATGGTGCAAGGCCGACAAAGGCAAAGAGCGCTGCGACAATAATGGAATGAGCTGAGAAGGATTTGTAATAATGGAACTAGTTTAAAAAACGTTTACTAACGAAGTTGGTGTATAGGGCCATAATTAAAACAATGGGAGTATAGGTACCTAAGGTGTAAGGCCTGAGGTTCCGCCATTGCTTTAAAACACGTAATGAACACACGTGAGTTTGTGGGCTATATTATGTGTATTTTAAAACGTCAATATCTTGAAGGTAACTAAAAAATTTTCTGTAATAGAAGACGGCATGGTCTGATAGATCTAATGGAGGGTGATAGGGAATGTTATATGTGTAAGCTTCATTAAAGCGACGTTTCCTTTTTATGTTACAGATATCACATTCAATAAGCATACGAAGGACAGACAGCTGCCCCCCCCTCCCCCATCGATGAAACTGAGGCTTGTTTGTGTCAGTTAACAAGTATGAATGCGTGATGTGTGTGTGGCCAATTCGAAGCCTGCATAAGGTAACCTCTATGAATCTGGCATGCTTCTCGGCAGGAAGATTTTCTATTTTAGGTTTAATTACGTGAAATTTATTTTATACCACTGTTGCTGCCAGTTGTCTGCCAGTTTCGTGCTCACAAAAAGTTTTAGGTCTTGATTTGGAACAAGGTTTATGTCTATGGCGCCACGAACGGCAGCTTCTGCAGCACTTTGGTCAGCGGCTTCATTTCCCGCAATTCCACAGTGGTCCGGAACCCACCACATTGTGATAGCAAGCTTGAGACTACAAGCGGAGTACAGAGCTCTTAGAACAGAGTAAAAAGGTGGGTTTCTGCTAGCCTTCAGAGATGAAAGCTTTGAAACAACTCTCAGATAGTCCACAGCCGCAGTTGTACAGCCGAAGTTGGCTTTGGAAAGCGAGTCTCATTATACAGCTAACAGTTATCCCAGCAATCGCATAAATACTAAATGAACCGCCTCTAAAGTTCTCCGACCTCCCCGAATTTGGCACTGCACCGGCAGGCCGGCTCCTCTGCTAATGCCCGTGCTGTCTTGTAGGCCTATAAGCGGGTCCAGTTCTCTCCAGCTGCTGCCGACCCCTTTCTCCAATGACTGTCCCTTGAGCAAGGTATCTCCACCCCTTTTTGCGTCTCTGTATCATCTTACAGCTTTGCCACCTTTTACATTTGAGTCATCTCTCGTCCAGCGAGGAACCGCCCTCCCAGAATTGAGAAATGAACATTTTTAGGAGGGAGGATGACGTCAGCTTTCGCAAGACAACCTCACTTGGCGCCGCATTCTCCTCCCCTCCGGCTCCTCCGGCGCACTGCATCCTGGGTGTTCGTACACCCACCCAAGGCTCGTGGTAGCATTCAGTTGTTCCGGCAGGCTACCGGTGGAGTTGGAGCGGCATCGTCGAAGCCGCCGTGCGACATTTTCCGCCAGCGTTCCGTTCCCAGCCTCGAATCCTGGAAGTCTTGCCGCTGACCCAAGCGAGTCGAGAGTTATATGGCATGCGTAACAGCTAACACCCTTAAGAGCTGCGAGGCAATTTTAACTTCGGACATTTTATGGCTAGAAAGCGCCGCCTTAAATTTTGACATGCATCGAGCGGGCTTACGGCTGCGTGCTGTTTGCCAGGTTTGCTGCGACGATTGCATTTGGCTTTTTGCTCGGAGTTTTCTCAACAACTTACCTTTACATCATAGCGGCGTAGCAAGGGTCCTATCAGCTGAGAAATGTCTGGAAGCGCGAAAAGCTTTGGTTTCGCTCGCGTGCGCATTTGCACACGTCCGCCTTATCAGTGCTACTACGTGGTGGCACGTTGTATGCGCCACATTGTCGTGATGACTTTGTGTTGCGTTTTTGTCTCCTTCAGTGCATTGGGGGGAAAAAAGATGCAGAACCACCGATTTGGGGGCGGACGCGAGGAAAACGTCTCATGGTCGGACTCAAGTCGCAGGTCATACGCGGGCTGGTTGTCCGAGGACTGCTCTATTCGTATAATGAGAAATTGGGAATACATGGAAAAAACGAATGCGAGATTACACTTGGCATGGACTGTGGTTAGTTCTGGACTGACTGCAGCCTCGACAACAAACGGCTGATTGCCTACAAGAGGGCGTGAGCGCAAAGTTGAAAACATAAAATGATCGGAACCGGGACAAGTGCGGTGTGTTTTGTGAAATAAAGTACAAGGTGCGGATGTCGTACCACGTCATCTCCACTTTCCATGTTGGCACACAAAACTGCGGTACGGGCGTGGGCACGGGCGCGGAGCCATAAACTGACCGCTCCGTCCGACCACCTGATCCGCCCGATCAGCCCGCTGTGCGCCTCGGGTTCTGGTCGCAGGCTAGGGCTGCGCGCGGCGCCCGACTGCCCAGCACCGAGCAGACGCACGCACGCAGCGCGAGCAAGCGGCCGCGTGAGGAGCACAGAACTACCACTTGCCTGTCGCGTGGCGGGGTGCACTTGTTATGGGTTTTTACTGCGAAGCAGTATATGGCTAACACCGCTACCCCCCCACCCTAGCGGTGAAGCCGCTTTACTTGGCGCCGCTCGGGGCGCCCACCCCTATCGCAACTGCTATTCCCCTCGCCACCACCGATCCCTGATTCACATGTTGCGCAATCGGATGACAACGGCGGTAGTTCCGTTAGCAGATGATTGCGGAGAATTCACAGATGCGCGAATGGCGTAAAAACGACCGAGAGCCGCCGCCGCAGAACAGGTAGCAGCCGTAGTTGCCGCTTGAAATTCCACCTCGCCCAGTAGGTGCGAATCCCTCCTGGTTGAAGAGCAACTGGCCTGGTTGGAACGCCGACGTGAGCCCATAATGCTGCTTCAGCTGGAATGGCTTTCCGAGCGATATTTTCTTTGGTGTATTTCACGCCTAAGTATCCGCCCATCACCGGCTGCCGGTTTATGCGTGCAAGAGTTTGGAGTGGAAGGGATGGAGCGTGCACGCAGAGCTGGGCTTCATGCCGCTACAGATGACTTGCCCGTTGTGCTGGTGGGAGATTTAAACGGGGAAGTCTCATGCATGGTTAGCGACCGGAACTTTAGGCGTACTGCCTATCTTTCCGTTGAACTCGTATCAAGCCTATTTAACATATTGTCACGTGGCCAAAGACGACGCAGTTGTCTTCAAGGAAAACAAGTTTATTGGAGCGAACTAAGGGAAAGCATGCATTTTAAGCAATAGTTTGTTGTACCCACAGATTCCCATATTAATCATGTGGGCTTTTTATCGCCTATTTTGACTATATGGGCTTTATAGCGCCTGAAAATGCATTTGTGCTATGTATGCCTATCTTGTTTTTAGAGTCCATGTTCTGCAAGGACTGTTCCAGTTTCAGAATCCCGTAGCTGGGTGTTTTCGCATGCCGATTGAGAGAAAAATCTGCGAGCCGTGTTAAACACGCCGAGAAACGCAAACCGTGCTCGCGCCCCCGCCACCTCGGCCGAGCCGCCAGAGGCCCGTACGTCACGACACCGCAGCCAACCTCACCGACGTCACCCCTGTCCACACCAGCAGTTTTGGTTTATGTCCTTAGGACACGCCGTGTCCGCGGACCCACGGCGAAAACTTTTCGCGATGTTCGCGATCCGTTGCTATCAAAATAAGAACAAGAAAAAAGAAAATGAACGTGACACAGCCGCGCACATGACACTCAAGGTCAAAGACGCCTCTTAAGGGAAAACCAGGTGCAAATCTGACAACCAAAAGGTTTAAGGTGACGCCACGAACACGTGCACAGCCATCCGCCGATCACGAGTACACCGTCGACCGGCAAGTTGCCTCACGGGTAGGACGAACAAGGAACAAGAAACGGAGGAGCTAACAAGAATAAGCCTATTGGCACTTTTCAAGTGACAGCCGCCATTTGCCGTGCCGGGAAACCTTCAAGGACGTTTGGAAACCTGTCAATAAGGGAATTGGTTGAAAAAAAGCCCAGTGCTGTCCAATATTCATAACGGTATATTTAAAGGGATGTACAGCGCAACAACAGACGAGGGGAAGTAAGGATGCGTAAGGACCAATCGCTTTGTCCCTGTGCATCCTTACTGTCCCTCGTCTTTTGATGCACGTACATCCCCTTAACTATGATCTATCAAGTCACCCAACACGGCACCTTATTAGTCGGTGTACGTATAGTGCATAGTTATGTCTGCAGCTTCGCCAGTCATCTGCTCCTAAAGAAGAGAATGGGCCAGTAATATCTGCTGAATTATTCAGCAGATATTACATACTACCGAAAAAATCATCCACTTACCGAAATATGCGGAATATGCAATTTTTTCAGTGTTGCGCTTTCTGAAGGTTTCAAAAAAAGACGATACACACACCTGGTAGACACGTGTTGCCAGCGGAACTAACAGCATGGGCCAGCGGAATCTTCGGTGCCAAACGTTGCCACACCGCTGTGCTGAACCTATAAAATGCAGTGTATAATGCAATAGCACCACTCATTTCTACTTCAACTTGAGAAATGTTTTCTTTTCCTCCTCGGATTTGTTTTGCACGTGTCACGATTTTCCGGAGTGCGCCAGAACAGGAAGGCAACCATTGAGAGAAAACCGTGGCCGGAGCGACACCGACGACGCTCCGCTTGCACGCATCGGAGCATGTGTCTGAAATTCACGCGTGTGGCTAGCCGTGGCAACCATATTTCCGACCAATCGTGCATCGTATCGGACCGCTCCGTCGTGCATGCGTCTCGCGCCTAAAGAGGCCTTCTAGAGTTAACTCCCTATGGGGAGGGCCCATGTCGCTCGCTTGAAGGAGGGATAGCGGGAATTGAAGAAGCGTCGGCCCCAGCAGAAGCGGGAATGGGCGCGAAGACAACGGAACGCCTCTGCCACCGCCGTTTCCACCTCAAGTTCTAGCTCGTTCAGTAGCTGCGGATCCCTCCCCGATGAACAGCAATTTGCCCGCTTGGAATGCCACGGTGGGGTAATATTAAATGCATAGCATTTTAGTAACTCACAATGTCACGCGGCGTTGGCGTGCCTTGTCGTAGTCCGCAGGCGCGCCTTGTCGTAGTCCGCATCCAGGCCACTACACTATAAAAGAAATAACAGTTTCCGGCGCCCGGCTTCGAACCCATGACGCCGCAGCCGGAACGCAGGGTGCCCGGCGCACTACCGACTGAGCCACGAAACCGACACAGAATTCTATGCACCGAACGCGCCTTATATCCTTCACTCATTTCTGGTTTGTTTCGAAAGCGCCACAAGTTGTCCCGCGCCTCCGAAAGATGGCGACACGGGTCCCGCGATCGAGAGATACGACTTGCCGGCGCACCCCCTCGGAAATGCTGTGCATTTGATCGTGCCCCTCGCGAGGGGGATGTCTTTTTTGTAATAGCTTCTTTGAACACCCCAGGCGCTTTGCACTCTTCGTGGGTTAGTTTCTCTACGTTGGATCTTAGCGTTTTTTCAATAATTTTTTGTTCGTATTTAATTACAGTGGACCTCTCTATGGCCCTCAGTTTCACGTCCTGTTTACACTCCTCCCACCGTTCGCAGGTTCTACCCCCCTCTATTTCCCGTATTTTATTGTTCACTGTTTCCACAAAGTCCCCGTCTAGAAGCAACTTGTCGTTTAACTTCCATAGGTCCCAATTAAAGGGGTTGGTCCGTTTTTTAAATCCTAGATTGCACACAACCAAGCAGTGGTCAGAAAAAGATACGGGTTTTACGGTGTACCCTTCGCATTTCCCAATCAAGTCAGTTGTTACATACACCCTATCCAGTCTGGCATGGCTAACTCCCTGAAAATGCGTGAATTTCCCATCACGTTCCCCTTCTAAGCATTCCCCCACGTCCACTAATCCAAAAGAATCTATTACTTGCTCAGCTTAAATTCATTTGAGAGCGACATTTAGTTACTGTTCTTTCACTTCTAAGCATGAGCACATAACCGGTTGCCGGCGTGCACGGGTTGCGAGGGGTGGGGGCGTCCACGCGCAGCCATAGGTTTCATGCCCTTACTGATGAAATGTCCGTTGTGCTGGTGGGAGGTTTAAACGTGGTCGCAAAACGGCCTAATGAGACTTGTTAGGTGACCTCTCAATGGTCGAGCGGATTGTGTTGGTGTGTTTGTTACACAAGCAGTAAGGTGCCTACAATGCGGGAATGAAACAGACAGCTCCATGTTTGTCCGCGACACTAAACCTTGGGTCCCTCAAGGTTCATTCAGCTAATTGGCTAGGAAGTGTGCGTGCATCGGATTACAATAGCAGATTACAAACAAACGTGTTTAGTTTCTTGCACTCCGAGGACTGCGTCCAGTTTCGCAGGTCATTCTTCACAGACTGTAAGGGCACTAATTTTTTCTTTTCATTTTTTGTGTCTATGCTTCACCATTGTCACAGTACACTTCCGCCTAAAGTTTCTTTCCTCCATGGCTCCAAGGCAACGCACGAGGCCACATTGTTCTCCAGATTAACGATACATTCTCCAATGGTGGGGTGGGGAACACTAACTTGATTATGCTTTCCAGTGCTAATCACACGGCACAAAAACCGTCCGCGGCGCCTTGCTTCGTCCCATCGCTCGAAATGCATGCCTTCTGCCTATGGCCGCCACTTTTTATGTTCAAAGGAAGGCCCAGAAGGTCGGCACAAATGAGCTATGATTTATGGCCAGCCACCGTCGGTTGAGGTAGGGACATTCAACGCAGGTGACAACCTTTGTTTCATTGGCAGATGACACCCGCCATCTTCGAGTAGCTCTGCCTCACCCACCCATGACAGTTTTCGTGGCGCCAGACTCGGTACAGGAGACTGTGTGGCGTCCGCGGCTGCAGTGACGCCGCATACGTCACAGATCCAGACGCATACATCCTGAAGCATACCAGTATTAGTACAAAATGCACTGAAAGAAGGGAAGAGTGCTGGTGGCGGGGCATTTCACCACTAATGCAGTGGATGTAAATCTCGTCAGTATACCCGACAGCAAAAATATAAAACAATGAAGGTTGACAAAAAATCGCCCGTATCTGCTCAATTTATTGCAACTGTCGTCGAAGGAGGTTATTCGTCTGCCACCCATGCCACGCAAATTCCTCTCCCTTTTCCCCCGCCCACCTTTCATGCGCAACCCCTCCCGTCTTGCTTCTGCCACGATAAACCCGGTGGCGGTTTCCTAAAGTCAATTCAATTTTCTCGCGTTCCACTGCTCGCGTTGAATTCATTGAAGCTTTTCGTTAGTTCAACAGTTCGAATGCCGCTACGAGGTTTAGGCTTGGGCACGAGCTCTTTTTGTTTTTGCTTTTTTTTTTGGGGGGGGGGGGTCAAAATAATATTTCAGCGTGTTTTTTGTTTGAATATCAAGCGCACATCTATTTTCAATTGAACGAACACTGCTTAGTACCAGATATAGATTGATGCTTTGCCTGATATATGCTTAATGCTTCCGTTTTGCTCAACACTGTTAACACGTAGGAAGTATGGCACCAGATTTAGTTGTTTGGAAAGGTTTTCCCATATAAACGGTCGTTTCAAAATTCTTTTATCTTTTGGCCGGGGGGCTGAATCGAGGGACATACTGACGAAAATTTTCAGGTTTAAGCGGGCCAAGAAAGACTACCTCCTTTAAAAGGGCCGGTCATCATCTGTGCTGGACGTGTTTCTGTTTCGGCTTTGCAAAGGTACTCTTCGCAACATTCACCCGCGTTCGATTCCTGCCAACGCCTCATAAATAAGGCGGAAGCCAGATTCCTGGACCATCGCACGTAGGCCATCTCCTAATGCGAGTAACCATGTTTAAAAGCGTCATAAAATGTAACGACATGAAGCCCTAAGCAGAACATGCCGAGCCAATCATAAGGTGAAGGGCGTGTGGCATGCTTCTCGTCTACGAGTCGTTAATTCCGTTGGCCGTGCAAGTAATGCAGTGGTAGGCGATGCCATAGGATTTGCATTGCCGTGCCGAACGGGCTGACTGAAATTCTCACTTTTCTTGGCTGTGTGTAAAAGTGTGCCTTGTGAGAGGAACCAACAAAATATATCTGAATTTAAGGGCAGCTGATTCCTTTATCGTAAGCAGTTCGCTGGAGCCAGAGTTCAAAATATTGTAAGAAAATTAAAAAATTGATTGTAACCAGACAGAAAAAAATTAGCAGTGGCTTAGCTCGGCTATGCCAGGATATACACAGCGTGAGCTAAGGTTCAGATGGGTATTGTTAGTTTTCCTGGTTGTCTAGGATTAGCTTGATTATCATGCTTACTGCTGCTTCAATGACACACAGACGGTATACGCATCATCTGACAGATGTATATTTATCAAACGGCCCCGGCGCAGCGTCACCAATCATCCCAGAGCTAAGCTCGTTCCACGGGCGCACGCCGGTGTTGCTGCGACGCACGAGCCATTGGTTCCACACCCGGCCACCCCTCGCATGATCATCAAGTGGACCGGGCCACCACTTGCGGAACGGAGGTCGGCGAAGACGCTGGATGTGTAGGGTGTATGAGAGACGCCGGGCAGCGAGCAACGTTTTGTGCGCCGTGTGGCGTCACTGCTCCTCGCGCATGCGCATGCAGCACGGCTCTCCAGGAGCCACGGGAAATTGCTCAACCTCGGCCAGTGTAGCTGACGCTACAAAAATGGAATGCTTCTTATCTGAAGCTTTCGGTATGATTTTCTGCATCTTAAAAGGAACATCGCTGCGCCCATCTATGTGCGTGTTTTCATGTACGTACACGCGTGCGCGTGTGTCAGCCGTGTGTAAGCGCGTGCGTGCGTGCGTACGTGTGCATGTACGAGCGTCTGCGCATACGCCGCGTGTAAGTGCGTGTGTGCGTCGCTAATAAAGACACTCAGCTCTGCTCTAAACCACTCACGCTCAGCCAATACTGGTAAGTCCGCTACTTTTGCACTGAGCTGGCTAACGCATAGCGTACCCACTTTGGCATGTATTGAAGCACAACTTGAAGGAGAATAGGCTCCCTTTTTGTTTGGTGTTGATTGCTTTGTTGTTTTAATCGCACATACCTCTCCCTATTTTGTTTTGTTTGTTTGCTTTTTGAACGCTTGACGTTTTCCAAATGCCCTATTGTAAGGCAGCCTGAAAATATTTCGATGAAGGAGGGTCCACAAAGTCACATAAACGTAAGCTTGTCCGAGATGTGCACCAAGTCAAACTTAGCTTTCGTGCTTAGGATGGAGGGGAGCGGGCCGAGTGAATGAACAGGACACGCAAACTATAACCTGGCAGTAAACCTTAACCTTGGCGAAACAAATAAGCAAATTGCAGTTTATTTCGCTTTCCGTTTTCAGACTTCAAGACCTCGTACAAGCCTGCGCCTTGTTTTTCTTTTAAGCGTCGTGATTTACATAGCTGTTTTTGGCGTGCTTTCAATATTACATTTTTGTTTTACTTCCAATCTGTAGTAGTTGTTCTTCCTTTGGTAAATTTTGTTCCGACCAACGCGTTCTTTAGCCCTGCCACAACGGCATTTTATTCCGCGTCTTCGACATTGCTGACCCCTGTATTGCCTGCCCGCTCGGCGTCTGCCTTTGTGAGGAACCCATTTTATGTGTCGGCTGGAGCCGGAAAAAACTTGCGTCGCCAAGCATCCATCCTCAAAAGTGTTTACTAAAGAAAGAACAAAAGTCCCTAGACCACACTACTAGGTCGATTCAGGGTGTTTCAGTTCGCGCTAAGAGGGGAACGCCGCAAGCGAAAGTATATAGTTGTGACCTGAGAAACTGGGACTCATCGTTTGTACGTATTTTTAGTCGCCCTTCAGTCCTAGTTTTCTACCTTTCTTTCTTTTTCCCGCGTGCTTCTTTCTTTATTCCTTATTTATGATCTTCCTAAACACTGTCGCATTTTCAAATTTGCATCCTTCTGCCGTATGTCTTTAAATGTGGTGTCTTTTTCACTCGAATCCTCTTCTTCCTAGTTCTTTTTTATCTACGATCTCCTCAATACTCCACGCTATATATTTTTCTTAACAGCAAAGAAATGCCGCAAGCATTTATGCTTCGGATCATGAGTGCGGGCCACGGCCTCGTGATCTCACCTATGAATGTGAAGTGAAGTGAAGTGAACGTTTATTTCAGAGAACCGAAAAAATAATTACAAGGTAATTGTTAGAGAAGTAAACGTCATAATAAACAAAGATAACGAACATCACAGAAGCGGTTGTGTGCGGCAGATTCCAGCCAGAAACTATGGGGTCCGATTCTCGCCGTCTGACACTACGGTACACCATAACTACGGCCTGTCAGGCGCTTCCCCAGGCCATGCACGTAGTTACTAGGAAGGGAAGGTCAAAATTAGAATAAACGAGTAAGATGGCTAGCGGTAACAATTGTTTGCAGTTGTTTCGAATGCCAGACGCAGAAGGTATTTATTATTAAGACGACCTGATTCTAACGAACGTCTTGACACACTGATGCCAGGAAATTAATTATTCATTTTTGTCTACTTCCTTGAATGACTACCTGGGCCCACATTCCCAAACTAACTGCTCAGACTGTAATCTAATTAACAGTGTAGCCTAGTACACGAACTGCAATAGGTCTGCGAGTAAGAGCCTGATTATTGCGCATTTCCGAAAGCGCACATGCTACGCTACAGAACATTCTTGACGTAGACTACAGGGACAACGCGTGCGTAGCCGCGGATGTCACGTGCCTATAGGACAAAGCTGGGAGTTCGCTGAAAAACTTCCGCCTTGGCGCCGCCAGCGTGGCGCTAGCGTTTATTTTGAACCGTGATCGGAACGATTGAACAGCCGTTGCTCGTCATGCGGATTATTTGGGTCATGTTACGAATCCGTCACGACAGCCTGCGTCTTTCTTGGTCGGCCACTTCACTCAAAGGGGCCTTCTTCGCAGTATC
This sequence comes from Haemaphysalis longicornis, assembly GCF_048455015.1. Classification (NCBI taxonomy): domain Eukaryota; kingdom Metazoa; phylum Arthropoda; class Arachnida; order Ixodida; family Ixodidae; genus Haemaphysalis; species Haemaphysalis longicornis. Next base: position 123,542,141 of record NW_027526203.1, on the reverse strand, counting down.
CGGTGCAGGCGATTTTGGGAGTCATAAAAGGAAATCGTCTGCTACGTGGCGTGCGTCCGCAATAGCCGCCGCGATTACAGGAGAAGGATGCGCAGTGTGCGTTCCATTTTAAGGAGCTCGAGTAACGTTATGTTCTAGGGGTAAGATTTCTCGTTGCCGGAATCTCGTCGCGCTTTTCGTCTCGCCAGTTGTCAGTTGGCTCCAGGTCGCTTGTCGTAGGCACGAATGCAGCGAGCAGTCCAGAGCCTCGCCACCAGCCACGCTACAACTCGCACCGGCCGGATCTTCTTCAATGCGGACTAAAAAGCCCTCTTTTACAACCTCCCTGCACACATACGCAACGGGTACCATCCCCTACAGCCACGGCACACGTAATGCACGCAACATCCAATAATCTCCGCTACCGCGTCGGCACCTCGCTCGGCGACGGCCAGCTGACAACAGCCGTTCGGTAGGGATCAGCAACATTCTTGTAAAAAGCAAAACATCCCTGGTGAGAAAAAACAGCGCAAAGAAACTGAACGGAAGACGAGAAAGAGACACACACGGGCCCTCACTAACCACTGAATAAAGTTTATTGCGCGCAGGCAATATGTGAAAATACAGAAAGAACACAAAAAGAAGATACAGTTAAGATTGTAGAAATGCTATATCGTTGGTTGCAGTACTTTTCAGCTGCTTCCATCTGGGAAATGTCTTCGTGCAACGATAGGGCGCTGAATGGGCGTAGCTGCGAGGTATCTGCAACGCTGGCTACGCAAATGCGCTTACACTCCAATGACATCGTTCTACCGCCATCTGCCGCACCCGCCTTGGATCTCCCATTCTCAACCGAGGAATTGAAACCCGCGATTTCCGACTTGGAAAAACACTCTTCTCCTGGCTATGACGGAATAACTTACAAGGCTATTTCTCATTTATCTCAGCACTGCCGTCTACGTCTTCTAGAATATTATAATACAGCGGGGCTACATGGTATCGTCCCCCCTGATTGGAAACTCGCAAACATTACCTGTGTCGTAAAACCTGGAAAACCGCCGACATGTTACGACTCTTTTCGTCCGATAGCCCTGTTAGTTGCATTGGGAAATTAATGGAAAAGATGATTTTTAAAAGGGTCACTTGGTACATGGAAACCAAAGAACTCTATCCTCCTCAAATGAATGGATTTCGGCAAAACAGATCGGCAATTGACAACATCATCGCCCTTGTATCGTCTGTAGAAGAACTACAATCTGGCCATGCACCAATTGCAGTGTTTCTAGACGTCAAATCAGCATTGGGCTCAGTTTATCACGATGCAATCCTAGCAGCCCTTATTGCGCTTGGACGCGGTGGAAGGTTGTACACATGGATCTCAAACTATCTTGAGGGACAAAAACTCTTCGTGTGCACGGCAGAAAGCCCAACATCATGTTATGAAATAAAAAGAGGAGTGCCTCAAGCAGCTGTATGGCCCTTTACTGTTTAATCTCACGCTCATATGCCTGAAGTGCGTACTTCCCCGTAACGTCAAGATTCTGTACGCGGACGACATCTGCATTTAGAGTGCATCAAGATCATGGAGGGTGACGCAAAACAAACTTCGGAAGGCGCTCGCAAAAATATCTGCATACCTAGTGCCTAAAGGACTTCATCTTTCCTCCGAAAAAAGCGCCGCCATAACATTGACCCGCAAATGCATGGACAGATATGCAGGTTGCATGCACCCGCAAATGCATGGACAAATACTTGATGGCCAGCCTCTGCACTACGTACGGACCCAAAGATGTCTTGGTATCCTCTAAGTTCGAAACCTCTAGTGGATCCCTGAAGTTAAGAGGCTACGGATGCGAATTTCAACAGCATCGCAAATTACTGGGTACCTTGCGGGCAGCTACTGGGGTAGCGACTGTCATTCTATGGTTTTGCTGTTCAAGGCGTATGTTGACGGAGTGTTGCGCTATAGCCTGCCTGTCCTGCAACAGCTATCACCTACAAATAAAAAACTGGAGGCGGCGAGGAATAACTGTCTCAGAAAGCGCCTAGGACTCCCTAAATGCTCGTCGTGTCCTGGGACCATTTCTGAAGCCGGTTGTCTCCCTTAAACGCACTACGGCTTCAAGAAACGCTCCGTGTTCAGTTGAGGCACAGGCTACCTGCAAAAACCCTTCTGTTGTCGCAATTTGCTCTTCAAAAGCACAATTCTAGCTTTGGGCAAACCATTAAAAGCCTTAATGTCTCCATTCCCACTCAAGCCCCGCAGACCATGCCACGCAATTCCCTCCGTGGACTCTGACGCCCCTGCGCGCAAAATCATTCATAACTGGAATTGATTCGAAAAAGCATGTGCCTCAAATTGGCCTACTTCTGATGACGCTTGCCCACATTAACAGGCTTTATTCGGCAACGACCCACGCTTATACAGAAGGATCGGCAACACCTGAGTGCAGTTCTTCTGGAACTTTTATTCCATCAGCTGACAAAGCATTGTCGTATGGGCTTGAGCGACCGACTTCATCCGTGTCGGCAGAGCTATACGCGATTAGAGAAGCCCTTCGATACATTCTACGCCAGCCACCGACATACTGAACTGTCTTCTGCGATTCAGGAGCAGCTCTTCAAAGCCTGCCACGTGCTAGCCGTTTCAGCTTTCACGAACATGCCCAGCACGAAGTGAAGTATTTACATCATTAAGTAAAGCTGTAGACTGGGCTAGTTGGTAATTCATAGTGAACAAATGTAGCGCAGCAGAAACACAAGAGACGGATAGAATACACACGGACGAGCGCTCTCTACGAACTGTGTGCTGTGTTTGACAGTGCATTGGACCCCACGTCGCTTAACGGGACAGGTGCTGCTGGCCAACCGGGACAACTTATCGGGAGCGCTGAAAACAACTTTCACATTAACACGTTGTCCCATTTTCGTAAGGCGATGGGACACGGAGTGCATATACGGAATCACAGCCATTCTCTCACGTGTTTCCGCTGTAGCTTGACCTTGTGTGCCGCGGTCAGTACCCCTGCTTTTCTGCTTCCTATGCATTGTCTCAGCTACAGAGACAAGCAATGGGCTAGGGTACCCCGCTACGCCTAGGCACTCAGACTGAGCCAAGAGACTGGCTGACAAGGCGTCCGTGTGTATTCTATCCGTCTCTTGTGTTTCTGCTGCGCTACATTTGTTCATTTACATCTTCTTGTATATGTCACTTGGCATCGGGTAACCCTCCAGTGGATTCCAGGGCACAGTGGCATCATGGGAAATCAGAAAGCGGATGAGGCTGCCCGCAAGGGCCTACAAATGAGGAACAGAAAGAAGATCTTCACGAAACAAGATGCCTAAACAATTACGAAGACATTAGCTTTGGCGGCAAGGAACCGTTCATGGTGCCTGTCGAAGTACCATCACGATTTTTTACATAACATAGATCCATATATTATAATTAGGCTGCCAAAACGTCCGCCCCGCTGCCTGGAGACGTTACTCCATAGGCTCCGTCTCAACGCAGCATTAACAAGCTCCTACCTACATCGTATAGGCCAGACATCAAGCCCATACTGCGATAATTGTGGCTCAACTGAAACAATCGAACATATATTAATGGAGTGGTCTTCTTATGCCGAATCACGGTGCCGTTTACAGAATAGAATTGATTGTCTCAACCGTGGACCCATGACACTGAAACGATTACTTGGATCATGGCACTCTCCCTATGCTCAACGCAAAGTCCTGTCTGCGCTATTCGACTTTCTCCAGGAAATTTTGGTGTGTCTACGACGTTGTAGTCTTCACGTCATTTCAAGAAAAATCTAACTCAATGCCCTGACGCAGGACTGTATTTTTTTTCTTTACTACACCTACTACCTTTTTTCCTCTCCTCCTTTCCCTGCAGAGTAGCAAGTCGGCGAACTCATGTCGGCAAACCTCTCTAGGTTTTCCTCTTTCATAAAGTCTTTCTCTCTATCTCTATCTCGTTGGGCAACAAGTTGGCTGACGGTTTTCTGATGCATTCAGTTTTTAGTCAGCGCCCGTGTTTGTCACTTTCTCGTCTTCCGTTCAGTTTCTTTTAGCTGTTTTTTGCCGTGAGTATGAACCAACTAGCCCGTCTTCCCACTCTAGTACCCCTGGTGAAGCAAGACGTCTATCACAGCAAAAGCCCACAGAGGCTTAGCCGCCTCGTTTTGAACTTCTCGTTTCACAATTCCTCTATTTTTTGGCCGGGTGGCTCAAGTGAGGGACAGAAGAGACAGGCACAGGCAGACAAACCAAAATTGTCGGGTTTAAGTTGCCCAATAAAGACTATAGTCTTAAAAACGGGGCCATGCGCTCCTACAAATGCTTAGCCAGTGAGGTTGAGTCGTGCGGCCGGTGTTCTGCGTATGACGCACGGCCTACTCATAACGTGCGGCCAAGGTTTGTCATAGCCACGTTGACGCTGACCCGTGCGCACCACCCGCGGTTATCACTTGAGCTGAGATTCATGCAGTATCTCGCTGCGCGCGCGCTCTGCTGCGGGAGAGATAACCCAATCACACTCTCTCCCCTTACTTCTAACCGCTCTCCAGAGTGTTTTTTTTTTTCGCGCATGCGCACACGGTTACGGCAGGAAATTTTCTGCGTACACAAGACCACCGGATTGTTCTTTTGCCTAGCGATATAGAACTTCGCTTTAAAAACACAATATATGCCTGTCAGTGAGAAATAAACACGTGCACAAAGTTCCTCGCCTCGTTTTAGGCAAGGCTTGCCTTCCGCTAAAGGCACGTTGTGACGTGAACCGAATCCTCGTCATCGCGCTAACCTCGGCAGCGCGTCGCCACTGATCCACTACCGCTGACCCCGTGGAAGAAACTCACTGCGAGTGGTACCACCGCCATCGGTGCTGAAACTCGAGGGCACACACTTGCAGTAAATAAATTCTGCGCGCCATCAACAAATCTCAGTCGCAAGTGTGGCTACTTGGCGCGTCATTACATTATTCTTTTACGTGTATTTGGATCATCGAACGCAATACACATCCAGGACGTGTGGATTATCCCGAAGGCATTAGTGAGCGCAAAAACTGCCCCAGGAGCATCACGAGGAGGGCAGAAGCACAGCGCGTACCTCCCGATGCAGCAGACGCGCCGTCGCCGCGGCGATCAGGGCATCGGTAACCCACCGAGGATCATCAATCAGAGAGCGCCTTCTGTGAGAAGGGCGGAAGGCGCGGCGACCGAACCTTTTGCGCCACCACTTTTTCCACTCGGAGGGAATAACCGAGGGGCACGCAGGCGCACAGCATTACACAGCAACGCGCCGCTGGAGGCCCAAGAAGCCTGTTGATGGATCGGACACTCGTCTGCCCATCCGCTGCCGTGGAAGAGGTGGAAAGGGAAAAGCACGTGTCTCCCTTTTCATCGCTCTCCCCAAAACCTGGCGCCGGCGTCTCGGCGCCAGGTTGTCGGGGAGCTCGGAAGATGCAGCGCGGCCGTTCGGCTACATGACGCCGGCATTTGTCATCGGCCGAGGCCTTTTTCTACGCTAGGCTGTGCTGAGGGAACCCGTGGCCTCCGAGAGGAGGGGGGAGAGCGTTGTCGGTCGTCGTCTTTTATCGCGGCCAACGAGGACAGCGGAAAAAGAGCGGCGGGCCTGTTGTTTCGAGATGTAAACAATGGCCTTAGGGAACGCCGAGCGCAATTTTCGGCCGTTGGGGGCGGCGATCGTTCTATTCATTCAGCTCGTATAGCGAAGGATTTTTACCCCGCCGACATAGGTAGGCCTAGGCCGAAATTTTGCATGCAGAATTTACGAGTGAGCACGCCCTGACCGGTCACTGTCAAAGCCACGGACTTGCACCTCGCACAGGCTCAAAAGAGCGTGCCTGTAACAAGGAATTCACTTGTGTTTTCGAAAAAGGGTATACTTTCTCTCCAGTCTGAACCAGCGTCCTAATTCCATTGGTGTTACAAACGACACTGTGGCGTCAACCAGTGGCCAGCACCTTATGCTTATTGGTGCCTCGTTTTTTCGGCATTCAATTATTTACCTGTAAACACTCCAACACTCCCCGCTGTCGAATGACGGATAGCCACAATGTGAAATTTAAAGTTATCTTGCTTAGGCAGGGCTTTGGTAGCCGTTGGGACGGAGTCTGGTAGAAGACGTTATGGCGGGCGTTATGAGTGGCGAGACCGTTGGCTTCGTGATGCAGCAGCTTGGCTGAGCTCGGCGGCAAGCACTACAGGGAATATAACGACAAAGCGCATGCTCTACTGTATCTTCCGCCCCACAGGTGTAGTTGCTGTCCTGGCCATCTGTATAAGGGAGGATGGACTTTCGTGAAGGCTACTCCCAACCACCGTCGGCAAAGTAAAGTCGCCTTAAACGCAGATAGCCCATACGGAAGACGGCGCAACAGTAGAGGATCCTGAATGTAAAGGGAGAGAACAGTGTTCGCAAAGTTCCCGCCTATTCAACTGCTTCATAACGTCCTCACAGCATGGTTGATAAGTGGAAGGAAGATGGCGTGTTCACTTTCGTGGCCCGTCCGGGCAGCAGCATAAGCCGGATCGTTCTCGATGATTCCGCACTCACTTCGCAGCCACTCGAATCATCGCCTCCTGTGTTTTTTCAATGCCAAACGCATCGCCCGCTTTACAATAGGAGTGACGGGGATGTCTGTTTCGGCCACATGTCGTACCGCCCAGAGGTTAATCGGGATCCCCGGTCGTGACCCTGACCGCAACTAAATGCGAGAGCTTCTTGTGTCGGTTGCCAAGGCGACCGATGTTTGCGATTGCCGAAGTAGTGGCGCTCTCGTCAGCGATAGACAATTCAGCGCCGCGGCTGAGCACGTTTCTACTTACGTTACCGCTTTCCACCGCGCGTTACCGCAAGAGTGACCGGTCATGTTGCTAAAGCGCTGGGAAGGCTAGCAATCGGGGGAGAGTGGCAGGAGTAAAAGGAAAGGGCTTCGTTGGCCGCTCGGGGCTTACGCGTTTGGCATTGAAAATATACAGCAGGCGATGCTTGAATACAGTGTTATAACCATGAGACAGCATAGTGGAAGTTTTTATCGGACCTCCGATAATAGCTGGGGACGAAAACTGTAGCGCAGGGCCACTTGCACAGAAAAGACGGGTCACTTCTTGCGGCGATATTCCATTTCAAAGTAGGCAGAAGCACGGCACTTCCGGGGCGATGCAAAACGTTAATTAAACGTAATAATTGTCCCCGCCTTACCTGTAAGCATACCTCAAACATACCAAACTACCCTTATTTGCAAAAATATGCGCAAAATTGAGATAAGAGAACGATGTAGAATAAAAAAAAATCACGGAACTTCTGGGATAAAATAGCAATGCTGGGGTTCGAAGCCAGACCATTGGGACTTACTATCCGAGGATCTTCTAGCGGGCTACTGAGGCCGAACAGCGGGGCCAGCTTTAACAGGGGTGTTCCATGGTTCCCGGCCCACATGGGCAGCGTGGGACCCGTTCGCAACCGCAACGAGGACGCGGACAGGGCGGCGAGGGCGCTAACCGGACGCCCCGTCGGCCCGCGCGCCGCGTCACCTCGTGCGGCCAAGGAAAACAACGCCGCCAGAGACAACGACAACGACAACGCAGAAGACGCGGGGTTGGAAGAACAGGAGCCCGCACCGATTACAACGTATGGAGGGGTCCTGGAATGGCACAGGGAGCAACGTAAACGCTACCCTGCGCCGCACCCGGACCTCACCCGGCAGGAGGCGGCGCTCCTCCGACAACTCCAAGTGGGAGCGACGTGGACCCCGGTGTGGGCCGTGCATGTCACGCCCGAACGATTCATTACGGACCAGTGCGCGGTGTGCGGGGCCGCGAGGGCGACCATGACCCACATGATGTGGGAGTGCAACGACGCGGAAGAGGAAACAAACATACTACCGCCCCATCTCGCGCGTGCGGTGCGCGAGACAGACAAGGCCGCACAGAAAGCCGCCGCGCAGTTTGCGCTGGCGGCGATCACACGCCAGCAGTCACGGCCGGCACCCCCCTCCTAGCGAGGGAGAGCCACCGTGACCTTTTAGCCGGCAAATAAAGATGTTGTTCCCCCCCCCCCCCCCCCCCCCCCCCCCCATGCGAACCAGTAGGTGCGCTGCAGAGCGCACAGGAGGTTCTTGGCTTGTGTTTATGGTAAACGGAATGGCGAAGTTTGGGGAGCAGTTCGAATAATGTATCCAAGAGAGCTTGTCAATGCTTGAATGTGGGCTAGTTGGTTGGAGCAATGAAACATGGTAAAAACAGCGCAGCCAGAGACAGGACGCAAAGAAAGAAAGACGCAGTGCTAGCGCTGGTTTTGCACAGGACACAGTCCTGCACAGGTCCTGCACTTTACACACGACCAGCGCTAGTCCTGCGTCTTTCTTTATTTGCGACCTGTCTCTGGCTGCGCTGCTTTTACCATGTTTCATTATCTAAGAGAACCCAGAATAACTTCAAGTGTTTGCCGGGGTAGCTCAATGGTTAAGCGCTTGTTCTGCTGAGCTCAAGAACGGAGTTTCAACTCCGGCGGCGGCGGTCGTTTTTCGGATGGAGGTGACAAAAGAAAACGCTCGTGTATCAAACCATCGGCTCAAATTATAGGTCCCCAGGTGGTCTAAGTTAACCCGTAGCCCTCCTTTAAGGTGGGCCTCGAGGCCCATGTGTAACATCGGTACGTAACCTCCCCCCCACCCCATTTATATTCGAATGTCTGCAATTTCGGTATATTTGTCGAGTTGATGGCCTGGGCAACACGCAATCGAATTCGGTTTATGGTACGACACCACACCAGCCGAGCTTGGTGGGCATCAATGAACCAGCCCCTTCTACATATATGTTTTTGCTAACCGTGTCTGTCGCGCAGTACTGACACCGCAACCTGCATGAGGCGCAGTGGAGGCAAGCCGACTTTTTCTCCGCGTCAGTAGTGGCAGAGAGAAATCCCGGGTTGTGCCCCAACGCGTGCTACCGTGGGGCCGCAGAGGCGCATTGCGGCGGTATTTCGCGTCGGCTGGCTTGAGTTGAGTCATCGCCATTGGGCGTCTGTGTTGAACAGTTTTTTTACAGCCAACTGGGCTCTAACAAGAACGGCAGCTCGTTAGCGGCGAGGAAGGCTTACGATTTTATTATTTCAAAAAGAAACCTTCCACGATGCTATGACGTTCGTGCTACTTGCTGCCGTCAAGATGCCTCGTTACTTTTCTGGATAAACATGGAAACAATCGAGAAGCATGGTACGGCTCATTTTGAAGCGAAATTACGCGCGTACAATGAGCGCTAGAGGCCGATGGTTTCGTTGCCGGCTGTGAATTTGGCTCTATATCACTTCCGCTTTGATGTTTTCTTTTTTGGTGGCTATGCGCTTTGTGGCGCTAATATGCTTCTCCTTGCTGGCAATCGGGGAACAGCGCTCTCTGTTAATATTTTGCAACGATCGTATTCTCCTTGGGCTAAGCGCGGTTGCTGTCTTCTGGGGCAACAGCTTCAATGCGAACGCCTGTTATGCTAATGGGGACCGTTTGCATGGCTCATATTTCGTTTTCGTTTAGATGCTGCGAACGAGCGTTGTTGTTTCTGAGCGGGAGTCCTCACCCCAGCGCCTCTAATGCTAATGAAAACCGCTCTCGCGGCTTCACTCCATTTATTTATCCTGACGGCAAGCACAGTGTATGCAGCATTTATTTATTTATTTATTTATTTATTTATTTATTTATTTATTTATTTATTTATTTATTTATTTATTTATTTATTTATTTATTTATTTGTTTGTTTGTTTGTTTGTTTGTATATTTATTCATTTATTTATTTATTTATTTACTTATTTATAAGTTTGTTGGCTTGTTTGCTTTTTGCAAAGTCGAGATATTCCGTAAAGAAGTGAGGAAAAAAACAGAAATAATCAACACATCAGGCTTACAAAAAATACATATGTGCGCGTATGTTGGCGCTCTTGTACATCATATAATCATATAGGCGCCCACTTCTTAGCAGTTCAATCATCGGTTAAAAGGCGTCCTAATACGTACAGTGCTCGAGCAAGTGAAAAATGAAATGTTATAGTTATAGATGTCAACTGTGACCGCCCATTGGAATGCTATCAAGGAATCATTCAAAAAAATGTACAAGTATATTTTGGGAAGGGTGTGATGGTCGGGATTCTCAACGCGACCCTGGGTCAACCCTGGGCATGAGGAGATGGAGACACCGACTGATGAAAGTTTTTACATAGTATTTAAAAAAATCAACTGGCTCGATCTCGCGTACGGCTCGGCGTCGCTGGGCTGCTTCGGCGTGATGCGGCACGGGCTTCTAGGAAGAGCCTGACGTTCGCCTCAACCAGGCTGCTGTAGGCTTGAGCATGGAGTCCGCCTCGATCACGCCGCTGTTGCTCGGGCTCGAATCAAGGGCCCGCCGCGATAAGGCTGCTGCTCCGCCGGCTCGTACGAAGAGGTGGCGTACGCAGCGATGAAGCTTCTCCGGCTCAGGCTCGAACGGAGGGCTCGTACGATGGCTGGACGTCGGTTGGCTAAATGTGGAGGCCGGTGGTCAGACGTCGCACTCGACCCATGGATAGACTTCGGAGCCCGCAGCTCACCTCCCTTCCGTTGTCAGGTTGGGGAGGAGGAGGGGGGGCACATGAGTGTCCCGCCACCTGCCTAACGCTTCTCGCGACTCATCTCGTCCGCTGCCCAGATCGCTGTCCCGTCAGGCGTCGCACTCGAGCGATGGCTCCGGGGCCCGAAGCCCCCCTTGTCTTCTGCCTAACGCATGTCGCGACTCGTCTCGTCCGCTCCCCGGATCGCTGTCCTGACCTTTCCCTCCTGTCTTCGGTCAGCCTCCTTTTTTAAAAACTCCCACCTCCCCTCGCGGGAACCCCTGTGTAGATAATGCACACTGTGTAGATAATGCCCTGTGTAGATAATGTTCCGTATAATGCACACACTGACGAATTATTCAAGAAAAATCGGATAGTCCGAGCATTTAAACTATATCATCAAAAACTAACTAGAAGCTATAAAAATGCAGTACAGGGTAAATTAGCGGTATTTATAGAATTAGCTAAGCTACAAAAAAAGAGTTTGCCATATTCCTGTCGATGTCAAATTCCTTGGCAGGTACCATTCTCACGCACAGATTATGGGCGCCAGAGATTATGCCACACGTTACCCAACACATTAAATGAGCTTTATAAGCACTGCATTGATCCTTTATCCATGAGTGACAAGAGCATGTTGGAACTATCGTTGTGATGGCTTTATTTGAATTTTACTTGCGAAAACGTGTTCCTGAACGCAGGAAATGCTGTTCGTGTCAATTTCATGTATACATTATCACTCGCGTACGAATGTTATGTGTCATTGGAATTCTAAGATACCATGTCCTGCAATTTTACCTCGTTGCCTGTTTGCATTTTATGTACTTGTTTTTACATGTGACAAGCGCTACATTGCTGAATATTCACGTTGCTTTTACCTCGTTTTTACGGTGCACGCCTTCATTTAGTTTTTTCTAAAGTGAACAAATACTGTTTCTATTTGCGTTTTACCGTGTTTCCTCAGCTATCTCGTTTTTTTTTTTTTTTTTCCCTCTGTGAAATGTTACCCAGTAGGAAATGAATCATCCAACAGTATGTATGTATGTATTGTATTTGCACTTCTTTGCTGCTAGTTGACGGTGGCCGGAGCTCTGTCAAACTGCTTTATTGCAGTTTTTTTTTCGGCCGCCATTTTTTCACCATTTTTCACCTGGTGTATTGATTTTGGTGAAAAATAAACAAATTGAATTGAATTGAATTGAGATGCGACGCATAGGCGGAGCGGCGAAGGGACCGCGTTTTATAGCGCGCATAACGTTGAGGGGACTGCGTAAGCCGGTCCCAGTCGATGACGACGTTGGTGTACTTGTAAAGCGGCGTGGACTCTAGGTGTTTGAGCCAAGCGTGGATGTTGCTTCGCCGGAGAACGGCACACCGGTTATATGCGCAGCGCGCCCGAAGGAGAAGAAACCGCGGAAGAGAGAGTACTGCACATGCGCCGGCCCCAGCGCGTCTGCCGCGGCTATCACGCAACACAATCCAACACAATCCACTTTAATCCAATCCAAATCCAATCCAATCCAATCCAATCCAAGCCAATCCAATCCAATCCAATCCAATGCCCCTCGCGAGAGAGTGTTCGCTATCGGAGAGGAGAGGGGGTGAACGGCGGAGAGCGCAGCTGGCGCGGCGAGGAGAATGGGGGAGGGGCGGACAACGCCGACGATGACGACGACGACGACGACGCCGGAGGGACAAGGCGAGTGAATCAGATGCTCTGCATCTAATACTTTTCGTCGCTTTCTTTCATGTCCTCCTCTCACGCCGTCAGTGACCGCTCTACCCTCGTGTCCGCCGGGGACATGAGCGTCTTAGACTGTCGCAAAAGGAGTTCTTCTTATCGGGGGTTTCGAGTGGCGTCTTCAAGACGCTACCAAGATGTCTTCTGCAAGGTGATCCAGTGGCGCTTCCCAACGCACTCGCCTCTCCGCGTAGGTTCCCGGAATTCCATTGCTGGCCCAGTGACGCCATCCCTGTGTGGCGCGCTGGACTGCTGGACCGTCGCCGATCCTTTGAAGTTCAATACACACATTCACACACACACACACACTGGACTAAAATGCCCTGTACCAGCGCTAGTCTCTTTTAGCGCCGGTTCCCGCGATTGGTGGTTCTGGACGGACGACACGGTACCAGTATGGCGCCAGGCGCAGTTTCTTGAGGCCAACCACCTGCCGAAGTCTTTTATAGCAGAACAGCGCAAGACAAAATGCCATCGACATAGCAACAGAACACGTCATAACAGCATTGCCACGAACCATCACAAGCTCAACAGCACGCACAGGGTTGAATTTTAAATAGGCACCTATCTGCCATTTTAACGAGTGTAAAACTCTCTTTAGGTGTACAAAAAAAATTTTGTCAGTTTCTTGCGGCGTGTTTTCTTTACTTCCCTTAGATTTCTTTCCTTAGGTTTTATGGAGTAGATTGTGATTTTATCGCAACCTTAAGGAACGCTGTTTATGCCTCTGCCCACTATGGCACATACTTGACGAGGTACCTACTAAGCAAACAATGAATCCAGCATGTTTTTAGTCTTCGTTCTTACATTTCTACTCTTTTCTACGCAAATGGTACGGCACCATTTCATTGGAATGCAAAACAAACATCAATTTGTTTCTTTCATACGCTTTCATAGTTCTTTTGCTTGCTACTTCAACCGATATTCAGAAATGCACCTGGCGAAGTTAGAGAGAGGATATCGTTTTTCAAATTTTGTGCCTTGTTTTGGATGTGTGTGGGCTTTATTGAGTTACACGAATGAGGAGGAGGAGAGTAAGAATGTATACTGCTTGTGTAAGTGCATTAGGTTCCATTTTCTGTTCATATGTGCGCCGATCATTGCTGCCGGTACCGGACCAGCCACCTCGTCAAGCTGCTTGAGAGAGCAGCTTTTTGTGTTTACTACGTCCTTTCTAATGAAAGAAAAATAAACATTTGATATGATTTCATTTGAATTCTTGGTGCATCTTAGCTGCAGCTATCTACCTCATCCCGTCACCTGTTTTCGTCAGATAAGATGCAGTACAATATCCTTATTCTCTTAATTCTGCCTTAAATTCTTGCTTTTCGAGCAGCGTAATATAAATTTCGCAATTTTTCGTAATTTAGTCAGGGCGTGGCACCCTCTCTCGTTCTGAAAAAAATTCCAGTGCTTCAATAAAACAATTAAGATCAGTTGCGGGAATACAAAACATAATTGTTCTAGTACCAGCCAGAAATGTTAGGCACATTGCCGAGGAAAACAAGTATGTTTTTATGATTGTATAATAATCCTAATGCCCTTTTCCCAGAAGCCATTTTATATTCGTGAGTGTTGACCTAAACGGTTTCCTCAAATTCGACGTCCACATTAAATCATAATCGAAAAGACTGCTTATGGCGTCATAACACTATTAAAAGCCCGTTCATATTTTGGTAAGTTCACATAAATTACTATGTATTATGATATTATCTATGATATGTATTATGAAATCATTATCTATATTATTACTATGTATTATGAAATTACGCGCAGCCACCCTAAAGTACATGCAGCCCACTTAATATCTAACTTAATTTTCGGTGGTCATCAAGCTTTTTAAATTATAACCTAGAAATCGCGGCTTACCACCTCTCTTTCTAGCCCAAATAACACGCCTTTCGTGTTTCAATCAAATTCTTACTCCCAAAAATGCGTACTATGGAAAACTAACTGTTGTATTCACTAACCGTTGAAAGCGCGCCGCGCTTTTAGTCCATTTACTCCATATCCGCTGGGTTTTTGCGGGGTTGTTCCTATGTGTACCTTCATTTTTCAGATGCGACGCCGAGAGGAGCATCTCTTGCCGGCGGCCCTGTCCTTCCTGCGTCGTCGTTGTCCGCGTCCGCAGAACTGCGTCTCTCCTCCGGTCACCCCCTCTCCTCTCACCGTGATAGCGCGCCCTCTCCCCCAACATCTGTTGCGCGCGCGGTGCGGCGCGCTCTCTCACTCCGCCGGTGGGCAGCGCTGCGCGCGGCGCAAGCGCGCTGTGCGCATGTGCAGCGCCCTCTCTCTCTGCGGTCTCCTCTCCTTCGGGCGCGCTGCGCATATAAACTTAGTGCCGCGCTCCGGCCGGTCTATCAGTCGACGGTCATCCGCGCTCCGCGTGCTCTCTCTCTCTCTCTCTCTCTCTCTCTCTCTCTCTCTCTCTCTCTCTCTCTCTCTCTCTCTCTCTCTCTCTCTCTCGCGCGCGCGCGCGCGCATTACCCGACGATTGCTCACGCAATTCGAGTAATCGACCCAACGGAAACGCACAATGGAACCCCCTTTAGAGACGCATCACACCAGGGTTCCCGCTAGGGGAGGTGGGCGTAATTTTTTTTTTTTTCTCATTGGCTTTTTCTGTGCACGTTTAAGTATTTCGACTAGGTACTTCTTTTGGGGGGCGGGGGAGGGGGGGCAATGAAACGTGATGTTCTAAAATAACTATAACGGTTTTTTGTATGTGAAAAATAATACCTGATGGTGTTCAGAGCGCAACGCTTTAAGCCATCGTTCAGGGTGGAGAGCACCAATTTCTAACCTTTACCTCATATATCTTTAGCACTGATAAGAACAGGGCACATTCGACATATGTATCAAATTCAATGCTGAACGTATTAGCTTCAACTCAGCCGTATACTAATTTAGTTCTTACGGCCGAAAAATTGGCTAGCTTCAGTGATTATTGGGCTTTTCGGTCTCCTGTTCCATCGCTGAGGTAAACGTGGCAATGAAGCGAAATTTATTCAGCCCAGATTTCGTGCCTGACTTCTCTTCGCGAAAGCTGCACTCAGTGGCTATTATGTGTCGGGAACAAAGTGTATAATGGACAATAAAGAGTAAGGCTAGCTATACGTTGTTTGACTTGATTGGTGCAAATTTCGCGGTGTTCTACACGGAAAGTAAAGCACACGTTTTGGCGGTGGCTGTAGCCAACTCGTTCCTGTTATCTACGACATATTTATAAGAGACGTGTGCAGATATCCTTAAACCGTAAAGAAAAGAACCTACGCGGAAAGCCGGAACTTGTGGAGTTGCATTGTCGTGGGGACATCACGAGGCACACACCGCGGTCGCTCAGTGGCTAAGGCATTGTGCTGTTGAGCACGAGGACGCGGGTTCGAATCCGCCTCTTTCACAACCCCACTGCGCATGCGCAATCCCCTAGCGGCCAAGTCCCTAAGCAGTCCAGTAGGGGCAGCAGACGACATTCCCCACAGCTCCCGCACAAGCGGGAAGGGGTCGTGGTTGTATTTACATCGTTTGATTTTTTGTGTGCGCTCGTTGTGCGCGGAACAATGCCCACAACTTGTGCTGCGTTCCGCTGTAACTCGGAGTGCCGAAAAGGGAACGGTGTCGGCTTCTATCGCTTCCCGTCGGCCGCACGCGATCGGCTACGGCGGCTTGTGTCGCTCGCGTCGGCTCGGGTGATGGGAACTGTAGGCTTAGCATCCTGGCGGATATTTGATCGCTGCTATCTGTGCAACTGCAAATGACAATCCGCAACACAACTTTTCACTACACTATCATCCCCTTTCTCGCATGTGGAACTCTATTTAAGTTATAACTGCCGTTTGAGCGATCGGTGACCAAGACATCTGCGTAGCATGTTTCGATGCTTCCGCGCAGGTATCGCCATCTCTCGGCTGCTCGGCGCACCGCGCGCCGCGGCGATCGGTCAGCGTAGGCTTGCATCGCGGCAGATATATCTGATCGCCGCTTTTAAAATAAGCCCTGACAACAATCCCTAGCACAATTTTTCACCACACTAACACCTACTTTCTCGCATGTGGAACTTTTTAGCGATCAGATTGATTCAGAAGAGCAGCGACAAGCGCGGTTGCTACCGTGGTCTGCGCCGGTTCGAGCCGCTGAGTGTGCCGAGCTGGCAGGCGCGGCCGGCGTGTGCGCGGACTGTTTCCGAAGGCAGAAAACGCTTCACGATTGCTTGCTTTATCCATTTCTTGCGAACAAACGCGCAGAATCTACAAATTCAGCTCAGCGATCATCGTAGTTGACCATGGAGCAAAAACAGTGGGCGGAGCGACGCCGACGACGCATCTCATGCGCGCATCGGGCCGTCTCAAATTCACGCGTACGACTCGTGGCGACAGCCGTAACGATCAGTCGCATGCGAATCGCGTGTACCAATCGTACATGTGTCCAGCGCTTAAAGGCATTTTGCGAACTGCCGGCCTTTGTTGAGCTGGCGATTGCATTTCATGCCAGACGACTCCAAGTACTGCTCGCTCTGCTACTCGGACGGCACACGGATCTGTCCGAGATTTCTCTGCCAGCCCTCATTCAGTGATAAGAAGCCGCCTGGTATTATGTGATGACCAGGGGCTGTCGTCTTAAGGCGTTATAACACCAACACAGAAGAAAAACTTCGGCTGCTCCTCGCCGTAATGTGGGATTACCGTGCATACAACGAGAACGCAGCCGGAGGAAACGCCGGCAAACCCTACAGCTTCAACTTCCGCTAGGCACGCTAGGTGGCAGCACACCGCAATGAAAGAGGCGGATTCCGGCCCCGGCGGCCGCTTTTCTAATTTAGGCGAAAAGCAAAAACGCCCATGCGTAGAAGATTTCGGTGCACGTTAAAGATCTCCAGGTTGTCGAAATTAATCCGGAGCCCTCCACTACGGCGCGCCACGTCGCCTGCGTTGTGTCGGCGCCCTAAACCCAGAATCAATCAACCAATATCACGAGACGTTTATTCGCCATCTATTTCTGTCACGGAACCATTTCGTCACTGTGCTGTTTTGTCGCGGTGCTGCATTGATGTTTCGCTAGTTTTTCCCTGGGCTCTTCTAATTATGAACATTTTTAGTTCTTGCTGCTTTGTCGGTGCTCTTCCCGCACGTGCTGTTTTGTGCCGAGTTGTTCTGAAGGTGTCCTTCTAATTTTCTTACCGCCTGTGAATTATAACAAGAAATTAAGTGGCGCCTATGACAGCATTTAATAGAAAATTATGAGATGGATGGAAACAAGCCAATGTCTTTTCTTCGTCAGAAACCCACACTGCGAGTTCATGACAATTCGTGTAATTATTTTCGAAACAAGACGCTATACCGCTATCTAGAGGCTGGAAGCGCACACCGCGCATGTGAAGTTTTCCACCTTTTCGCTCAGTAAATGGAGGTTTATATTCGACATAATCCGCTTCTCTTTAATTTACCCCCCAACGTAAGGGCCAATTTCTGCTTCGGTTAAAGAAGTCGTCAAACGTAGAGTGAAACACGATAATGAAATCCTTGTACCAGATGCATTAGCGTGACATGATACATTTTCATCAAACCCCGTGTCAATCGGCCCCTATTCCCTATGTTAAGTGTTTGTTAAGCGCCGCCGAACGACCGAACAAATGCGCGGCACGAACCTGCACGACGATGGTTCACTGCATGTCCGTATTGCCACAAACTTTAAAAAAGGCGGATGAATAATTTTATTACTTACCAGGGAAATATCTTTATGGCGGCCGTCTGCCCGTCGGGCGGAGCTTTATAATTTCTGCGCGGTGTTACATCACCAGCTGTATTGCGTGAGAGTGAGACGTAAGACTAAAATTATGGGTTTGGAAAGACACCGGGCTGGCGTCTGAAGTTTCAACGGTGTCTCCCTCTCAGTCCTGTCTTTTTTTCTCTCTCTGTTTTGCCGCATCGTTTTTCTTTTCCTTTTTCACTTTTAAACGACCGTGGCATTAATCTCGTCTCGGCTATAACGTCAACGCTAGTATGAACGCCTTCACGCCGCGAGCTTCAGCATAGCGCCATCGCAAACGAGGAGTTTAAACGTGTGGTTCTGCAGTGCGGCACACTGTGAATGCCCTCCGTTACTGCGCGCTCATTCAGATATCAACGAGCTATTTTAAAACGGTATAGACGCAGCGTTCTATTCGCTGGAAACCTTACAAGTAAATGCTCACGACACCCATGTGCAAAATCTCGAATGAAGCCCCCATTCCTCGCGAACGCGCCGAAGCTGCCCTGAACGCACCGCTTGAAGCTATAACACCCGTTGCAGAAACAATTTCCCAATTATAGTCAGTCCTTTTAATGTCGGTTGAGCAATACCGCTTCCATGTTTTTACGAACAAATCGTCTTTTCTTTAAACCACCAATGCGCAGCACATACACTGCTGGCGCAGCAAAGTCTACCGAGGCACTTTTTTTTTAATTTCACCCTTCTTTGACTGGACTGAAAGAGTGCTACAGATTCGCTCTGCTAAGGTTACAATGATATCTTTCAGCATCAGAGGCAACTATTAATTGACGGCTCTTTCTTTACCATAGCTTTGGCTACCGCGAACTTTCGGGTTGCTGCCCAACACTGACTAAACAATATAACATCCACTTCCTGCGTGACGTCACTCCACCTGCCATTCCAGTGCAATCCAATCTCGTCTAAACAAACTGCGCGCTCAGCCCCCGGCATGCAATACATTTGACTGGTCTGTTAGCTATATTGAAAGAGGGAAAAGATGCCTCTTCTCTGACAAGCTATCGCCCTATTGCTTTGACAAGCTGCTTGAGCAAGCTCTTTGAAAAGGTGATCAATAGACGGCTTATCTATTTCTTGGAATATCATGGTGTCCTTGATGGCTGCCAGGCAGGCTTTCGCTTGGGCAGTTCAACAACTGACAATCTTATAGCTGTTGAATCTTGTGTTAAAGATGCTTTTGCTCATAAACAACACTGTATATCTGTATTTTTTGACATTGAAAAGGCCTATGACACCGCTTGGCGGTATGGCATCCTGCATGACCTGAAATCTGTCGGCATTTGTGGAAACATGTTAAACACACTGGAAAGCTACTTATCAGATAGAACATTCCGGGTACGAGTTGGTGCAGCATTATCCAGGACGTATACACAAGAAAATGGCGTTCCGCAGGGTGGAGTACTTAGCTGCACACTTTTCATTGTAAAAATGAATACGTTAGGGAGAGGTCTGTCACCCACCGTTTTTTATTCAATCTATGTAGACTATGTTCACATCAGCTTCAGGTCATGCAACTCCTCTATCTGTGAACGGCAGATCCAAGTTGGTTGGAACAGACTAGCCAAGTGGGCAGACAAAAATGGTTTTATCCAAAATCCGCAGAAAAGCACTTTTGTTCTCTTTTCCAGGAAGCATGGGCTCCATCTGCAACCGACCATACAACTTAAGGGAGTTGACATACCCGTAAAAAGTGAACACAAGTTTCTTTGGATAGTTTTAAATGATAAGCTTACATTCATCCCACATATTAAACAACTTAAAATGAAATGCATGAAGACTATGAACATGTTAAAAGTCCTTTCTCGCCAGTCATACGGTGCAGATACAACATGCCTTTTACGTGTTTTTAACCGTCTTGTCAGGTCCCGTATGGACTACGGAAGTGTAGTGTCTGGGTCTGCCTCAAAAACAGCTCTAAAAATCCTAGACGCAGTGCTGCACTTGGGGCTCCGCCTGGCGTCCGGGCCTTTCCGGACGAGTCCTATTGAAAGCCTCTATGTCGAAACTGATCAGTGGTGCTTAGAGCACGAATGTACATACATGACACTTTTGTACTGCGTAAGGGCGACATCCTTAACTAGTCATCTGCCAAATGCTATTCTTGAAAACAAATCGTCTGAAAGGCTGTTTTTTGAGCCGTCCGTCGCTTCCTCTGCCTTTCTCTATCCGAGTGAAGGTGGAGGCAGAGGAACTTGGGGTTATTTTATCTGAATCTTACAAAACCGACTCCGTTGAGTTCATGCCACCTTGGCAACTGCGCCCTGTCACCTGTGACATGTTGTTCAAGGAAATTTACAAAAAACATTCACCCACAGAACTCATCCGACAACACTTCCTGCACTTGCAAAACAAATACCCACACACGGCTTTTTACACAGATGCCTCCAAAACTATCACTGCTGTGGCATGTGCTGCACACGGTCCCAACTTTGCCAGCACAAGGACACTAAATAGAAACACAAGTATATTTACGGCTGAGGCACATGTTATATTAATTACGCTAGAACACATAATACAAACAAAGACACAACAATCCATTATATACACAGACTCATTGAGTGTTGTGACAGCATTGCATTATGGAAAACCAAGTAGGAACATTGTGCTGAATAGATTAGTTAAAGAGATAATGGCAGCCTACGCTTTGAAACAGGTCATAGTCGTGTGTTGGGTGCCTGGACACAGTGGCATTCTTGGTAATGAACTCGCTGACCAGAGCGCCACTGTGGCAGCACTTCGCTGTAGCGTCGACGCTGAGCAGCTACCCTTTCTTGACTGGAAAATTCGAAAGGCAATCCGATAACGCTGGCAGCGACACTGGAACACTCAGACAGATAACAAACTCCACACTATAAAACCCCAATTAGGCAGCTACTACGCAGAAAAGCACAACAGAACAACGAAAGTATACATGTGCAGATTACGAATAGGCCATACACACGCTAACTCATTCGCACCTTCTGCAGGGAAAACCACCACCACAATGCGACAGGTGCGGACATCGCCTATCCGTCACCCATGTCTTAGTTGAGTGTGGGTACTTCCACAAGGCAACGAAAAAGCACTTCCGGGAACTCTACACTCACATGATTCTACTTCATCCCTCGATTTTTTTAGCTGATCAACCCTTAATTCCAAGTAAACGCCTTTTTGCTTACCTGGGAGACATTGGCTTTTTAAACCGCATATCATACCACGTGTAACCTCAGGGCCCCTCAGAGTGGGAGCAAGCTATGAGTGTCTATTTATTATTTACATTCTTACCATGCCATTCCCATTTCCCCAATTTTATTGTTGTTTGAAATAAGGGGCTGTAAACACCTCCACAGTAACCTCTTTTAATATCGTCACATTTACAGCACCATTTGACTAAAACATCATTCAAAATCATAAACCATTGCGTTGGCGCTCTTTGGCCATCGTTGCCTTTGCACCATAAAACAAACAGATACATTTGACTGGTCGGACGACTAAAATAGTGGAGACACTAATCTCCGTCGTTTCCATGTATCCTTACAAAGACTGAAAGTTCGGCGAGTTGGTAGAGCATCTTACGAAAACATAGAGCGCAGAAACGGACGCGACAAAATAGAAGTACAACACAAGCGCTGACTCACTAGCAGTTTATTTAAAAAGCACGCGAAGAATTTAAACAAGCAAGAACGCACATGCGCAGAAGTACAGGCTGTGAAGGATGCGACGCAACATAATATACTCCGCTCAAAAGACAATAAAACGCATGGGCGGACGGGAAGCAGGTCACGCGAACATAAAACTAATTATTACCGCTTCTTTTTCGTGTAGCGAAATTGAAGTTTGGCTTACCCGTATTTCTATCACGGTTTATTTAGATAGCTTCTGCAATTGCCATTGTCATCTGATTTCTATTTTTGGGGAGCATCTCGTGGGTACAAAAAAAACGCGCACCCACACTCTTTGCAATTTACAATCGAATTTGTATACGCGCAATTACTTCTACTCTGAGAGCACTATATTAGCCGTATATTCAACCAGCGCTCCGCCTGCCCCACGTACACTTTTCGACAAGACAGGGGTATCTCCTACACGATGTACTCTACATGCATCCAAAAAGCGCGCGTGTGCCTGATACTGCAGTTGTTAAGGCTGCATCCTTGTGGGCGCTTTTTATTGTTGGTCGTCAACCAACACAGCTGCCGATTTTATTTTTGGCTGAGAATATATAGTACTTGTACACAATAGCGGGTTCCGATATTCTTCAGCCGGAGTGCCTCCTTGTGCGTCTACGGCATGATAGCCCGTTTTTTTTTGTATTGCAGTTCATTCTTTCCGTACTTAATCTGTCATACTAGGCTCTAGCAGGCAGAAATGATTACAGAATTCGGTAACCCGGCTGCCTAACGGCAGCTGACCTGATCGCAAAAGGTTTGTTTGGCAAGGTGTTCACGTCATTTTTTACCACAGATCGAAGGCTAGACATAGCGATGTTCTTCTTTAATATGTTAGAGTTCCCACACGCACAATTAGGAAGCGGGTTTTGCAGGCCTAGGGTTGTAACTCTACGAAGTATGGCCCTCCGGCAACGTTATCATTCAGCCCAGGAACTGTAGACCACCTTTTGGGGGAAGCTGTTATGTGAACTTTAGCCCCCAATACGTTGTCCTCAAACGCCTTCAGGATACCTCCAGCTTTCTGTCACGCTTCATTCTGGGGCACGACAAGCCAGTAATCATATATGTATCTGATGAGCCGGACTCTCTTGAGTGCAAGCATTTTTTCCCGGCTAACATTCACTTTCCCTATACGAAAATGTCTCTAAGAGCACGTGCAACTATGGAGGGCTGGCATAGCTGGTTGCCATTAGTGATGGCTTGTATGCCCAAGGCCCTCCGCTTCGCCTTGCCCCACCAACTTGCCTGCTCACACACGCGGATTCCACCCAGGCTATTCGACAGATGCGGCGCGTAGAGAGTACACTGGCCGGCACATGCGCTGTGCACCAGGTACTGAAATCATTCCCGTTCCCTTTTCGCATCCCCTGCACCCGCCGTAGCACGCCCACACACGTCGACGCCTACTTGACTGCTCCTCCGCCGCAAGTAATGTACCGGCTCGCGCTTGTGCGCGCTCCCAATTTATATCCTTCACCTAATTCCCCTGAAGGTGGTGCGAATGACAACGCCACCCATCTCATATGGCATGCCCTGAAAACCCGTTTCCCTTAATCGCCTCCGTCGACCTTTTGGCAGAGGCGCTGGGCAGCTCGGACATGCAGACTCAGACGAGTCTTGTGGAACGACCTACTGTCAGGCTGAAACTGCCGGTAACCCAACGAACGTAACCACACGTTTAGGGGCGACGCTCCTTAGGGTCTGGGGCTGTTGCCGTCTCCTGTCGTCGCCGTCGCCATCGTCGTAATCGTCGTTCGTCTCATGTAGTCACCGTACTAAAACACCGGGAAACTCGTTTACGCCTCGCTCTCGAACGTTACACGTACTAAAAAAAGTACCGGGACACTCGTTTACGCCTCGATCAAGAGAGATTCGTGCTTTCTTACAGCAAAGCTGTATACCTCTACCACCCAACGGTTTCATCTCCGTTGGCGAAAACGCCACGGCGCCAAGAGTACACTTTTACACTGCATGCTTCACCCCTCCCCAGGTTTCACGTTAGTGCAAATGTTTTAATAAAGCTTTCTCTCTATCTCGCTTCCGCAGCTATCACCGGAGGACACTCTTCTACTCACAAAAGAGTCTCTTATGCTGTCCACGCGTGGAACTGACCATCCTTGCGGCTTAACCCGCCGTGGAAACGTCGCGCGTCGGAGAATTCGCCCGGGGCGTTGCACTTACGCCGGCTGTTGAAGCAACATAGATTTCTACTCCTGGAGTGACTTATTCAACCTGCCTCTACTAGCCTGCTTCCGTTACGGAAGCGGCATTGTACACCTCCGGGGGGATTGTCCAGAACTCCAACGAGCCTGAAAGCAGCACGTGGGGGCCACAGAACATAGTCCATGGTATCATCCCGATATTCACCAGTGAGCGTATGGTCCTCTGTACAAGGCACTATTGGAGTTAGACTGGCTCAGACTGGCCTTTACAGTAATGGGTAACTCGCGAAGCTGCCAGCTTTCGGGCATTTCTTTTTCCTTCTTTGTTTCTTTTTCTTTATACAGATACGTCAACTTTAGCCCGTAGCTTTCCATTCATCGTTTGATGCCCAGCGGCAAAATAAAGCAAGAAAATACTGTTTATCAGCAAAATAAACCATAATCTCGACCGCGTCTCATTGAGATACAAGTGACCATAAATACACTTCATGTCTTGTTTTTACGGGTAGCAGTAAAATAGTGCTCATCGGTATGGTGCAATGGTATCTCGAGGGGGCAGCACATGTCCCACCATTACAAATAGCTGAACACGCTGCATCCGCCCATATTTCGCTTAGCAAGCTTGTAGGTCTCGTAACTGAAAACGAGAAAAAAAATCTGAGCCATCCCAGTCTGTGAAAGTGGATGGCCAGCGAAGAAGGGGCGCATCGCGCGGATTTAGATAAGGGTGCACGTATTTATTTTGATCATTACTTAATGGCGCTAATATACACCAAAACATTATACGCTGATCTTGAGTTCAAAACATCCCATTTATACGCATTCACCCCAGCGTCACTAGATTACTTGCTGGTGATAGCGTAAAATCTAACCTACAATGTGCTTATTTTCTGAGCATTACTTCGGTATTTAGCATTAGAAAGCGCGACAAGAGCTTTAATATCTTTTGTGCGCAGCTTCGAAAAGCTCCGTGGTCGTTTTTGAAAAATCATAGGGAATTTTGTAAGACCTTAACGAGTATACACTAGCGATTGCTCACGTAAGATGGTGCATTCATAAAAAATTTCAGAAAGACGGGAAAAAGAGGCACCTACCTGACGGGTTTCTGCGAACGCAGCTAGCTCCACTTATATTTCAATGGCATAAAGGAAAGGAAATGTCCTCGCAAAGGTGTGGCGCAATCCATGGACCACGTCAAGGCTTTGTGGTAAAGCTGTGGTCTTCTGCTGCAGCCCTGGTTGGAAATTTTGAAACAAAAGAATAATATGGCACCATCGACAGGTTTTCAAATCTTATTTCTTTTGGATCATCCTCGCAACTTGGTCCCGCTTGGCGAGTATCCAGGCTACGTCGTCACCGCGCCAAGCCGCACTTCCTCCCCAACTGAGCACATGCCTTCAGGACATGCACCGGAGGTGCCCAGTCAGAATCTTCTCCGATTTCGTTTTACACTCAACTTTGTTTTCCTCTTAACCACCAAGGCAAATCTAAGCTGCTTGGTTCTACTTCACTACTAACGACGGTAGTCTTTCTTAGGCTACTTAAACGCAGACATTTTGGTCTATCTGTATGTCTGTCTGTCGGTCTGGCTGGCTGGCTGTCTGTCTGTCTGTCTCTCTGTGACTCGGTTCAGTCACCCGGCCAAAGTGAAACCGAGGCTGCGCAATGGTCTTATATACTCCCTGCCAAATCTAAACGCCTACGTCCGGTGTCAGTGTTCATACTCGTCGACATTGTTGAACAAGAACAAGACATTTCGCAAATATAAGGCAGAAAATCCATACATAAGTGATATTTGCAGTGTTCCTTTATTAAAAAACTCACGGATGCTTGGTTTTTGGGATAGAAAATGAAATACTACATCAACGTAAGAACCCCATCTCCTGCTGTTGCCAGCGCTACCAACTGGCAGCATTTAAGAAGTCAAACGGCAATAGCTATGCAAGGTTCCACTAGATGGGATCCACGTTCCGCTTGGAACGCACGTGGAGCGGGGCAACGTGGTTCTATAAGCGTTGTAGTAGGGTGCCTCAATTCACGCGCGTCTCCGCCGTACGGCAGCGCTGCCATCGAGACACCCGACTTGGAGCAGTGGAACAATTTAAATTCACTTGAGCAAACCTCTAGCATGTTTTCTGGGAGGAACGAGACGGGAGAGGAACAGCATGAGAGGTGAACAAGAAAGAGAATGGGGGCCTTTACTTGACAGGGGCGCCAGTCGACTATCGTCTTTAGGCGACATTTGCAACGAAAGGAGCAGATACGCGGCCATTTTTATCTGTTATATCTGCCAGTACCTATTAGCGTCTCTCAGCGGAGTTTCTGGCGTGTGTGTGCAGCAAACGTTACCCACGGAATTTCAATCCTTAGTTCGGGACATGTGCAACGCCCTGTGCTGTTTGGTGTCTTTGCCGTCTGGCCCAATCATGGGAAAGACGCGCGATGAGAGATGAAAAAGGCGTTACGCAGCTGAAGGATGCGCGAGAATCTTAGAATGCATAATACAGTGCACACGAACCCCTATACGCCTAAATGCTTCGCACGGCTCGAACACTGGGCGCGAGAAGGGGTTAGCGGGTGAGCAGAGGTTCGGCGCAAAACGTGATCGGCACGCGCAGTTTCGCATCGGCAACGCATAGGCAGCTGACCACGCAGCACTGGCGCACGGGAGTGGCTGAACGGGTGGTGAAGGCGGGAAGAGGCACTTTGCAGAGGAGAAAACCTGATGTTTAATTGAATACCTTCTTTTATTCATGAACAGTGTCTTTATTTGTACCAAGCTACCACGCTGTGCGCGCTGAGCTGGAAAACAGGTGATGAAGAGGGATTTGTCCATGAATTAGATAAGATAAGACAATCTTTATTTTTTCCAGAAGAAACTGGAAGGTCATCCGGGCTAAAAGCTGCTAAAAGACAGCTTGACAGTGGCCCGGAAACCCTCACTTGGCAGGGTTCAAGAAAGGAAAAAAAGAAATCACTCATAACGAAAGCAATTGAAAGAGTACATCCGTCGTACGTAGTTCACAATAAGCTGAATTCGAAAAGTTATACAAGAATTATGGTTTCAAAATTCGCAATTCATACAAATTAACACAAAAAGACAGTTCTATACACAGGAAGACACGAAACAACAGCAATAGCACATAAATACAAAACACCAGCAATGATTGTAACAGTGATGGAAACTACAAGTTTACGAAGTATTGCCGCAACTGTTTGCGGGAAAAGCAATGTGTATGACTATGTTCATTTAGAATGGTGGGAATGTTGAAGTGCAGAGCCTGATATTTATAATTAGTGCGGAACCGCGGCACTACCCATTGTTCTGTGCTGCGCGTGCGTGAATCGGCATCCCTTGCTGTAAGGGATGAGAGTGATATTAAAACGCTTTTTAGTGCGTTTGATGCAGAAACAAATGCACTTAAAATACGAAACCTGTACAAGTGGTTTACTTTGATAATGTTGTATTTTGGGAAAGCATTTTGTGTTGATGCCAAATACGGAATACTGGCGATATTTCGAATCATTCTCTTTTGCGACCTCAGAATTTTTATTTCATTTGTTTTATTTGTCGTAGCCCACACAAGACTACAATAGTTAACATGCGATGCAAATAATGCGTTGTAAATTTGCAGTTTGACCTGTGCAGGAAGGAAATCCCGGCATCGCGATAATACTCCGGTGACTGAGGACAGTTTATTACAAACGTTAACTATGTGTGTGTCCACACCTAGGTGTGCAGAAAATGTAACGCCTGGAATCTTGTGTTCGTGTATATGTCAATAACTTTATCCTCATAAATTACGTTACTTTGCAGGTTAAGTGCTTTATTTTTAGACCTGTAGATAACTACTTTGGTCTTATTGGAATTAATGCTAATTTGATTCTACTGCGACCAAACGGATAGCTTCCGAAGCACATCGTTACATTTTGCAATTAAATTGTTGACATCAGTACCGGAAATAAGTATAGTGCTGTCGTCTGCGTACATAATAAATTTTGCAGTTGTATCTATTTTTGTGATATCATTGATATACACGTTAAAGAGCAAGGGCCTCAAAACGCTTCCTTGCGGTACGCCTTTTGCAATAGAAAGAAACGGTGACTTTTAGATGTCTAGGTACACGCATTGCTGACGGTTGTGTAAGTATGAGTTTAGCAAGTCCGAAGCCTTTCCCCGAATACCACATGCAGATAATTTTTTTATTAAGATAGCATGGTCCAGGCAATCAAAAGCTCGACTGAAGTCAATAGAGAGACCTACAGTGTATAGTTTTTTCTCAATGTTATCTATTATGTCTTCTTTAAGTGTGAGTAGCGCGGTTTCCGTTGATCGACCACTACGAAAACCAAATTGTGCATCAGATAGAATATTTTTGTCAGAAAAGAAATTTTCCATGCGATGATATATCACTTTCTCTAGGCCCTTAGAAAAAACTGGAAGAACAGATATTGGTCTGTAGTTCGACACTGTTGATTTATCCCCCCCTTTATGTATTACAGATACCCTTGCTTTCTTCATCTCAGCGGGAAATACACCTAATTCTATGGCTAGATTATAAATATGAACTAGTGCGGGAGCAATGTGTTCTATGACGTATTTAACTGGTTTGATCTGCAGGTCATTGATGTCCAAAGCTTTGCTATTGTTCAGGTTCATAAATGTTCGATAAATTTCATTTATATCGGTTGGATTAAGAAAAAGGCTTCCAATAACATTGTTTTGAACACATTCGGACTCTTCGATAAACGGCCGAGCATGTGTCTGAATTGTGGTGTTGACAAAGTACGTGTTAAATTGATTAGTAATGTCACTACCGATTACCTCGCGACCATTTACCAGGATTTTGTCGGGTGTGAAATGATTTCGTCCGCGCCCCAAAACGCGGTTTATAGCTTTCCACGCAGTATCCGGGTGCCTGTTATCTATATCTGCGAACAGAGAATGACAATAAGCAGCTTTTGCTCGTCTTAGTTCTTTGTTGAGTAGATTACGCTGCTTCTTTAATTCCTGCAGCGTCGTCGGCAGTCTTGTTCGCAAGAATGCGTGATACAGTTTGTTTTTTCGTTTGATCATTTACATGTGAGCTCGCGTTACCCAAGGCTTTCTCATTTTCTTGGATTGCGTGAAGGTTGTGAACGGAAAGTGCCTATTGTAAATGGCGAGAAACGTTTTTATAAACTCAGAATAGGCGTCATTTGCCGAATTCATATCATATACAAATGACCAATCACAAGCGCTTATTTCGCATTTAAACGATTCTAAAGCCGTCGCAGACACAACCTGGGTCTTGATAGACTCAGACTGATGCTTCTTGTTTTTTTGTTTTGTTATCATATATCATAAAAACTGGACAATGATCTTTTAGGCTTGATGCGATAGCACCGGCAGAAAAAACTACAGTTTCAACGTTTGTAATCAACAGGTCAAGGGCAGGCGAACTGGTTGCTGTGACCCGTGTAGGTGTTTTGATTAGGTTTAGAAATCCAACTGAACTAAGTGTAGTGCAAAATTCGGTGACTGTTGCACTATCTTCTAAGACGTTTATATTGAAGTCACCGGCACAAACAAGGCGGAAACCATTGTCGGACACATGGTCTAAGATATTTTCGAAGAAATGCAGAAATTGTGAGATATTGCCTTGTGGTGGTCGGTATACCGCAACCATGATGTCTTTGTCGTATTTGAGTGCCACTATCTCGTAGTCATTTGTGACTACTGAAAATTTCGAAACTAATTCACAGTGCATGTTTTCTTCTACGTAAATAGCGACTCCTCCTCCTCGCCGATCAGGACGGTTCATAAAGAAGTTATTGTAACCCGGAAGTTGAAGCATTTTACAACCATCACTGTACCACGTCTCAGTAATCATGACAACATTATATCGGAAGGAAAACTGGCTTAAAAAATTTTAAATTTCTTCTTCTTCGTTAGTAGCGGAGCGTACATTAAAGTGTATCAAGGAATGTTGTTTTAAATTTTGATGTCCGAAACATTCTGGCAAAACGAACTGTCGGTAAGCCGACTGATCCATTATTACTGCGGTAAGGCGGTTTCGGATTGACTTTACTGTATTTTGGCAAGGTCACTTTCGTCGGCTATATGGATCATTGGTGAAGTTTCAGTTTTCTTTGCGTATATCTTGCCCTTGAACGACCACACTGATTTCCACTTGTGGTCGTGCTTTTTTTTTGACAGCCATGCCAAGCAAACGCTTCACGGTCGGACACAGATGTTCATTAACATAGATAGGCAATGTGCTTTCATATCCCAGGTCTTCGTTTGTCAACCTCATTTTTTTTGCCTTTTTCAGAGCACATTCACGTTTATCGCGAGATCTGAATTGTACAACAATGTTCGTTTTGTCAGAATTCCGTGTTGCAACGCGGTGGCAGGCTACAATGTCACCCTGAGAAATGGGTTCATTGATGACCGTACCAAGCTTAGAGACAATCTCGACAACATTTTCGTTTTCTAGCTTTTCAACACCCTGGATCTCAAGATTGCAATTCCTAGAATATTGCTCGATTTGAAGGACTCTCTTCTGCAGATCAACTACCCTGTCTGCAAGAACTTGACATTTCGCCCCGAGGGCATCATTTTCGCTCCTTAGTTTTTCATTCTTTGCAAGTTCAACTTCTAGCCGTTTCTTCAAGTCATCAATGTCAGCCTGGGAGTGTTCCAAGCTTTGAACAATCCCTTTTTGCTCATTTCGAAGGTCGCGTAATTCATTTCGCATCTCTCTCTCAAATGCCTCACGTGATGCCTTTATCTCAGCTCGAAGTTGCTGTTCAACTTCCGCCCGTATCTCCTCCTCCATTTTTGCTATGTCTTTAGTCATTTTTCACACAGCATAAGATTTCACAGAACATCAAACATAAGCGCTCTACAAGAAACTTGGCAGAAGCGACGACGTCAAAAAACAGGAACATACAGCAACGCTTTGCCAGACACTAACATGCACCGAAAATCGAGAGCGCTTAGTCCCAAGTTGCTGCTTGTCGTCGCCACTGCCAAGTGTGCTTGGCAGCGATGTTCCTTGTTCTTTTATAGCTTGCTTCAGTGACGCTGGCGCCGATGATCTGCGCCGATGCCAAGTGCCGCCGACTGTCGTTGAAAAAATCCGTCACGCAGTTTCCATGTGGAACACACGTACGGTTGATTCAGCAGTGTCTTGTGGAGCTGAGTACGGCTGCGCAGACTGGCACCTGCACCGAAAATCGAGAGCGCTTAGTCCCAAGTTGCTGCTTGTCGTCGCCACTGCCAAGTGTATAACGCAGATTTGCTAGCACGCAGTATGTGCACAAAGGAGGGAAAATAATGATTGAGATTAAAAGGGGGCTATTCAGGAGAGGGTGGATTTCGCGTGGAATCCGAATTCATGCACAAAGTCCATGCGTAAAGGCGATTCCGCCTCAATGCCTCCCGCGGCGTCTTCATAAGGGCAAATGGGTGACTAGGACCACAAGAGGCCGTGTGACAGGGGAATTTGGCTAAGAATTTGTATGCATAGCCACCGAGTGCGGAACCATCTAAACATCTGAAATATAACTAAAATTTTACAATACGCCCAACTTATACGTGGGTTATGAGGCAGGGCGTAGTGGAGGGCTCCGGAGTAATTTCGTCGTCCACCTGGCTCGTACGTGCCCCGTAATCTTGGCACACCAGCGTTTTCTCAGAAAAATGCCCGCCGCAGCCAGTATCGAACAAGCATCGTTAGGCTCAGCTGCACAACGACTTTGCTATTGACCTACGACTGCGGGTTTCTATTTGGGGGCATCGGTCATGTCGGCCATCGAAGGTACTGCGCGTAGAAACAAGTGGTCTCGACAGGCGGCGGCGGCCACCACTGCTCGGGCCGCTAGGGTACCAAAGACATGGGGGCCGGATGGGGGGGGGGGGGGGGGGGGGGGGAGCGGGGGGTGCTGTTGCGGCAAAAGTGCAATGGGTTCCTGCGAGTATTCTGTGCTTGCTTCAGGAGGTCCCGGCATGGTTTGATTTGATTGACTGTGGGGTTTAACGCGCCGACGCTACACAGGCAATGAGGCGCGCCGTAGTAGAAGGCTCTGCATTAATTTCGACTTCCTGGGATCGTGCGCCGAAATCTCGAACACACGGGCGTTTTTCTTTTCGCCTCCATCAGAAAAGCGGCCGCCGCGGCCGGGAATCGAATGACGCCACGGCATGACTTGGCCCCCCAGAGCGTAAGGATGTACCGCTGACCTCTGGAATAATCACACATGCTCACCTGATTCGATGCATCATTTCACATTCCACCGCATTGACAGTGTAACTGCGCGTTGATACGGAATTCTTTTCTTTTCTCAGCCCATCATAACCCTAACGTGCTCAAGTGAACGCTCAAAGTGCCGTGAACAAGCTTTCTTTAAACCAGCTTCCCCTACCCTTGCTCTCAAATCCCACAACAAGGCCTCTTGGTCTCCTTGCCACAATAAAGTCATTCCCTCTCTCTTTGAAACCGCCGCCACTCTGGCGGATATAATAGCTTCAGCATTCTAATACCACCGTCAGATATGCGGCGTTGAGAATTCAGACAAGTTCGGAAAGCCTGAAAGATCCTGTCCCACCAGCCTAGAAGATATTTTCAGTATCTACTGTCTTTTACTTCGTGCGTAAAACCACGTCGTCAAAAAGAAAAACACGTGCTTTAATTGGGGAGGTGGACAAGCACAGCGCTAAACTTACAATTGAATGCCTTATTGGCGAGCACCTAGCTTGGCCTACATTCGAAAATCATGTGCAGGTTCGCTTTACAGCCCTAACTGCCAATTGTTGTACCCCAATGGTCCAACGACTCCGACCGGGCTAATTGCATCGCTGTCATATTTGCGCTGACCTGCCTTCGTAAATATTAGAACCGTGAATGAAAGCAAAGTTTTAAAGCGAAGATTTGTATGTCTCACTGATGGCGACCGCCCCGCCACCAATATGCACTGCAGGAAAGACACTATTACACGATGTGTTTCACAAAACGCCAAGGATGATAAGCGAAGGCACGTCAAACATTTCAAGAAAGAAACGCGTCCCGTAGTAGGAATCGAGCCTGGATTTCTCGCGTTATGAGGCCGACGTTCATGCAATTGCGGTATTGCGAGAGGGTCGCACCAGTTCGGTCGCACCAGAAACTTCTTGATATCAGTGATGGCGACCGCCCCGTCACCAAAATTCTGTGAACCACAACCCCAACGACAGCGAACGAATCCCTCACGAGAAAGCTGGACGTTTTAACCATCGTTGTCGTTAGACAAAGGGGCGTTCGTTTTTTGAAGTCTCTTCCCTGTTGGGACGACTGTCTGCTCATGGCTATGCGATGAGCCCCAATTATTTGCCATTTTTACTTGGCCGTCACCCAACCAACGTGATTATAGGCGTCGCTGCTGCTGACGATTGCATTATACCCGAAGGAATTATCTGCAGCAATTGATGGCTCGTCAGTATCATTGCAAAGCGAGTTTACACGTCCCATGAAGGTGCAGTGTTTCTAACCATGTTTCTGGCAGAATGTTTCAACAGCGAAGACAGAAACAGGCGGATGTATCTTCTAGGGGAGCTAAACGCATTGGGTTTGTCTGCTGCGCTTCTAAACAAATGCCGCACATAAGAAGCACCCAAAGGTTCCCGCGTAGGCGGGAACAAACTACCACTGATCTGCAAACTAAACCATGTTGCTCGCGCTGCTTCGCGAAGTCTGCTTCCCGTAAGGCTGCGCCAGCTCTCGACTATGATCGTAAAGTTACGCATACTACGTTCCTCGCCCGGCTTCCCGTCTATTTAAGATATGAGGGATAGGAGTTATGTAAACTTATACTTCTGGGCCGTGGGTTAATTCGCGTATTCATGGGAGTTGTGGCCGTTACTACACCAGGGTGGCCAATCCTGCTCTGGTGAGGGAGTGCGTTACCTGCAATGGTCGCCGGAGTCAGGCCGCACCCCGTGATTCTGCAATGCCATCAATACGCGAATTTCTTTTAGGGGCGAAGCTCCTTAAGGCGTGGGTCTGTCCATCATCGACGTATGTATGTAGCCACCTCTAGTTTAGTTCTTGGATTGTTTACTAGATGGCGTGGCTACCTCTAGTTTAGTTCTTGGATTGTTTACTAGATGGCGGTACTTGTATATGATGAAAAGATGCGCTTGGACTGTTTACTAGATGGCGTGGCTACCTCTAGTTTAGTTTTTGGATTGTTTACTAGATGGCGGGGAGCGTTGTAATAAAATCCGTTCGCTGTTGGCGCGCGATCGGAGTCGCCCGATGGATAAGGCTGCAGATGTGCGAGCCCGCGAGGCAGAAGCGCTCCGTGAAGCTGCGCGACGCCGCCGCCAAGATCCTGCCGTACGAGAGCGGGAGGCCGAAGCGTGTCGTCTGGCTGCGCGACGACGCCGCCAAGATCCCAGCGTTCGAGAACGAGAGGCCCAAGCGTCACGGCAACGGCGCGAGGACCCTGCCGTACGCGAAGCGGCACGGCTGCGGCGCGAAGAGGATCTCCAAAACGTCAGAGAACGGGAAGCGGCGAGAAAGCGCGCGTATCGGCAGGCAGACCCCGATGCAGTGAGAGCTCGTGAGGCGTCTGCAAAACGCATCAGGCGAGCTCAGCCCCAAGGTGCCGACGCGCGGTTTAAGCGAGACTTTCTAGACGTTACGTTCGGACACAGATGTAGTGGGCGAACTTTCACTGAAGAGTCACGGTTTTACCGATGATTTCCCCTCAGGAGCTTCGCCCACTCATCATCATTCACCCCGTGGATATGCTGTGAATTTTTTTCTTTTTTTGAAAAACTGTTGGGAGTTGTACGGCACCTGGATTCGAACCACGGTCCTTCTACACGCGAGGCGGATGCTCTACCTCTACGCCACCACTGCACTTCTGTCCCTGGAGAAGAAAGTGTATGACAGCTGCATCTTACCGGTACTCACCTACGGGGCAGGAACTTGGAGGCTCACTAAGAGGGTTCAACTTAAATGGAGAACGACTCAGCGGGCAATGGAGCGGAAAATCATAGGTGTAACATTAAAGGACAAGAAGAGAGCGGAGTGGGTCAGGGAACAAACGCGTGTTAAGGACATATTAGTAGAAATTAAGAAGAAGAAATGGACGTGGGCAGGACATCTAATTCGAAGGCAAGATAACCGTTGGTCATTAAGGGTAATAGGGTGGATCCCTAGAGAAGGCAAGCGTGGCAGGGGGCGGAAGAAAGTTAGATGGGCAGAGGAGACCAAGTAGTTTGCGGGAATAAATTGGTCGCAGTTAGAACAGGACCGGGGTAATTGGAGAATAATGGGAGAGGCCTTTGCCCTGCAGTGGGCGTAGATAGGCTGGTGATGATGATATTTCTGGGCAGTACCGGCGCTTCCACGCGTTTCCCCATGGCCAGCCAATCATCGAGTACAGGTAATGCAGCTTGCCCCAGTGGTGCAAGCCTGGAGGAACAGCAGAGATGGCGGCCCCTCTCCCTTCGTCGGAGACTCAACTGTTGCATCATCATCAGCAGCAGCAGCACACCAGGTCCACTGCAGAACTAAGGCGTCTCCCATCGACCTCCAAACGCTCCTGTCCCGCGGCCCTACAGTCTATTGTTTGCCTCAGAATTTTCTTGTCATCTCTCCATCGAGCAATAGGTCTTCCAATTTCCTAGACCCGTCTCTAGGTGTCCAGTCCGTCACCCTGCTGGTCCACCAGTTGTCGTTTCGCCTAATTACGTGGCCAGCCCAAGTCGCTCTCTTTTTCTGTATTTGAGCTATGATATATTGTACTCCAGTTTATTTTTTTATCCAGGAAGCGCGTTTCCTATTGTCACGAAGCCAGGGACGACGCAGTTGTTTTCGAAAAGAAACAAGTTTATTGGAGCGAACTTGTGCTCCCCTAAATACTCAAAAGAATACAGAGGCGGCGAAACAGCACTCTACAAAGTGACGTGCGTCGGCGAACGTCGCAGAATCGAATACCCCGGCGTCTGCTCTGCCGGTTTTTTATCTCTCGGCGCGCATGGTTCTCGAACCGTCGATTCGCATCGAGAACATTGTAGATCCAAGAAGATTATTCCGGGCTGTTCACGTTAGATCGGAATGCTCTCCCTATCAGAACAGATAACACATGCGGCACAGAAAGAAACAATAGAACACGCGCTTCCCTTGCCACAGAGATAACACAGACAGGCGCAGCCGGGCGGTAAAAGCAAAACACAAATAAACAAACCCAATGCATGGTTCGCGGCACTATCTTTAAAGGAGCACTTCCACCAAGTTTTGACGCCTAAAAATGATATAATTGGCTTCAGTAGTTTTTACATCTGCCTCACAGAAATTTTTGCAGCGATCCGAGGCCGCAATCACATCTGAAATCGATTTTGTTTGTCCCGGCCGCGAGCTTCCACAAATCGGCAGCACTAGCGAAATCGCTTTCGGCGTGACGAAACATTGGCCGGCGTGTCTGGCCGGTTCAGGGTGACGTAATATAGTCGTTTTCGGAACCGGAAACGATATCCTGCGCTGCTGTTGTCGGTGGTATTCGTTTGGCAGAAGACGTGAGTGTACCTGTGTGAGCAATGCTTGTAAACTTTGCGCACTTTGCGTGTTCGACGTCTTTGCTCTTCAGTTCGTGGCCGGCGCATGGTGTTCCCTTGCACTGGTGCCGAAAACTGCGCAGTGCCGGCACCGCGCGGTGTCGACGTGGCGGTGCGCGTCACCGAGCTCGCCCAAGTTGCGCAATGGAAAGCTCGCGGAATGCGAAGTACTGCTCGTGGAAGCCTGTCCGCGCAAATCGACGACGACGCCAAAATGCATTATTTTCCACGCGACGACATGCAGCGCTAAACGTGGACTGAGTTCGTGCGCTGCGGCGGCCACAAGAACTGTCGTCCAAGCTAGCGGGCTCGGCGTTGAGCTTGGGTGTTGGGAACTTTAGGCTTAGTATCGTGGCGAACATTTAATCGCCGCTATCTGTACAACTGCGAATGACCATCCCTTATACAACTTTTCACACTTTATCATCCCCTTTTTCGCACGTGGAGCTTTATTTTGGCGATA
Organism: Haemaphysalis longicornis; assembly: GCF_048455015.1. NCBI lineage: Eukaryota > Metazoa > Arthropoda > Arachnida > Ixodida > Ixodidae > Haemaphysalis > Haemaphysalis longicornis. The sequence goes on along the minus strand of NW_027526203.1, from coordinate 123,505,192 downwards.
ATTGCCGTTTCAGCGATTGGTGAAGAAGACATCTGCCGTGGCCTGTTATCATTCTAGTGCCCAGGTGGCGCCATCTTTCGGCCGCTCGCCGCACCACGGTGCCGGCAGTGCTGGGTCGGAGCGCCGAATCTCCGCTGCCGGTCAGCATAGGCTTACCATCGCGGGAAATATCTGAACGCCGCTTTTAAGTTCGGCGCTGATAACACCTAGCACAATTTTTCACCACACTAACATCTACTTTCTCGCATGTGGAACTCCTTTTTCGCGATCAGATTGATTAGAAGAGTGGCGACAAGCTGTTGCTATCACGGTCTGCGCCGGTTGGAGCCGCAGTGATATTAAAAAACGGACGACGGCGAAGACGTCGCCGGCCTAATCGCCTGGCCAAATAAAGTTGTTCTGTCTGTCTGTCTGTCGGGTGGCAGCGACTCATCCGAGTCTGATGATTCAGACGACATGTCGACTGCGCGAGCGAGTGCGGACCATGTGCAATCGTAGCAGACGATGCGGCAAACGTCCCTGACGTCACGGAAACCGTGACGTAAGATTAGCTGTCCTGCATTTGAACGGCTGTTTGGCGCGCGACGACCGAATTTCAAACTGATTGGAATAAATGCGTTATAATTAATTCTACGCTGGCGGCTGACCGCTTTTGGCTCGATTTTTGTAATTACTGGACCACTAGGCATTCTTTACAGCATAAAAAGCGAAAGCGAGAAATTTAGTGTCAGTACTCCTTTAAGTGTTACTCCGATTATTATTCGTTCCATGGCCCGTTGCGCAAGGCTAAGTTTGCTTTCAAGTTTTTTAGTATGGCGCCAAGTTTCCGCTCCATATGTCATCACCTCAGATTTACTTCTGAACTTGCCGCTGATAGTTCTCCATGACTGGAAGACCCGGATCGTTTCGTCCGCCGGCTTTCACATCTCTCCCAAAGTGCACCGCGTTAGCACGCGCAAGATCCCGCGGCCAAGTTCAAAGCTAACGCCCGCGCCACTAAACTAAAGGAAATATTATGCTCATGGAATGTGATGATAGCTAAAAAAAAAAGATGATAGCTCGATCGGACAGACGCCGATTTCATAACCAAGGTTCGATTCCGACAACTGGAAGCGTTTTTTTTTTTTTTTTTTTTTACTGTGAAGCTGTTCCTAAAATCGTTAATTTTCTTGTCCGCAGTTAAAAATACCTAGAAAATGGCTAGCGCTCGCGTGTGCGTGCCTTGCAACGACAGCCCAACGCCCCCTGCGCACGCTTGTCAAGCCAAGAGAAACAGACTTAGGGAGATTGGCCAAGATTGCGGCGACCTCCCTGCAGTTAAAAAAAAAAACAAGAAAATGCTGAGCGTTCGTGTGTGCGGGCCTCGCGGCAACCACCCAGCGCCATCGGCGGGCGCCCGTTTGTCAAGCCAAGCATGCCCACCTAGAGGGATTCTAGCGTTCCCCGTAATCGGGGCAACACTTGCTCGGAACGAGAAAGAGGCGTCATGGCGTACGCCTCTCCAAGGTGATGTCCAGTGACTATCAATTCCAAAAAAAAATGAAAGACACTCCTACTTATAGCAACAATGATGGAGTAAAGGTCGTTGCGGCAGCGAAAAAGAAGAAAATCGGCTGCAATCTCGGACTTAAACCATCGTGATGGTCGTGAAGGTTGCGTACATCTACGCTACGTTCACGTCTTGCGCGTTAGTGTCAGCTTCCTTCATTTCTTTTCTTTCCAAATGGCCGCACATGTTGTTGTTGCCCACCGCTGCTACCCCGCACCGCTCGGGCCTTTGGGGTGGCCCTGTGGTTAGGTTGCCGAATTCACGGCGTAAAGCTCCCGGGTTCGATTGCCGGGACCTCCCTAACCACATATTTTTCTTGGGGCTTCAGCGTTTTTAGCACGACGGACCGATTTGTTTCGGCCTGAAAAGCTATGCTGTTAAAAGGAAAATAAGCTTTCCAATCAGCATAAGCTATTTTCAACGACGATATCATTATTTACAATTCAGACACTGGAAGCCTGCATCTTGACATCAAAGAACAGCAAGGAATGTATACAAGGTAAAGATCTGTGGCCGGAAAATGGGCCTCCATTTGGAGTGAACGGCCAGATAGCCAGGGTTTTCGCAGCTTTGGCGGTCGCCGGCTGTTGCAAGTCCGGGCCTTACGTCCGCGTCACTGTCATACCTTCAAAGGGCGCCCCACCGTATGTTCGCTTACTGCGGTGAAACCAGCACTTGCGCAAATACAGTAAACTCCCGCTAAGACGAACTCGAAAGGACCGTGCCAACTTATTCTTATCAGAGATTGGTTCAAAGCGGGCGTTGTTTGCATAATGCTCGTTGCAAGAAAGCAAAAGTGTTGTTCGTCTTAACCATGAAATTCTTCATAACCAAGTTTGTCTTAATGAGAGTGTGCTGTATCGTGTCAATAAAATCTGCTCCACGGCAAGTACTACATTGATCACGTTTATATCGAGCACGAGAGCTCGCGCCGCTTCGCCGCAAAGCAAACATCCAACGCGCATGAGCACTCGACGCTCTGCGAGAGTGGCGGCTCGGCGCGCATTACGTAAGAGGAGCGTTTGCGCGTCCTTTGCTACACTGTGTGTTTTCGATGGTGCCGACATTTATGCGATACCTAAATCGTGCTTAACTGCGGGAATGAAAGCTGGGCAGCTTTCAAACAGCTATATAAACACATTCAAACACATATTCAAACATATTTGAACAACTCTTTGTAATCGTTCTTTGCTGCCGATGCCTCAAAAACTCTTGTCTATCTCAGACGGCCATTGTCATTATTATCTGCAATCCTTCGAAAAATGGCCTTTGAAACTTTTGTTCGCACTGAAACGGAATACGCATCTGCAATTTGGAGCCCTCATCAGCTATACCTAATTAACATTCTTGAATCCGTCCAAAATCGTGCCGCAATATTCATTTCCTCAAATTGCGGGTAACTTGCTTGTATCAAGCAAATAAAATCATCCCTCGGTCTCCCTGTTTTGTCAGGTCGACCCAAAATTGCACATCTCTGTCTTTTTATCAAACTTGCTCGCCTACATGGCTCACGTTTAATTTCGCCCTTCCGTACACCTCATCGCATATTTAATTCAGCGTCTGTTCATGAGTATTCGGCGTCTGTTTGGCTGTACTAGCGCTTTTAACAAATTATTTCTGCCTACGGCCATTGAAGAGTGGAACGAGATGCGATTGTCAGGGAACTAGTTGCTTTATAATTCAGAGATTTGTTGCTGGCCACTCTTGACTCTTAACCGCTGTTTTTCTTTTTTCGTTGTTTCTTCGCTGCCGCCTGTATTTTTTTTATTGCGAATTGACTGTTCACCATTTTGTTTCACATGATCTGCGTTCTTTTTGTTATTTGTTGCTACCGGTATGTTTTGGTAATTCAAAAACTGTAACCATGAAATACGTTTTCATGGCCATTTGTACTTTGATGGTTTCCAGCCCTTA